>NC_080021.1:95602515-95905546 GCF_030020395.1 Manis pentadactyla | reverse complement strand
GCATTAGGAGTACATAATCAGCAAAATCCAGGGTGTGGAAAATCACGTGAGTCAAAAATGACTCAGATCCTTCAACAAATCAACTGTCAGAAAAAGAAAGGGATTTGGCAGGGGCAGGGCTGGTGGAAGTGTGGGGGGTACCTGTAGATTAAAAGAGACTTAAAAGACATGTAAAATTTTTAAGGGGGGGTTGAATAAATTAAACTAAGGGGTCTAGGGAATATACATTTGGCTGATAAAACTGAAGAAAAGTAAAGAAGTAATCCTATAAAGTTAGGATAGTGGTTATTTTTGGATGGGGAGGATGGGTATGATTGGGGCTGGGCACATGGAACGGTAGTTGTTTTATGTCTTGAACTGGGATGTGGTTAAAAAGGTTGCCTTATAGTAATTCACTAAGCTAAACCTCCCCAAAGCAAAGATCAGTAAGGATAAAAAGTTCCTTTACATCAGCCAATTAGGTAGCAATTGATGATCTCAGTGAGAGGTGTCTCAAGAAAGAAACAGTAGGTACTAAAGCAGACACAGTCCTGAGTCTAAGGAGTCAAAACATTTTCCATTAAAAGACCTAAAAGAATTCATACCTGTTAAACAAAGTTATACTTTTGTTTATATTTAACATACTGAGGCAATATTTAATTTTTAAAAACATGTTTGTATTACTTTTGTTAATTATTTTAAACCTGTAAATGTTTGTGTTTTAAAGGACTTCATGATCAAAACAGGAACCCTGGGGGAAAGAGACAAATCCAGAAGAGCTCCAAATAATTTCTGTAGAAGTGTTTAATTCATGAAGATATTCCACCTTTAAAAGGTGAGTGGGTCACTCTGGACTCCTTAGGTGTGGGCTCTGCATAGTGACTTCTTTCCAAGGAGGACAGTATGAGGAAGAAGGAAAGAGAGTAACTTCACAGGAGGCAAACCTGACAGACACTGCTTCAGCCAGGTGATCAAGGTCAACCTCAACAGCGATACCATCACGCTAACAATATGCAGCCTGGATAAGATGTGATAAAAACTGTGCTTTACCAATGTGGCCTTCCTCCCCCAAAACCAATAACCCCAGTCTGATCATGAGATGGGAGGGGCTGTCTATAATATATCTAAGGAGCACTCCTCAACACTGTCAAAGTCATCAAAATCAAGGAAGATTAAAAAAAAAAATCAAGGAAGGTGAGAAACTCATAGCCAACAGAAGGCTAAGAAAACATATGACAACTAAAGGGCATCCCAGATGCAATCTTAGAAGAGAAAAAGGACATGAGGCAAAAACTGAAGGTAATGGGCTTTAGTTAGTAATAATGTATTGACACTGGTTCATTAATTATAACACACAGACCACAATGACACAAAGTGCTAATACAGGGAAAACTGGGTCCAAGATAAAGGAGAACTCTCTTATTTTCAAAGAGGTCTCCTTTCTCAACACATAGCATTCCTTCCATACCAGCTCCTCCTGTACCATCTTCTTCCTGCAGATAATCAAACAGCTCCTTTTACAAGTATCTCCCCCCGGCCCAGCTGTGTGGTGTACATAATTTTGCCCCTAAGCATATAATTCATTGTTTTAGATCTATTCTCATGGTAGTGTTACTTCATAAGTGTTTATTATGTTTCCATTAACAAGTAAATTTCTTAGGAGTGAGGGAGGCAAACTGGGAGGAGAATAAACACTGCTATAGGTGTCCTGTGTAAACACTTTCCTACTTTATACAAATGTCTTCCAAATCTCTCACTTAATCCTCGCTGTCATCCATGTGGTAGGTATTACTAGTCCCCACTGTACAGATGATGACATGAAGTTCAGAAAGACAGCAGTTTGGTGTGACCATAAGCTCAGTAGCTGGCTCAGTCCCTGTGTGAAGGCCAGGCTTCTACTGCATCAGCTGTCCCTCAGGTCCTCTCTTCTCTCACTTGTGCCAGTGCACTTCGGCTCTCAGGGAGCAGACCTCCAAATGCATTTTTGATGTGAACTAAGTTAAGGACTGATAACTGGGTGGGTGGCCATGACAGCACTTTGCTAATAATATTTTATGACCAAAGTCTGACCCTCCTATAGCTATTAAGGAAATTAAAGGACAAAAAAAACTTGGTGAACAGATATTATTATCAAAGTTGCTCACTCCTGTACCATACTTTGTGCCACTAACCAGAAAACTAGAAACCTTCTAACATGCTGTACCCATGAAAAAAGAAATTTCAGATTGAAAATGATTTACTAAGTTCACTTGTGTGGTTATATTAAAAAATGGCAACCACAGGACTGCATTTTATATCCTTTTCCCTGAATAAGGGGAAAAGGGTTTGATAAGCATCTTATTGTACTCCCTTTCACTTACTGCATCCTTATGAATCATAAGCCTATCTTATGAATCAGCAATATTTGAGCTCCTTAGAGAATCTGTGTTAGCTCCAAAAAACTTTTCAAGGCTTCATTATTTTCCTTTTAAAACGTTTGAAATTTACATTGCCTAAACTTCAAATGAAATAAGATTCTTCTTTGGTTCAAATAATCCAGAAAAGAAACTAAAAAATGTACTGTAGTAATTTCAGGCAGAAGTTAGTATCTAAAATCCCTGAACTGCTTTTCATACTCCTACACTACCCAATATAAATCTGATATCTTAGTTACATTTCCTAGGCAGGGTTTAAACATGATAACTGTATCACTCTGAGAGAATTTCATTGTGTATTATTTCCGTGCTATAAAAATAACAGGGACACAATGAGTAAGTGTTGATTACTATCAAAGTCCTAGCCTTGGTTTTAACTAGTGAGTTTATTAGGGCTTATTACATTAATAGAAATAATTAAGTTGCACTTAAATGAATACATGCAGGTTATGCGTAGACCAATAATGTACCTATGCCTGAACTGGGGATTAAGATTAATCAAACGTCCATCTGAGTCCAAATGTTTAAAAAGGCCAGAAGAAAATGAAAATTAATTAATGTAACTATTAAATAGGAGGTATAACAGGAAACAGATATGCAAACCACTAAACAGATTTAGAAAGCTCCAAAAGCCAGAGAAAAATGGACTAAGATGTTTTAAACAGAAAAGACAGTAGTTTGGTTCAGTCACACGGCAACTGATAATGCACATAAGTCTTGGCTGTTAAACGTGACCACTGTCTAATTCACAGATACAAAACTCATAATCGACTATCACTCAAGAATCACTCCTGCAGTCAGTTATCCACCATGGTATGTTTCCTTGAGAACCCCTCTATGTCAGGCCTCAAGTTGCCTCTCATCATCTGATTACCATTCACGTTTTCTTTGCACAATTTCAAATTTTGAGTACTTCTAAGTGGCCTTTTAGCTAAAAATTTGAGCCATAGAAAGATTAGTCTTAAAGTATAAGAGGACATATCATGGATTAACTTAGCACCACTTTCATGGAGATTTCTAGGATGCTTAATTACATTAATGATAACAGCAAAGTCCAGTCCAGGCATACTTGACATTCATGATCTATCTATGAAGAAATTGGAGTTCCTTTCAATCCAGCTAGCACCAGGCCACTGCCCAAGAAACCCTCCTTTGATAATGTTGATATTGAAAAGTATCTGCCATATTTTTAAAGTAAATATAAAAAGTTTAGAGGATAGAGAGTTTAGAGAAGTTGTGACAAATACAGGTTTCTAAGATCAAAAACACTGACATTAGGGAATGAGGGGTTTAAAGAAACGGACTTTACATGGGGGTTATAAAGAGTAAGAGTTTCTCAAAGGCTGCAAATACAAATAAATTCACAGGTGCAAAGGAGAGAGAATTTTGAGCAGTTACTAAGGGAAGTTGGGAATGACAGAGATTCATCTGTGGATTTCCAAGTCCTGCTGCTAATAATGTGTCAGTAGAAAAGACGTGGAACAGACAAGAGACACAGAACTTCTGTAGGCCAGACCCTATAAACAGCATTCAGTTTAACTAAGTTCAAGAACATTCACTAAAGGTATGCTTTGTGTGAAGTACTGGGGATACTGACTCCTGCCCTCAGTCAGTATTAAACTTGAAATAGACAACTGCTACACTGTCAAGCAGAGTCTATTTCCCAAGAGACTCAAACCAGAAAACTATGATAGTTTTCCAAAAGGTTACAATGAGTTCTTTACAGACTTATCATGACTGTTAACATGCACCGACATACTGCTTCACTGTCACAGCAAACTTAATTGCACAGCACATTTAATTATAACACCAGCCCTGTGGGGCAGAGTCCACTGCACCCAAGACCCAGAGTGTCAGCTGGTGATGCACCAATTCACATTAAATCTCTACAACAGAAGGCCAATTTTTGCCCAGTTATTCAGATGAGGCAACAGTGACACAGAGATTGTAGAACAACTTATTCCAAGTCTAAAGCTACTCTATGAAACAAATAGGTACCATTCCAAAATGCTACCAAAGTGGAACAGGAGAGCATAAGAAATGACTTGTAAGAATTTGGAAAGCCAGGGCATTGCTGGTGGTAAGGCAAAATGATGCAGCCACTGAGGAACACAGTATGGCTATTCTGCCAAAAATTACATAGGATTATCATGTGATCCAGCAACTCCACTTCAGGGTATACACCCCAAAAAATTGAAAGCAGGAACTCAAACACACATTTGCACACCAATGTTTACAACAGCATTATTCACAAACCAAAAGGTGGAAACAACCCAAATATCCGTTGATGAAAGACTGGATAAACAAAATGTAGTATATACACACATTGGGATATCAGTCAGCCTTAAAAAGGAAGGTAAATCTGACACGCACTTCAATCTGGATGAACCTTGAACGCATTATGGTAAGTGATCTAATAAGCCAGACACAAGTAAGATTCCACTTGAACGAGGTACCCAGAGTAGTCAAATTCACAGAGAAAATAGAACGATGGTTGCCAACAGCTGGTGAGCAGCGGGGAATGGGAGTTACTGCTTTATGCTTAGAGTTGGAGAAGATGAAAAGTTCTGGAGATGGATGGCAGCATAACAGTGTGGATGTGCTTAATGCCTGGACTGTACACCAATAAAAAAATGATAAATAGGAGTCCTTTCTGCCACTGTCTGCATTGTCCTGAAGTACTCTATGGTTTTAGAATTTTAAAAAGAAGGAAATTAATTGCAGCATTTCCACTTTTTACAAGAAAAAATATTTTGTACCTGCAGAGACCACAGATTACTCATGCATCTCTTTAGAATCTCAGTGAATCTGAATGATCAATATGTAAAATCATGCAGGAAAAAAGGAACTCTGCAATGATGGAATACTGTGCACAATCAGCTATAATTCCACAATAAAAAATTCTACATAATCAAACAGTAAACATTTCTACATATAAGAAAACTAAGATAAATGTATATGTTGGAATTTATATTAGTTCACTCACTGTTTTCAGTATCACCCAACTCACAGTATAATAGGGGGGTAGGAAAAAAGCTACTCCAATTTATTCTTATGTTTCACATGTTTTCTAAGCTTACTTAATATCCCATTCTCATGTAATACATCTACTGAAAGAATCCTCTCTGTGGTCACATTCTGTCCTCCCCTACTCTAAGTGACACAGGAGAGAAATGCCTTATCAGACAAGACCTTGATCATGTCACCATGTTTTTGCCAGGTGATGCCAGCTACAAGTTTGCTGGCTTAAAAATTAGAATAATTTGTAAATAACATTAAAATATTTTGATTGCATTTCTAGAATTTATATGTTGGCATAGCATTTTAGATAATTCAGTTAGGAAAACTAAGAAGATTAAAGACCCATTAAAATAGTTACAGATATGTGAGCAAGAAACAAACAAAAAACCACAAACCTTCTTGAGAAGACACAATGGGTGGCATGTAATCAGGAATGTATTCTTTTCTTTCTTCTGCATCTTTACTTCCATGTTGAGGAAATTGAAGTACATTGTTCTTGCTAACAGGAAATAAAGGAATTTGATGTGGGAAAGTGACAAGTTCAATATTGTGAATATAGTCTTCTAGCTCATGAAGATTAACCCCCATAAGTTGGAAAGCTTCACCAACATCATCCAAAATCGGATCTGTTCGCCCATCTGAAACAAAGTCAAAAGCAAAGCAAATTATTTTAAGAAAATTCTGAGTACTTTCAAAATATTAAGAAAAAAGCATTAAGTTAATATGCAGCTTGAATCAAATATACTCTTTATTTCAGACCAAGTTACTGGCAAGAAATGAATAGATTTAAATGGAACATCATATTGTTTAAATATTAGAAAGCTGATTTTTAAAGTCAATTTTAAATATGATCTGACAACCCATCAGAACACCACAGGCAATTCATACTAACAATCAGCTAGTATAAATATCAAAAATAGTTTACAGACGGTCAACAGCATCTGGAACTGACTCAAAGTAAATACCCAATGAATATTACTACTTTTTTTCATCAAAAAAATACAATCATCTTGAATTCTTCCATATACTTTGCAATTTCAACCCAAGACCTTGGTACTTTCCCCCTCCCATTTTATGGCCATGGATTTCAAGACTTTTTCTTTGTCTCTATTTCTCCTATCACTGCCACAGCACAGGTTTCAGTTCTCCCCAACTGAGTCTCCCATGCATGTCACTGGCAGCACAATTTCCTTCAAATATCACTTTCATCACTCTGTCCCCCAACTCTCCTAAAGAGTATAAAGTATTTTCCACCATGTTTTGTTTCTCTATTGGTTAAATTCCTCTATCGGTTAAATTACTGTTTAACACTTTCCTCTAATACCTTCCAAATGGACTAGATACATATGTCAAGCTGGCCACCTCAGTGGTATTTTTATCCAGTTTAATCCCATTTGGATATCTGAGGTTATGCTCTTCTCTAACCCAGTGTGCTCCCCACCTTTACACAACTGCGCTTCACAGCTCTGTTCAAATCTCATCTTTCCTGTGAAGTTATCCTGCACCAAGACCCACAGTTCACACCCATCTTTCCTTTACCTTATTCTTTTTGCATTTATTGCCTATACCATGCAATTACTAAGTTACAGTACTAGTCTTAAAGCCATTCTGAAAGATTCAGCCCCTACTTTCAGCGCACACACACATATTTAATGCACAATATAAAGTATAGATATATATCTGCCCCTGAATGTTCTGACAAATTGTTAAGTTTAAAAATGCATTATTTGTTGAATTAATAGTAATTTCTGATGTTTGCTTTAACCTGAGTGCAATTTTTTAAAAAGGAACAAACACTGTCAGTTTGTTTCTGCTGACTTTTGACACACTTGTGCATACCTTAGGGCCAGGACTGTGCCTTAGAAATTTTGTCTTCAACACCTAGCACAGTACTCAGGTCATAAATGGTGCCAATAAACATTTGCCAAAAAGATAACGATTTAAAGGAGCAGAATACAAGACTGCATAGTGATAACCTGAGGTTACAGAATGCAAACCTGAAATAAGGACAGTATGGAAAAAAAGAATCTACAAAGTCTGTAACTAATAAGCATGCCAGGAATTAGCATTTTTAAAAATTAGCAAACTGCAATGGAGAATAATGAACCTGATAATCACATTCTCACTACAAGCGAGGAAACTGACTACAGAAATTGGGTAATCGGGAAAGAGGCTTATATTAACACCTCACGATGATGGTTTGATGACTTTGGAACACCTGGTTACTTGCAGCGCCAGCACACATTCTAGTTCTGTGTATAAGGCACGAAGGGTAACTATGTATTCAAGGGATGTTTTGATTACCTCAAGGTACAGAACATCTGCCCTTACTTAGGGACTTGGTAACAAAAATATAATCTGGACTATGCATAACACTAACAGTATACTCAAGGACCATGAAAGGGGAGGGAGGGAAAAGAAGCAAAAGCCCCAAAGTCAATGAGCTGGTGGCACTCTTTCAAGAGAACAATGAATGAGAGTTACTCTGCAGTTCCAAACTTAAATTAGAAGTATCAGTGAAACCAAGCATTCCAAAAATACTTTGACTCAAAACAGCTATTACTGTAGTGGGTTATCAGTTTTTTCATTGATTCAACATTTCCTGGGTGCCAATTATACTATGATACCATAGTAGGTGACAGAATACAAATATAATAAATTTGCCTCCTGAGCAGAAAGGGGTGGCGGAGCTATACATGGATGATTACAAAACAAGGTGGTAACGTAACAGGAATATGTACAGTATTATGACAGCAAATAACAAGAGTTTCCTAAAGCAAATGATGAGTGAACCTTAAAATATAAGTAGTACTACTGGTGGACTAGGGGGTAAAGGAGACTCTAGGAAACAGTATTATCCATATAGGAGTGGATAGCTTCAACTGTTTTGGAAAAGGCAGGTGGCTCGGGCAGAAGATAAGAAAAATACTAACTCACAAATGGATCTGTGTGCTGTTTGAGAGTTTAGATTTTCAGCCTGTAACTGATAGAGCACAACTGAAATATTTTTAAGAATGACATGACGGGATGTGTTGTGGACAGATTATTTTGGCAAGCTGGAAGGTGAAATGGAATTTGGGGCCTAAGATGTATCTGTAGGTCTCAATTTTTCAGTCTAAGAACCATTGTAATGAAACAAAATATCTTAAGAAACACTTCACCCAGTTCTCCAGCTTACCACCTTAAAATAATGACCTGAAACTTTAAAATGAATGGTAGTTTCTTCCACACCTACACACACACACACACACACACACACACACACACACACACACACACACACACACACGTACACTTACTTTTACATCAGTGATATCAGTGTGGCTTCTATTAAATATTCCAAATTATTAACTGTCACCAGCTATAATACTACCGAACATTTCACTTAAAAACCATAAATACTGTAGCCCAGATTACCTGCACATGATCCTTCTACCACACTTTGATAAACACTGACGTAAAACTTTAAAAGAGGAAATCAATGGTAACTGAGATGAAAGTGAAAGGTAATCTAAATGAAACTGACAAACTGCCCTTGGGAAAGACTAAGAAGAGATGCTGTCTATGAAATGAACAGATACAGAAAGATGAGGCAGTGTCCCTAAGCGAGCAGAGCTGTCAACGAGTCTGCTGTTAGGAGCTGAAGAATGGCCAGCCTTGTAAGAAACGGCCGGTAGACGGAGCGCCTGTGACAACTAGTTGTAGTAGTTTGCGGGCAAGGGAGGAAAAGGACCAAAGTAAAAGAAGCTGTAAGGCATTCTGGAGGTGGTTCTACACGCAGCAAAAACGAGAGGATGAGAAAGGCCGATGCACATTTCTGATCAGAGAAGAGGCGAGATGGTGTGGAGCCGGGAGCGGAGACAGGGTTCCCGGCTGGAGGCGGGAAGTTAGCGGATGAGGAAGAGGCACCAGAGGGATGACTAGAGTTTCCAGGGGCCAGTGGAAGACCAGGGGCGTCGGGGACGGGAAGATACCGGATCTCTGAGTAGGGGTGAAGGACGAACACCTCGGAGACGGCGAGATAGCGAAGGGAAGACCGGAGGTGTTACTGTGACCGGCCAGAGGCAGCCCTCCCGCCCCCAGCCCAGCACTCACAGAGCTCGGAGTACCGATGGCAGCCCCGTCCCAACTGCTGCAGATAGCGCTGCAGCACGTCTGTGAGAAGGTGGCAGGCGCTGAGTTGCACCGAGTCCCAGCCCAGCGCCTGGCAGATCTGCGCCACCGAGACCATCAACAACGACCTGGAGTAACTCTCGCACATCCCGCTCGTGGAGTCCACCGCAGCCCTCGCTGCCACTTCTCTCCACCCCACCGCCTACCCTTAACAGAGCCCCTGATTCATCCTCTGGGACCCCCGTGGCGGGGATATCATCCCCCGACCCCTGGCGACCACCTCAAAGCCCCAGCAGCACGGAGCGCGCCAGCCTGAGAGCCGCCATTTTGGACTCGCTCCGCCTCCCGCTGGACGGTCGCCGGGGTGAGGCAGCACTAGCCGAGTACTGAGGGCGCCGATGCGGAAGCTCCACCCCAGGGAGCAGACCGATGGCGTCGGCATCCACTCCCGGGCCTGGGCGGCTGCGGGAAACGGGGCGGAACGGGGCGGGGCGGGGGCTGCACGCGGGTGGCGGTTTCCTGGGGCCCGCTGGGGGCACAAGAGGAGGGCTTGCCGGGGGCTGTGGGTAAGGGACGGGCCGGGGTGTGAGGCTGGAATGCGGGTGTTCGAGAGCAGAGGGAACTCGAGAGGCTGTGAGTGCAGGGACGGGATTCGGGGCGTGGGAACCTCAGCGCGCCTCTGCACGTGGGTCTGATACGGTCTCGCTTCTGCCCACAAATAAAATACATAAATTGAGCTGCAGTGGCCTCGGTCAGAATTGATGGGGTCACCCGAAGACTTAAGATCCATCATATTCTCCACCGTCCTCTAGGTTCCTCTCACCTTAGCTAACACCGCTGCTGGTCTCAATGGCTTACCTGGTCTCATACGCAGGATGTTTGAGCCCCTTGTTTTCATGCTCTTTGGAGGCAGTGGCTGTTGAGCTGGTTCGTGGACCATCAGCACTGGGCAGCAGAGTACCAAGAGGTGTCATTGGGTCCGAACATTCCTGGCCGCCCACTGTAGCAGGTCCTCCTGACCATAAGGGTCGGTTACTCATACCTACGCCGTGCCTCTTTGCATGCTGGCTTGTGGCCGAAATGCAACTGTAGCTAATATTTCAGTGGGACCCCTGGTGTGCCCCTGGAGGGATGCTTTCCCGCTTTTGGAAATTGGAATTATCAACCAGGAGAAGCCAGAGTTGCAGGGACCAGAAAATCAGTTTCCCAGCTGGGTTACTGCAAGTGATGGTACGTGGGGAAACTCTGGCTTCCATCCCGTGCCCTCTACTTTCTGGGAACCCAGCACCACGGACAAGTTATGACTTACAGTGTACCCAGCTTTCTGGGGATCTGTATCCTATCCTTGCAGGGTATTGCGTGTGAGCTGGTGCCTTAGGCACCTTCAAGGCCATGTCATGGCTCTGCCAGGCTGACAGCTTCTCAGGGTGGCATGTGGAATGACTAGTAGATGGCATGTAGAACGACCACCAAATTCCACGGTCAACCTCCTTTGTTATAAAATGGATCCCATGGTCTGACAGCATGAAATGGGACACTGGTACATAAGGCACTGTGAGCAGGAAAGGCAAATCTGTATACACTTGGGATATAAACAAATAGCTGCTCTTTCTGGTGTAAAAGGAGGCCACTGCAATCAACCTGCTAACAAGTGACTGACTGGTCTCCTTAGAAAATATGTAGTGTGCTCAGATGGCCATAGCAAAATGCCACTGACTGGGGCCTAAACAACAGACATTTATTTTCTCACAGTTGAAACTGAAAGTGCAAAATCTGCTTGCAGGACTGATTTCCACTGAGGCTTCCTATCTCCTTGGCTTGAGCACAGCTGCCCACCTGCTCTGTTCTCACATGGTCTTCGTTGTGTATGCATAAGCCTGGTGTCTGTTTCCTGATTCTTGTAAGGACACCAGGTGGTTTGGATTGGGGCCCACCCTAACAGTCTCATTTTAATGTAATTACTTATTTAAAGACCCTGTCTCTAAATACAGCCACATTTTGAGATACTGGGGTTTGGGACTTCAACCTCTGAATTGGCAGGGGGCACAGTTCAGCCCATACCTGGGAGTCAGTGTTGATGTGGCAGGTAAGTGGGTTACACATTGCCGTATGCTCTGCCAGTTGGGAGGATTTGTCCTCACTACTGTCTTCCAGGGCCATAAAGAGTGAGGCTGAGGCCACAGTCACTGCATATTTGACTCACATCTATATACTGAGCTAGCTCATCTATGAACTAAGCTTGGCTTTTCATTAACTGATGATAAGGAACCCGCCTGAAGCCACTGGTGTGAAGTGAGGGAGAGGGGACCGTGTAACATTAATGAAGGACATTGGGGTCTGGCCAGCCTTCACCTTCTGCAGCTGTGCTCCCCCCAACCATCCCCACTCTCCCTCCTCCCATCCCTGGTCATAACATGTTATGACATACCATTAGTCTTATGGTGGATTGCAGCTAGGCTGGGCCTTTTGACATGGCCAGTTTGTGACGGGCAGTTCTGGCTTCATAGTTCCATGGTGTTCCATGGTAAGACACCATCTCGACCAGTGTCTAGTAGCATGCCAGGAGCTGGTTTATAATAACAAGGGTTATAATTGGGTATATAGTTCTCTACTATGTATGTCATGGCCTTACTCTAGAACCCTAGGGTCTGCATTGCTGTTTACCCATTAGAGTTTGCTGTCAACTCTACATGGAGTACTTTTTTCCATTATGGATACCTCCAATAATATAGGGTCAAGCAGGTTATGTGGCCCAAGTTGAAGGAAAGTTTGTACTGTTGTCTGAACAACTGAGTGAATCCTTCAACCCAGGGACCCAGTGTGGGCTGGCCCTGAGCCAAGACTCTATATGTCACTTGGCTTCATATGCCCCATTCTAACAGGCCACTGATGACTGTATTTCCGGCTTCAGTCTCAGCTCCACCCCTGTGTCCAGCAGTCCTCAGAATATTTGGGTATTCCCTTTCTCTGGTGCCCAATGTGTTGCACCAGAGAAGACTCAGTTAGTCTAAAAACTGGCTCAGATCCAGATGTTGAATGGGGTTTCATGGCTGGCTATTGGGGTGACTGCCCCCTGCCACTTAATTACCTATCCTTGAATTGCTTTGATTATACAGACTGAAGAGCTCACTTGTTGGCTTTCACCCCGGGCAGCCTGTGATCTGCCCCCTCTGCCACTCTCATGGTAGTTCATTGACCTGGCTGCTAACTGATAAGCAGTTAAGCACTGCCACCCAGCCTCTATTATTTTAGGGTCCCACGTTTCTGGAATCTCTAAACACTGATACATCGTACCAGCTTGTTTCCAGTATTGCACCACCATTGGTGAGTTTGACAACCTGCACACTGAGGAACTACTTGCTCTCCTGTGGTGGGGGCTCTCTCCCATCAGTGCTGAAGTCCTCATGGCCAACCAGGCGGCCGATCCAGCTCCCAAGTGCCCTCTCGGTATCTGCTCCCACAAACCCTTCTAGTACAGACTGTCCCAAGTAGGACTCTCCAGGAAGCAGTCTCTGAGATGGAGCTGAGTCTGCAGGGGAGTGCTCTTGGGATCACCACCTGGGGAAGGGAAGGAAGGAGGGTTGGGGCAGGGAGATGCTGGGCTGAAGCCCACCCTCAAAGGAGACTTCAGCTTTAAAGCTGAGGTAGCCCTTCAGGGTCAGCCTGGGTTCAGGCAAGGGGCCTGCATTGTACTTGGCCATACACAGGCAGTGGCTGTGACCTTGGCAGGGCCCTCTCCAGCTGAGGCAGTTGCTAAGATGATTGACAGCTGAGAGCTCTGTGCTGACAGCATCCCTGGAGGCTGGGGGTACATCCTTCAGTCCTGTTAAAGGGAGGGCTGGGAGGAGCAGTGCAACTTCGGGTACACCACACCATTATCACCACAGCACAAGACTGTCCAATATCGTCCATTATACAGGGCAATGCAGATTTCCCCACTGTCCCCAAATGCCTTTCATAGCTTTTCAATTTTTTCAATCCAGGATATAATCTGGAGTCACTCATTGCATTTAGTTGCCATGTCACCTCATCCTCAGTAGGATCAGATCCCCCTCACGCCAGTGTTTGTGTGGATTTGGGTCTTTACGGTTTTTATTTTGGTCTCTTAGGACATCAATGTTTTTGCAAAGTCTAGGACAGTTATCTTACAGAATGACATACAATCTTTATTTGCCTGATTTGCTCAATTAGGTTCAAATTCAACATTTTTGGCACTAAAACCCCTAAACAGGTGATCTGTGCTTTCTGCTGTATAGTATCAGGAGTCAGTTTGTCCCATTACTGGTGACAAAGTTTTGTCATTTGTAAAGGTAGTATCTGCCAGATCTCTCCATTGTGAGGTCTTTTTTTTTCCCCCCTTGAACTTTGAAATTAATAAGTAATCTATATAACCTTCTCTGTGACCTTTCACCCCAATGGCTCTATGAACATCCTCTTCTGATCTCTCACTCAGCTATTACACTGCTGGTTGCAGAGTGGTGGTGTTTCTTTTCATCATTTTTTCTGCTTTAGCAGACATTCTGTAAAGTTCCTCCCTCTTTCTCGTATGCTGTTAGGGTGTGGTCAGGGATCTTTTTGATGCAGGGGTAAATTCTAATCCCTTACCATCCGTTCTCATGCGGCTTCCATTGTCCAGGATTTGGCCAGTGGGAGCCCTATCAGGCCAGCTGCAGTGTTCTAACATGCCACCCTCTTTGCTGGGCGTTTCCTTATTTTATGGCACAAGTTTCCAGATTCGCCTTATGCTTTCCCTGCTGCCCTGGATTTGGAATTAGCCATCATTCGAAGTGAGGAATAGTCGTTAGAAACCAAGAGGAGGATGAGTGCTAGCTGACTTAAGTAATTACAGGGGTAGCATTACTTCAAGGGCCTTTTAGTGAAAAGAACTAAAAATATGAATATTTTAAAAGTCTAAAGTACATACTGATGCCTCTGATTCAAATCTAAGCCTTACATATTTCTTATCTCCTCCCATTTCATATGTATATCTCCCTTCTCCCAAAATGAGAACCCATAACCCTGGTTTCAGTTGTACCAAGTATTTGGTTTGTCCTGTAAGGCCCTTGCTTGCTTTCAAAGTATTTTTTCTTTTTTCATATGATTCACTCCACTGGTTTTCGTGAATAGTTGTATAAAGATGACACCCTAATATAACATGTTATCCCAGACTTTCCCCAGGTTTCAGACGTGTAACTAACTGCATCTAATGAACAACTGAGGTCTATTTGGCTATCCCATATATAACTCAACTTTAAATAGTGTTTGATGGATCTCCAAAATGAATCTCCTCATTCTCTGTTCTTCACAGTACACTTGAGGACAGGAAGAGCGTTCCTGTCATTCACTGGCACATGTCCAGTGTACAGCATCACGCCTTGCAGTCATTGCTCAAGAAATAAATGCCATTTAGAACTGTTAATCTTGCAGTAGTGTACAGAATGGATTAGAGCGCAACTCAAAATACAAAAACCCACTGAACTGTACACTTTATAGGGCGAATTTTATAGCATGTGAGTTTTATCCAATAAAGCTGTTACTCCTAAGAGAATGGATTAGCGGAGATGCAGTGTGGCGAGGGAACAAGGACCTAATGCAGGCGCTGTGGAAGTGGAGATGGGGAGCAGCCACTTGCCCTGGAAGTAGCATGGGTCAGTAGGCCTGGAGA
Organism: Manis pentadactyla; assembly: GCF_030020395.1. Taxonomy (NCBI): domain Eukaryota; kingdom Metazoa; phylum Chordata; class Mammalia; order Pholidota; family Manidae; genus Manis; species Manis pentadactyla. The sequence continues at coordinate 95,890,354 of NC_080021.1, read as the reverse complement.
CATACTAGGAAGACCTTCTCCTTGAGCGCAGACTCTCCAAACCCTGATCTTTGTCATTCCGTCTGGTGGATGATGAGAGGAAACTAGAGCGTGGAAGTGCTGGGGACTGGGGATGAAGCGGTAAACACCAAGAGTGGAGTCTAGTCGAGGCCTGGGGGCCCACACACAGCGATGGCATTGCACTTCAGTTGGCAGTGGTGGTAATTGCAGTTTTCAAAATTAGAGCTTCCAGTCATAATGAAGAAAAGATAATAAAGTTTCTCAAAGTTGCAAATATTCCATATTAAAGCAGTGAGAGAAACAAAGGTTTGTGAAGGGCAAGTTATTAGGAAACAGGAGTTGTAACAATGGAAAGTCATTAAAATGAGCAGATGTAGCACTTTAGCACTGTCCAGTTGTTTCAAGAGTATAGCGGTTTCAGTAATGTAATAAACCTTACTAATGTAAAACACTTACCATTGTAATTGCAGTTAGGACATTGAGCAAAAGGAGGAGGGGGCATAACTTGGGGAAAAGTTTCAAGCGTACTCAAGACTCCTTGTCTGCCTGCCTCAACTGCATGGCCCAGCACACCCATGCCTTTACCTCACGTAACCTTGCATGATTTATCTTATTCCAATGGTTTGATTTCTGCTGTTGGTCACCCAGGACGCGGTTTAGCTGTCACTTCCCCCAGGCTGAACTGCCTCCTCAGCCCTCTCCTCTCCCCAGTGGGCCAAGTGTCCCTTCTGTGTGCTCACCAATTATAACCATTATCACATTTTATTATTTGCTTGTTTTCACTCCAGACTCTAAGCTTCTCTAGTTATTATTATTCTATCTTAAGAACTGGAGTGCTTATACACAGAACATTAATAAATGCTGTATTGAACTGATGACCACTTTTATGTACACCAGGCAACACTCGGCCTGTGTTGATACAGCACTCACCTTGTCAGATACTAAGTATTTTGCAAATATCAGCTCATATAATCTTCCTAACAAACCTATGAAGTAAGTTCTTTTTTAGTCCCCATGTTACAGATGATAAAACTGAAAGATTAAGTTGCCCAAAACATAGCTCATTAACGGTTGATCTGCGATTCCAACCCAGACAGTTCGCTCCAAAGTCTATGCTCTTAACCACTGCTCTGTGCATATAAAACAATCTTCTCTACATGTGGTTGGTAAAGCAAATTAAATCCTTGTTTACTTTATTTCTCAAGACCATATGCTGGGTTCTAAGAAAGGAGTGGAAGAGAAATACAAAAATTCTAATAAAAAAATTGCGATTTCTTCACATTGGGTATTGTCTTTTATAGCTAATTAGATAATATTTAAAACTTTTAAAATTGATAATGCATTCTTATCCATTAATAGTTAACACAAATTTCCTGAATTTTAAATTGCAACAAATGACAAGAGTTGGTCAGTAATATGCAAAAGAACTTTTTCCAATGAGGAAAAAGGTAAGAACTCAGTAAAAAAACAGGCAGTGAACGAGTGGTACATTACTGCCTTTTTCACTCATCAGATTGTTAGAGACTAAAGAAAGTCAGTTTTAGAGTAGGGGGAATCAATTTCATACACTGTTAGTACAAGTTTACAATCTTTTTTGAGGGCAATTTGACAGTTTATTAAATTTTTACATGTACCTAGCTTAAGTCACCAAATTGACTTATACTAATTTAGTCTACAAAAGTACTCATGTACTTGCCCAAGGATGCTTGTTCAAGATTATTATGACATTTGAGAGCAATGCAGATGGAGACCTAAAAGCATTCAGGAAAAAAAAACATCAAAATGGCTTCAAGTCTTAATGTCCCATGGTAGCCAGAAGACAAGTGCCTGCAAAACCCTGAAGAAAAACCTGTTTCTCACCCAGACTCTATACCCAAGCAAAGTACCAGTTAAATGTGACAGAACTGACACTGAGATATACAAGGTCTTAAAAGGCTTACCTCCCATCTAGCTGGGAGGTAAAGCCCTAATATAAAGAGCAAAATGGAGGACCCAGGAAATGAGACCCTACCAGGAGAAAAGGGGAGCCTCAGGAAGGCAGAGGAGCAAGGCCAGCCAGCAGTCTGTGCTGAGTCACCTGAGGCCCCACTACTGCTAATCCTCTGGACATGTGAGAGCATGCCAGTCAGCTTGACTGATGGGTCTATCCTAGGTTGACGATGTTTCTGAATTCCTGCTTTTTTCTGTGTGTTGTCTAGTACACGCAATTCACTGGTGGCCCAGGTTGAGTTCTAAAAAAGCCCACCGAGCACCCTGGACCTCGCCAATATCCCTGACGGGCATCTGGTACTTAGGACACACTGCACATCCACCTGATGCCTCACCTATGGTGAGCTGTTCTCACAGCTTCATTGACCCATCCACACTGGCTCTTAAAATCCCAGAGAAGCTACAAAATGATGCTGAGATTCTATTCAGTTTACCTTCTGACAGCATTCTCACAGTGACAGTACTGTTCTTTACAGGTTTGTGGTGGTTCATCAGTTTTTATATATACTATATATTTTTATGAAACTAGTTGAATACATTTGAATAATTCTTTCTCAATGTATTTATTTAATGGTTTTTAAGTAAAAAATAATACACATAAAACTGGTATGAGTAGGTTTTTACGGTTTTTTACAGTTCTGTAGCCTTTTTGGAATTTACATACTACTTTTGTAATAAACTAGATTGACTAAACTGGAAAAAAAACTTGACATTTTGACATGGCCATCTTGTGTGTAATCCACTCAGGCATTCTATCTAAAGTTTATCTAAATGTGAATATGGAATGAATATCATACTGAAATGTTTCTTAGTACTTGGAGAAGATATTTAAAAAGTTTGAGTAAGGCTATGCCTGGAATACTATATGCCATATATGAGAAACAATGGATGACTTTAATAGTATTTTTACTTAATTTAATTAGCTGGTCTTTGAAGATACAAAAGGAGGCAGGCCTGGGCTGAGGTGGTGGCCTGTAGCCTCTTCCTTCCACCATGATCCCAAAGAAAGCTGACTTTTTAAGGTTGTTAGGTAATTATAAAATCAGAAGGACCTCTTCAATTATCTTTTTACCACAACATTTTAATAGTAGCATGGTAATTTAAAAAAATGTTTTAACATCTCATTTAAAAACTGTAATTGTTCTATATAATAAGAAAAGACAGTGACGTTCTTATGTTAAGTTGTTTATTTTAAGATAGTTACAAGTATCTTGCTGTCTTCAGTAACTTCAATGATGGACCAACAATTCCTTCTGCCAAGCACAGCAGTAAGAAGAAAACAGAATCAGCTGGCTGGATCCTCCTTTTTCTTTTTTACCTGAAAAACAAGGTACAGAACAAATAAAAATCTAAATGGCATTTTCTGGAAAAATAATGCCAAGAGATAACACATATTTAAGTGGGGTTTAAATAACTGACTTTACAAAATACAATGTTACTCTACACTGGTGGTTCTCAAATTTTGGTCAGGGGATCCTTTCATGGGATCTGAAGGCAAAACTATTTTCATTATCTTATTTGCCTGTTTTACTCTCATTCTCAAGAGTATATGGTAGAGTTTTCCAGAACCTACATGATGTGTAATACCAGAACAGACTGAATACAAGAATAGATGAGAATCTGTCTTCCATTAAGTCAGATATCAAGGGGTCCTGAGACCATAGTTTGAGAGCCACCACAATTCATCAGTTTATCTGTTACACCTCAAAATAACACTAATTTTCTATCCTGTAAGTTATTTAAAAAAAAAAAAAATCCCCCTAGCATTACTATATGCTCCCACAAGTTGGCAGCTACTATAAATGGGTCTAGCAATCTAAATCTCAGAGAATCTGTTTCACTGTTGCTAAACTTGCTTCAATTGTATCTAGCTGGTTTTCTTTTCTGAAGGTGTCTGGGGAGAGTATATGAAATATTACCACTTTACCTCTTGTCTGAGGATGAAACTTGATTTTCACTAATCCCTGGTTTTTACATTAGGAAAAAAAAAGACAAAACAAGCCGGTGAAGAAGCAATCCATGCTAGTTAATTACACATAATTTCCAACTAAAAACGTCCATTTCCTCACTTGTTATTTTGAGCGTATCATATGGTTACCAAATATTCCTTTAAAACAAAGTCAATGTTATAAAAGTTACTGACTTCAATCTGGTTAGAAGCAATAAAACCATGTTCATGTAAGTAGGCAAGACTATGAAGTGTAATTTAACAACTATTTCTATAAATAGCATACAATATATCTAAAACTTTTAGGGTGGCAACTAATATATACTTGACACTTCTAATATTACGGTTTATTCATGCCTTTTATTACTAAATAGCCAAATGTGTCTGTACTGAATATTAATCTTCAGCCAGAATAACTGATAAACTAGAAAGCATGCAAGCCTCTTACACAAACAATCCAACCTTGGGACTGCACAGCCAACTTAATAAAGGCTACCATTCTAGTAAGTGGGCAGTCAAGTCTATTTCCAATTATTTGAATTCTTTTTCTGATCTCAGTTTTTATACTCCAGTCTCCCTCTCCTCATTTCATTTGATTCTGCTGCTTTTTCATCAGGTTTCCCACATTCCTAACTGAGAGTCTGGTCCTCAATTCTGCAGATGTTGTATCCTCATGGTTTATTCCTAGCATTCCTTTTTCAGGAGAAAAAGAGGACCTTGGTTCTCTGACCTCTCAGCCCCTGGAACCTTGAGAATGCAGTTCTTTCCCCCAGACTTCCTCATACTTAACATCTAAAAAGAAATCAGCATTGGCAGTAGGACACAGAGAACAAGGAGGCTTAATAAATAATGTTTACTTAATCCCTATATTAGCCCCCATGATACAGATGACAAAACTGAGTCATAGAAGGAGCATCTTAGCCGTTTATTAAGCTAGGAAGTGGCAGGATCTTAGTCACTGCACTGGATGCTATGATGCTAATGATACAACACTAGTGAGCAGACTGAGAGGTGGGTTAAAGTCATGTTTGCAAAGCAGTTAAGAGAAGGAAGGATGCACAGGATGCAAAGCTGACAGATCTAATGAAAAACTTATAGAATGGTCTCAAACAGTTTTATTTGTGTCTCTTTGGCATCCTGTCCAGTGTCTACCCTCAGAGACAACACTTAAGGACTAACTTCACCTTCCTGATGAACCTATCCCTGATTCTTAAACAAGGACCAATGTTTTCACATACCCAGTAAAATGTTATTTTTCCCTCTTCTGAACTTCCAGTTCTTATGGCACGTCATTCATTCACTCAGCAAATATTTACTGAGGAGTATGTACCAGTTGATAGGGCTTTAAAGTGGGCTAGTCCTTGTCCCTCCCATGCCACAGGAATACACTAATAAAAAGACAATTCCAGTAAAGTGGTGTGACTGCTGATAAAAGTAAGCATAGGACGCTAGAAGAGGGAACCCCACCCAAACTGTGAAGGCAGATTTTCTGGAAGAAAGGACTCTCGGCACAGTTAGGAAAGACAAACCAGGTTTATCTTTTTAGGAAAGTCAGATGAAAAACCAAGGTGCAAGGGGAAGAAAGGAAGGGCACTTCAGGCAGAAGCACATGCCATTGTGAAGGGGAGAAGAGAGCATGGCATATTTGTGGGACTGGAAGAGGAGCAAAGTGGCTGAGGCCCAGGGAAGACTGAACTGGTCATCTGTGGGACTAAATGAGAGGGCTGCTGGCCAGGCGATAAGGGCTCCCATATATCAAGCTAAGCCATCGCTTCAGGATGATTATGTAACAGAGAATGGATTCTGTTATTTTCCTCAGAACACTCTGTTCCAAGGGTCAGAGAGTAAATACTTTAGATTTTGTGGGTCAAGTACTGTCACACTCTCTTTTTTATGACCCTTTAGAAAGGGAAAATCCCTTCTTAGCTCTGGGCCAGTTTGCTGACTTGTGCTCAAGTGCAATTTCTAATACGACATCTACCCTCCCTGTTAGGGCTGTGAGCTCTGAAGGGAATTACTGTCACCAACACATCCTCAGTGTTGAGCAAAGGGTTTGGTACTTCAGAGCCACTTAAAAAAATACGTTTTTTAATTCAGGAGAGAAAGGACAAGGATCTGCACTAAGTGGGCATAAAGGGAAAAGGTTCAGATATTTAGAAGGTAAAATTTATAGAATTTGGTGACCAATTAGTAGGAGGTGATAAATAGTCGAAGATAACCTACTATATACATCAAAATTATCTGCATATTTTTCTTATCCTATTAGAATGTCACTGTTTTGAAAGGATTGCTTCCTTCAACACTGTGCCTAGCACTGAACTTTGCACACAGTGGGTGTTCAATCCAATAGTTTGTTGAATAGAATTCCAATTACCTTAACCCCTGTGTCACAAACATTAATATAGCTTGACAACCATGAAATTTTGAGGAAAGTGGTTAATTATCTTGATAAAGAAAACTTAGTAAGTAAAAAATCCTGGACCCTACCACCATTCAGTGATTTATATTTATGTGCAACCAAACTCAAAACCAGTCCTGAACTCAAAAAACTTGGTTTGTAATGCTGAATTATCCACAACCTTATTCCTAATGCTTTAGGAAACTGAAAACCATATACAGATTTCCAAAAAGAAGAAACGAATCCTGAATGTTTCAGCTAAACCACAGATCCCCCTTTCACCAAATCTTTATATCTTAAGAGTAGGTTACAAGATCAATAAAAGGATCATTTCATCTTTAACAGACAAAACAAAACTGGAAACTTTTATACATTGAAACTTGTAGCTAGCAGACACAGATGAGAAAGTCTCTGAAGGCATTGCACAATGACTCACAGGGCCGCAGCGCCGGAGATGATTTCTATCAGCTCCTTTGTGATGACAGCCTGGCGTGTGCGGTTGAACGTCAACGTCAGTTTGTCAATCATCTCAGCTGTAAACACACCAAAAGATCAGACAACAAAACCTACCACTAGAAAAGAGTAACTCTGTTCATTAACTTGTTCAAAATTTAGAAAGAGATTCTGTTAATTTTTGGGTCCCAAAATCGTCTCCCAAAAAACTTAATGAAGGGGGCTCTCTTGTCCCCTCCTGGTGTTAGCCAGGAGCTCTATTCTCTCACTTTATTTCTAAATAAAAGCTTGTACCTTGCTCTCCTAAAGAAAAAAAACTTAATGAAGATACTTTTACATCTTCCATGGGATACCTTTTCAAAGTACTTGCAAATTTACTGCCAAGAAAGATACTTCCTTTAAGGCAGACAATACTATTTTTCTATCTTTTCAAATGAAAATTCAAGGAAAGAGATAGTAATTGGTCAAAAACTTCAAAAATCAGGACAAGCCCAGGATTAGATCCTAGTTCTCTTGCTACCTGGTCTACTTCAAGGATGTCAGCAGTGCATTTAATAGGCAGGTCTTCATGCTACTCTCAGCAAGAGAATTCTCCTGGCAGAGACCTGCTGCACACTCACAAGCATTCTTGCTGGCATTGTCCATAGCCGTCATCCTGGCACTCTGCTCACTCGTGGTAGACTCTTTTAGAGAATAGTAGATAACGTTGGCCAGATTGAATTCCTGGTAATTCCGCAGCACGTCAGCATCAATATCATCATAGATACTCAAGCTCTCTGTTAAAGCAAGTCATACATTTCTTTGAAGCAATAAAGCACAGGAGTGACTTAATAAGTCAGCTTACTAGTATAAAAATCCTTATAATCAGAGTTACATTTATGGAGTATAACAATGAAGCAAAACTGAAGGAACAAAACACAGCAACAGACTCCAAGAAGGGACTAGTGGTTACCAAAGGGGAGGGGTGGAGGAGAGGGGGTTGCGGGGAGGGAGAAGGGATTGAGGGGTGTTATGATTGGCACACATGGTGTCGGGGGGATCATGGGGAAGACAGTGTAGCACAGAGTAGGCAAACATTGACTCTGTGGCATCTTACTATACTGATGGGCAGTAACTGCAATGGGGTATAGGGGGGACACAATAATATGGGTGAATGTATTAACTACATTGTTTTTTCATGTGAAACCTTCATAAGAGTGTACATCAATAATATCTTAATAAAAAATTCTTTTTTAATCACAGAGTTAATGTAAGATAGGTTAAAAGACTCAGTTCTAAAAGTTTCTTTTATTTCCACACTATAGATTACAGCAGAATTTCAGCAAAATATAATGTGTAAAAGCCTTTGATATTCTACTTCAGATGCTTAATAACTTCACTACATCTCATGGATATGAAGTCCTCTAGATGGCATTGATGAGAGTGCCTGGCACAAAGTCAGCAAACACTGTTTTCTTCAATAAAGAAATTAACAAAGAACTGAAACCAGTACAGTGTATTCAGTGTAGGACAAAAATCCCTATTTAGCCATTTGATTACTGGAGAGATCTCAGTATCGTCAGGAAAATGAGAGAGGGAGAACATTTCTAAGATTATGGAAGAGTAGGGGAGGAATTAGAGGCTGATATGCATTTTAGTCATTATGTTCCAGAAATTTAGCAGTACTCTTTAAAATTCATTTATTAGGGTAAAGTGGTGAAACAGTCCTATATTTCATCAAACTTAAGATGCTATGGATTATAACCCCTATTTTACGTACCATTAGGAAAGAAAGTAACAGCTAATTAAAAATGACATGCCACTGATAGGTAGAAAGATCTCAATTTCAGAGATGTTAAAATGTCAAAAAGTATACATCTCAAAATAGATGATCTATTAATATATAGAAGGGGAAAAAGCCTTAGGAAAATAAAATCAGTTCCAGAACATTATTTCTAGGCTGCTTCACTGAGCAATGATGACTATTCAAATAAAATAAGAGAATGGAGTGGGTTGGTGTAAATTAGTTGAGAACACTGTTCTCTATTCTAGAGCTTCTGACTATATTATGCTTAGGTAGAGTTCCCAGACAGTCTGCAAAGCCACTTTCTAACTAAGCTCTTCAATCTTTGAGAACAGAAAACATGTCTAATGATGCCTTCAGTATTTATTTGTTCAATTAATGAAGAATAGAGTAAGAGTTATTAAACAATGAATGGATGACAGTATCATGGAAGCCACTAATAGGTGGTTATGGAAACATTCTGCCCCTGCTGAACCAGGCCATCCTAACACTACTTTCCTAAATGTACACATCTCTCCTTTCCATGTGGAAAAGTACTTGTCATACAAAAACTACTTACCAGCACCTGCAACAGTATCAAGGGAAAAGATGGGCTTTTCTGCTATCTTGTAGGAGATGACAGACCTAGAAATGACAAAAGCAAATGTAAATTTCGAATAATTTTTTGCCTTTGTTAAGTAGACATTTACTTATTTTAAAATATGAACAGAAACATTAAAAAGCTTTGTTAAATTTTTCTTGCCTGAATTGATTGAAGATAATAGAGCCTTCATCAAATTCATATCCAGAATTTAATAATTCAAGGGCAATGACTGATGCATCTCCAAAAGTAGGGGGTTTTCTTCCCACCTCTTTGAATGTCACCAGAAACTGGTCAGAATGAGTTCTGTAAGAAAGAGATCACATGAGAAAAGTCAGCAGAATACCTCTGCTGAGAGCTCTCAGGGCCCAGGAAAGAAGCATTACTACTGCAGATGGAGCTTTTTCTCGGGGGAAGGGTGATCACTAAACTGATCCACCATCACAGATTATTCTTAGCCTTTAATGCCTGAAAAGAACTAAGGCCAACAATCAGGCCTTTCTTATTTTGTATTTCTCTATGCCTTTATTTCTTTCCTTCCAATACTAATTAACTATTGTTCACGTCTGACATTTCTGGATGGGACAGCATCTCAGAGTCCTCATTTTTAAAAATGTCATTAGCTTTTTATATTCCCATTTCATTCCATTTATGGTTTGGATAAAGGAGAAGCAAAAGTCAAGTAGAAAACAGTAAATCTATATATTCTAATATATCTTGGAAAAAATACAAACAAACAAAAACTTCTCTGAGTATAAAACAGATAATCAAAACAGACACCTTGCTTTAATGAACTATCAAAGAAACTTCCATTTATTCATGTTTGCATCCTTTTAAATGTAAATAATATGTATTTAAATCACCTGTGAAGTATACCCCTGATTTTATCGCCAATTCCAACAAGCTTAACCTCCTTTCCAGCTGCTGTGAGTGTGGTCACCTCACTTTTCATCTGTTTAGCAATGGAGGAATGAATAGCACCACAAAGTCCTCGATCTGAGGACACACCAATGAGGAGGTGTTTCTTCTTGTCTTCAGGCACCTTAATATCAGCCTTTTCATACAGAGCTTAAAGACAAAAAAGGGCAAGAATTTAAAAATACGTGTATAGAATATAGAAATATAGAAATAACTGCTAATTTACAAAGAGTTGGCTGTTTTCAAAATCATGCATTTAACCTTGACTAACATAATCAAGTGCCTGTATACTTACTCTCTTTACAATCAGACTGAGAACCATAAAGTTTAAATCTCTGTATGACAAAGCTTCCTAAAGGTCATTTAATGGCCAACTCGCCTCAAATACAGACTAGAAGGAATCTCTAGTACAATTAAAGAATTTGTAGAGGCCAGAATTACAGAGGTAACATTTATCTAGATAACAGGCTTCTAAAGAATATAGATCTTCAGTATACAGCCAAAAATGTAGGAAGCAAATATTTACTAAACTGCTCATATAAATGGTATATCAAGATTTATAAAACCATTGACATTAAATTAACAGATGCTACTTTATCTTTGGGATTCGTTTCACAACCTCACTTTGTTGGTTTAGTCTTCCAAAAAGCAGAGGCCGAGAAGGGGTTAAATGGGATGAAATACACATAGAATTCATGTGGGACGCCTGCGAGAGATGACAGGTCACACTGAGGGACAGCTCTGGCAACAGGAAAGAGAAGGAAGAAAGCTGGCTGGGGGCAGCTTCCTGGGACCCTGTGCAGTTTGGGGAAAGTTCAGCAAGGCTGCTGGGAGCCCCAAGTGTCCCAAAACATGCCTGTTTTAGTATGCTGCCTGCTCAGGAGCCAGCTAGGAGCAGCCAGGGAGGCATGGCCTGGGTGTAAACACAGGGTGGGCCTGGCAACTGTGCTCCCAGTGGGTGGGAGGTGCATTTTCACAGCAGCCACAGTCACCGTTTTGACAAAACCCCTTCTAGTACCTTTTCCAGAATAGAGCAGGGTTAACGCCTGAGGACCCTCCATAAAAAGCAGAGAGAATACTTCAAAGTTCAGGAGAGTAAGAAAATATTCCTTTTAAGTCTCTATGTTTTATATTGTTCAGAATGTCTATTTTAAATTTCTAAATATTTTAAATGATTAGCCATTTAATACCTAGCAGTTAGTATTTTAGTTTGAAGAACTTACAAGCTGATTGGCAGCCTTGACTTGAATTTTTAGTATTTTACCACAAATACTCTAATCAGCTATTTAAGAGAGTTTCTTCTTTATTTGATAGTTTTGTGGTTATAGAGTTTTTTGGGGGGAAACAAAATTTATTGTACTTATTAATAAATCAGCTATCAAGGTCAATAGGGAAATCACTTCCCCTTTTCATATATAAATAAATAGCGATTTACCAATCGACCTTTACTGAGCCAGCAACTATATGCTCAGTTGTGCTTGACAGGTAACAGGACTCATGAGAGCAAATGGTTGGAGGTGGTCAAGATTGCTAAACCCTGACCCAGAATCTCCTCTATACCTGTTCATGAAACTAACCACAGCAGTTCTAAAACATGGAGCCATTTCCACTAAAGCCTAGGGCTCTATTGTTTCCTCATGCAAAAATTTCTTTAGCAGTATAAACCAATGTTTAAAAAAATATGGAAGAGCACAAGAAATTACACAAGGTAATTTACATCTAATACATAGATACATCAATACACAGAAAATAAAGATATATTTTCAATTTTGAAATAAGAAAAGTATTCCTTCTTTCCAGCTGAGGTTTAAACATTCCAGTCACATGTGTTCCTGAGTCACCAGACTACCAGCCAGCTCCCCCAACCCAACAGCCCCAAAATATCACATCAGTGTAATGGGATGAAACCAAGCACCTGAATTGGATATACTATGTTGCCAAGTTCTTTTGATGGCATATTTAATAATCTAGGAAAATTTTCAGAGTTTTTAAAAAGTTAACATAGTCACATACAGTGGTTAACAGACTTTAGGCCAAACATGTAAGTATGGATTTGGGCAAGGGCAACTCGACTTCAGCATGCTGGCTTTTCTCATCTGTAAGGCAGGAGCTGACAGTTCCTACCTGCACCGACTTCTGACAAAAATGGGAAAATACACAGGATAGACCTGTCTTCACAGGAAGCACTAACAGAAAATATCAGTGGTGACCTTTGTTATGCTAAGTGATTCCCCACCATCTGTGCACCACGTGCCCCTTACCCAAAGACCCTGTGCCATACACGCGAGCCGGCTTCAGCTCCCTCTCAGCTCGGGCATATTTTGCTGCCGCCACCATTTTCATGGATTTGGTAATTTTCTGGATGTTTTTGATGGACTTTAGTCGCCTGGTAACTGGAAAATATAAGTGCTCTGTTAAGATAAAGGAGTTATAATTTCATTTGTGAACTTAACAAAATATCTTTCTAAGCTGCAAGGTGGGATAAAATTAGCACTCAGACCATCAATGCAAGCATGACGCTAAAGCAGGCTCAATGCCACAACTAGCACTGATAAAAGGTCAAACCTAGTTGCCACTTCAATAGGACAAGGAAAATGGCAACAGAAGAGAACAATAAATATGCACTTAAAACGTTCAATGATATTGAAAATGGCCTTTAACTACACATTCTGTAACACTGATTTGACAGCTAAACAAATAGTAGTTTTTTCTAGTTCTATCCTCATGCTACAGACAATAAAATCAGAACTGTGGGTCACCTCACACTGGTCTTTTCCAAAACAAGTTCCATTTTCTGCACATATGATGTACATTCATTTAGACCATTTTGAAAAAATATATCATGGGCTAAGACATATTTTTTTAAATGTTTTTATCTGTCAAAGTTTAGTTTTTCTTAATTGACATATTGAAGATAAAGTACTTACTATCTTTCAAAGTTGCCATATTTCGAACTTGGATCCTGAGAATAAAGGTATTAAAAATACTTCAGTTTTTTAAAAAAATTAGTTCAATACAAGAAAACTTCCAAAGTTAATATACTTACTTGAAAAATGCTTCTTAAGGAAACCATCAAATATAGAACTCAATGTGCATGTATTTTAATTCCTTAATACCAACACCAAGCACTCTATCAATGGACTCATTTTGTTTGATCCAACCAGCACAATCACACACTGAAGTCACAGTGGAATTCACAGGCTCTATTCCCACCTATCTCTGCATACATTGTTTCCATGACAGGAAAGTCCTCCCCCTTGTTAGGCTATCCAACTTTCTTTTTTTTAAATTTTGGTATCATTAATGTACAACCACATGAGCAATGTTGTGGTTACTAGATTCCCCCCATTCTCAAGTCCCCACCACATACCCAATTACAGTCACTGTCCATCAGCATAGTAAGATGCTATAGAGTCACTACTTGTCTTCTCTGTGCTATACTGCCTTCCCCGTGCCCGCCCCCTATATTATATGTGCTCATCATAATACCCCTTATCTCCCTCCCTTCCCACCCATCCTCCACAGTTCCTTTCCCTTTGGCAACTGTTAGTCCATTATTGGGTTCTGTGAGTCTGCTGCCGTTTTGTTCCTTCAGTTTTTGCTTTGTTCTTAATGCTCCACAGATGAATGAAATCATCTGATACTTGTCTTTCTCCGCCTGGCTTATTTCACTGAGCATAATACCCTCTAGTGCCATCCATTTGTTGCAAATGGTAGGATTTGTTTTCTTCTTATGGCTGAATAATATTCCATTGTGTGTATGTACCACATCTTTATCCATTCATCTACTGATGGACACTTAGGTCACTTCCATTTTCTGGGTGAAATGGTATTTCTATTTTGAGTTTTTTGAGGAACCTCCATACTGCTTTCCACAATGGTTGAACTAATTTATATTCCCACCAGCAGTATAGGAGTGTTCCCCTTTCTCCATATCCTCACCAGCATTTGCTGTTCCTCGTCTTTTTGATGTTGGCTATTCTAACGGTGTGAGGTGATATCTCATTGTGGTCTTAAATTGCATTTCCCTGTAATTAGTTATGTGGAGCATCTTTTTATGTGCCTGTTAGCCATCTGAATTTCTTCTTTGGAGATGTGTCTGTTCAGATCCTCCGCCCATTTTTTTAATAGGGTTATTTGCTTTTTTGGGCGTTCAGGCGTATGAGTTCTTTATGTATTTTGGATGTTAACCCCTTGTTGACAAATATATTGTCCCATACTGTAGGATGCCTTTTGTTCTGTTGATGGTGTCCTCTGCTGTACAGAAGCTTTTTAGCATGGTGTAGTCCCATTTGTTCATTTTTTATTTTGTTTCTCTTGCCCGAGGAGATGCATTCAGAAAAAGTTGCTCATATTCAAGAGATTTTTGCCTATGTTTCCTTCTAAGAGCTTTATGGTTTCATGACTTACATTCAGGTCTTTGATCCATTTTGAGTTTACTTTTATGTATGGGGTTAGATAATAATCCAGTTTCATTCTTTTGCATGTAGCTGTCCAGTTTTGTCAACAACCAGTTGTTGAACAGGCTGTCATTTCCCCACTGTATATCTATGGCTCCTTTGTCATATACTAATTGACCATATATGCTTGGGTTTATATCTGGGTTCTCTAGTCTGTTCCATTGGTCTATGGGTCTGTTCTTATATACCAATAACAAATTGTCTTGATTACTGTGGCTTTGTAGTAGAGCTTTAAGTCAGGGAGCGTAATCTCCCCCCGCTTTATTCTTCCTTCTCAGGATTACTTATCCAGCTATTTTTAAAACCAAGGTCTGCTACTTCTAAAAAGCATTCCTTAACTTTTTCAACTCAGTTTAATAAATGTGTACTCACAACGGCTACTGTTTCTAGATATGTTCCTGGATTACAAGAAGCATAAAAGAGACTTATGAAAACTTAGTTTTACATTATTTTTCTACAGCCTTTTAAAATTAAATTGCTAGTGAACAAAAATCAAGATGATTTTACTGAAATGTAATGTTAGTGAAAGATAAATATGAAAGGATCTTTACTTTCCTGGGGAAGATAACATGATCAAAGAGAAACTATCTTGCAGCCCTTATTAAATCCACACAGACAGTCTGTCTTTGCTTGGAAAGCTCCATGGGAGAACTTATTAGGAAACTGCGCATAAAGGAAGGCCTAAGGAGGATGTAGTTTTGAGGTGGGAGACATAGGTTGGGTTAATACATTTACATTTTCTTTTATAGTAGTAGGGAAATGATGAATGTTTATAAGCCCACAGACCAGTTTAGTTTTTCAATAAAGCATCTCAGATGGCAGTGAAAAGCACAAAATGATGTTGGAATATTGCTGACATGGAGACTGAAGAAGGGGCTGCTGCAGCTTCCAGAGAGGAGAAGGCAAGACCTGGACTAAGATGTGAACAGAGGAACAAGAGACCAGATTTGAGAGCAAGTTCTTAAGATAAGAAAGGAAAATAGTAAGAATGACCCAAAGGTTTCTAACTAAATAACCTGAGTGGACAGTGTTGTTATTAAACAAGGTAGAAAAACTGGCTGGGAGACATCTCCTAGAGATAATGAATCCTGAGTGATATAGTTAAAAAGCCCAGGGGCCCAGGTGGAAATGTCCAACAAGGGAAATATGGGGTTTTTGAGACTTGAGATACAGATTTGTAACTATCAACAAACATGGTAGATGGTGCCCCCCAAAAAGGGAAGGTGAAATTAGGAGAGGGAACACTTCCTAATTCTGAGGCCAGCATCACCTACTAACAAAACCAGATAAAGACACTGTAAGAAGTGAAAATTAGAAGATAGTATCTCTCATGAACATAGATGCCAACAGTTTAAAGAAAATAATATTAGTAAACTGGATCCAATAATGTATTAAAAAGAATCATACAACACAACAAAGTGGATATATTCCAGGTGTGCAAGAGTGGTTCATCATTTGGAAAGTCAAATAACATAATCCATCACATCAATAGGTTAAAGAAGAAAAACGATGTATTAATAGATGTAGGAAAAGTATTTGAGAAATTAAACACAAAACGCCAGCTTATGATAAAACCTCTCATTAAACTAGGAATAGAGGAGAACTTCCTCAAACTGATAAAGAACATCTACAAAAAACCCTATGGTGAGAAACCAGCTTTCCCCCTATGACTGGGAACAAGGCTAGGATGTCCTCCCTCACCACTCCTATTCAACACTCTACTGGTAGTCCTAACTAATGCATTAAGACAAGAAAAGAGGTAAGAGCTGTACAGATTGGGAGGAAAGAAAGCATGTTCTTTGTTCATAGATGACATGACTGCCTACAGAGAAAAATCCCTGAGTTCGCAAAGAACTCCTGGAACCAATAACCAGTTATAGTATGGTTGAAGGATATCAACAAACCGATTTTAACGTTTATATGGAAAGGCAAAACATCAAGAATGGCCAGCACAATTTTGCAGAAGAACAAAGCCAGAGAACTGACACTACATGACTTTGAGATTATATAAAGTTACAGTAATCAAGACAGTACAGTACTGGTGAAAGAATGGACAAGTAGATCAGTGGAGCAGGACAGGGAGCCCAGAAATAGGTCCAAATACAGACAACTGATATTTGATAAAGGAGCAAAGGTGATTGAATGGAGAAAGAATACTCTTTTCTACAAATGGTACTGGAACACTGACATCCATATACAAAAATATTAATCTAGACAATGATCCTACACCTTTCCAAAAAACTAATTTAAAATGGATCATTAGATCTAAAGTAAAACACAAAGCTATAAAATTTCTACAAGATACCAAGGAGAAAATCTAGGTACTGTGGGTTTGGCTACGAGGTTTTAGATAAACACAAAAAGCATGAGCCATGAAAGAAAAAAATTGATAAACTGGACTTCATCAATTTTAAAAACTTCTGCTCTCCAACAACACCGTTAAAAGAATGAAAAGACAAGCCACACACTAGGAGAAAATATTTGCAGAACACAAATCTGATAAAGAGCATTAACCAAAATATACAAAGAACTAGTAAAACTCAACAATAAGCAACCCAAATAAAAAATGTTTTATTATTGTTTAAAAAAATGTGCAAAACATACAAACACATACCTCACCGAAGATAAACCAATGGCAAATAAGCAGATTAAAAGATGCTCTGTGTCATTAGGGAACTGCAAATTAAAGCAATGAGATACAACCATATACATGTAAGAATGGTTAAAACTTTTAAAAACTAATACTAGATGATGAGGATGTGGAACAGAAACTCTCATTGATTACTGGTGGGAATGCAAAATGACATGACTACTTTGGAATGTGGTTTGACAGTTTCTTACAAATATCACGAAATTATTAGAGGAATTAGAAATTTTAGAGGAGGAAAATACTAGGTTTGCTTGTAAGAATGGACTTTCTAAAGGAAAAGGTGAAAGCTGGCAAATGCTGACAGGCTCTGCTGTTTAAGAGTACAGACTCATGTAAAATAATGATTGTTCCACTGACGTCTTTTCAAAATGGCACTTGAAAAGTAACACTGTTTTTTGGACAATTTTATTTTATTTTATTTCCTATAATTACTTTTCCACCCCCAAACATTCTCAATTATAGACTATAAAGAGTGACATTGGTACATTATAGCTTTAGGCAGACACTCAACTTAATTGATACAAATTTCTAGTCAGAGAGTATTATATGTAACAAATTTGAACTGCATGCCATACCTGGATGAACACAATGTTTTAGTTTCCATAAGTAACCCCAGGGAGAGGTATGAAAACATAGGACCTTTTGCTATTCTTTATGTTGGGCATATGCCCTAATCTCCCATTTTGATAAACTCTGGTGTTTAGCCTTCATTTAGTTCTAAAGATGTCAACCCATGTCACAACTTTAAAGTACAATTTGAGTACAGAATAACCATGAGCTGATCCCAGCTCTCTTTAGTGATTGTCTGCTGAAATGAATATATAATTATTGCAAATGAAAAGATAAAAGAAAATTTTGAATCAGTTATATGTTATGGAAAACTGTATCATGTCCTGAGAAATCCTCAGGAGATTGCTGTAGAAATTTGAAACTATCAAATACAGTGGGTGGAAAATCAGATAGTCGGTTACTATTATCTACTATGATCATGCAGCACTGTTAAAAAACCTGAAAGCACTGGAGAAGGGAGTCAGCAAGGTTGCTTGGGAGAATGATTCATCATTTAAAGAAATTTCAGAGTTCGAAGAATTTTAAGGAGTGTATAATGGTGTATAATATAAAAATTGAGGAAAAAGCAACTTCAGCTAATTCTTAAGGAAAAAAATCATAAAGTTTGTCTAATTCTAATAATAAATGCCTATGTGAAAGTCCATCACTGCCTCTCCACCAAAAAAGACTCCCTGGCACTTCTTCACCAACCACCACCCATGATCCAATCTTCTTTGCCAAGTACCATTAAAAAAACCTTACATTTAAAGCAGCAAGTATATTTATGAAGTCATTTTCATTTTCCAACTTATGTATCTGGTTCCACACCAACATTTCTCCTACTGCTCTCGGTTCTTTACAAATACTGACTCATTTGCTCTTCACACTAAACCCAGTGAATTGGGTACTATTCTTACCCCCATTTAACAGATGAGGAAATGGTGGCCCAGAGACACTGAGTAACTTGCCCAAGGTCACACAGCCAGGTGAATGGCAGTCAGGATTCACATCTCAACAGTGGGTTCCTGAGTCCATGTCCTATACTACACCCTAATGCCTCCCATCTGCTACCTTAGTCTCAGAATACAATCTGCCTTTCCTCTCCTGAAATGCCATCTCTCTTCCTTTCTAGTGTTTATAGTTCAATTTATAGCTATTGGTACACTATTCTAAAACAGTTCCATTTTAGATAATGTGGAACACTAGGACACAGAAATATATTTTCCCTTAATTTGACAAAAAAAAAAGCCACAGACTCTTTTCCCCAAATTTCTTATTTCTATTTTCTTAAATGCTACTTTTTTAAAAAGTTTCAATTTCTAAACATTTAGGGTATTTTACTGATACCCTAAACAACAATTAAGATAATTTCACTAAGATTTTAAATAAGCCTAATACTTGGTTAATGTCAGTATACTAATCTCCCTGAAACAGAAACTGTACAATTACAAATTGCACTTTTAAAAGCTTTCAATAACCAAAACAGAACAGAGGAAGTGCCCCTTCATGGTTCTGTAAAGGCGAAGGTATTTTTCTCCCCTTCTAAATTAACTCCGTGTATTGTGAAACATCAAGGTGGTTTTCACTTCTGAATTTAAAAGGCAATTACAATGAGTGGGAAGCAAAAGAGCAGGCACCCAGAGGGATGTAATATGTGCAAATGCTTTACACAGTGCCACCCGATGACTAATGAATATTCATAACCTGCCGATTTAAAACCAACATTCCAAAGGGATTGAGGTCACGACTTAGACCTTTGCCTACTTAGGTTCCTGTCTCAGACCAGAGAGCTCCTATTTAAAGCAATTCTTTATTAAAAGATCTTCAAATTGTCTTACAGGGTTTAAATAAAGTTATTTCTACAATTTTACGTAAAGTACTTTGTCCTTGTTTCAGAAATTCCTCCATTTTTAAAAAATCAACTTGACTACTACTTAAGGTAAAAGTATTGACGGGTTAACACTAATGCACAGCAAGCTGGGAAAGAAGCAAGGAAGGGCTGCTGTGCGCTAAGGGCCACCGCATGCCAGGACTGCCCCAGGAAGGTCACTAAGCCCATGTCCATTTGTTCACCACCACCATTAACACTTTCACAGTGCCAACTTGATGCAGGCAGGCACCCAACAAAAGTGTGCTGAGTGACTAACAAATGGGACAAATGTCTGAGAACTCAACTACGGTGACTCCTTTATTCCCACCAATACTCTTTTTCAGTATTAGGGAAAAAACAAAAAACAAACCAAACTGACTTCCAAGGCAAATCCACCAACATTTTTATGTAGGTATTTCCCATCAGATTTAACAACCTCATCACCCTTAATTATCTTGTCTATTGTTATGAACTCTTTGCTTAGCAAAAAAAGTACCCATTTCAATTAGTGCTTAATAGTCCCTTCATGTAGATTAGGACACAAAAATCTAGTGCTGTAGCTCCTTAGAATTCTCCGTTACTGTAAAACCCGAAATTGCTACACACAGCCTATAGCTAATAATCCCCTTTGCACTGCGCCTGAAATTCTTGCAGACTGGTCTAGCTTCAAGATATTTCATCCTATTATATGGCACCAGCCACAAACCAACGTTTATTTGCCTACTCCTGGCTTTCTAATATACAATTTTGGGGGGGCGAACCGATGCTTAAAAGCCTTAAAACGTGCATAACAGTTAACAGATGGCACTTAAATGTCAATGTATTTCCTCCACCTCCGGACCTTGGGACAATTTCATGACCTTGCAGGCTTACTACTTCAAGATAGTGCTAAGCGTCTTTCCCTTCCTCGTCAGCAGAGAGATTTTTAAGATCCCCTTCCACACAAATACCGTCAGCTCAGAAGAGCACATATCTTATTCACTAGTGCCCAGCAAAGCGCCTGCCACTGGACAGGTGCTTCTTGCATGTTCCGGCTGAATCCGGCAGCTCTTGAAGGGTTGCTGCTCTATAAACTGGTCGCTCAGAAGGCCTAACACGCGAAGGTTTGCAAGCCGTCAAGGACACAAAGTACAACTCAACGTTCCCCTAGACCTTGCCTCGGGTCCTCCCCGCCTCCTCCCTCTGTGGGCCGGGTAGACTCCACGACTCCCAGTGCCCCGCAAGTATTTATCAGATGAGTGAATGAATCTAGGCTGCCTGACAATCGTTTGAACTACGGCCTCGATCCGTAAGTCCGAGATGACCACTGCTCGAGGCTCTCACCCGGCCCATCCCGCCCGGCAGAAGTGGCGAGACCCTGCAGTCTCTACGGCCCGTAGCGCTCCCTCCCGGGTCGGGGGCGCTGCCTGAGCCCGGGGCCCAAGCGGGAAGAGGGCTCGGCCTACCCTGCGACCTCTGCCCCGTCCCACTAGCCTGCGCCCGCTGCCATTCCCACAGCGCCTCCCACCCCTCACAGCCCTCCGGCTCGCACCGCCAGCTGCCGTACCATTGCGGCTGCACCGCGCAAGCTGAGAGCCCAGCTGCGCCCGCCCAAGGGAACATGGTGGCCCCAGCCTGGCTTGAAGGTCGGTCAGACAGACTTCACAGCGCCTGCGCAGGAGCTCCCCAACTTCCTTCCCACCCCGTTTTCTCCTACAGTCTCGCTTCCTCCCGCCATACGGCGGAAAGCATCGCGAGCGTTGGGGCCCTTCCGGGGCTCCACCTCCGTCTGGCTCGAGGTTGCTATTTGTCCCTCCCACCCCGGCCAGCCAGTTCCGCTTCCGGTAACCAGGGCCCCCGCGTCCCAGGCAGTATCTGTGCTGTGGTCGCGATGGGAAAGTCAGATTTCCTTACCCCTAAGGCCATCGCCAACAGGATCAAATCCAAGGGTCTTCAGAAACTGCGCTGGTATTGCCAGATGTGCCAGAAGCAGTGCCGGGACGAGGTAAGCGGGCCCGGGTGACCCGATGCCTGGGCCACCTCTCCTGGCGGGGCCGCGCCGAGTCCCAGGCTCAGGTGGGGCACAAGGGCGGCTCTCGGGACGCTGGTTGGTTTGCGCTAAGTGAGTCGGCGACCCAACTCCGTAGGGCCGCCCTTCCTTGCGGCCTCTTCCTAGGGAAACCCGTGGTCTTTTGACACCCAGTCTTCCCCAGAACGAAGTGAAATGAAAGGTTTTGCAGGTCTCGTAGAAGTGATCCTACTCAAGCTGTTCTAAAACCGGGGCATGAATAGGTTAGTGTCGGACACCTGGGGAGTAACAATAACAGCTCTGACTCGATGTGATTCTTAAGAGAAACAAGATAATTAGGATCCACACCCCTCTTCAGGATATGATGAAAGAGGAGAGCCAAGCTCTTGTAGAGTACTCACCTAGCAAGCATTTATTGATCACCTACAATGTGCCAGGGCCAGGATGCTACTGTGGTTAAGACGACCCTGGAGTCAGACTGTCAGAAAGCCCAGTGACGCCGCTTACTGGCTGTGTGGTCTTGGGCAAATTAACTTCCATTCTCTCTGCCAGTTTACTTTTCTGTTAAGTGGGAAGAGTACTTCTACCTTCTGGTCAGATTGGTGTGCGTTTCAGATGAGTGAATTGTGTGTAAAGTGGCTCAGGGTGGTCTTTGGGCAGATCTTGAAAAGCTTTGTCTGCTGTGTTATGGAGTTTACACTTTTTCCCATTAGGGGGGTGAATGATGAAGCACCTTGAAGTGAGAGCAGGCTAGTGTCGGGAACATATTTTTCTCTGCATGGGTAGGGGCTGAAGAACATTGGGCAATTGGAATATTCTAACCTAGTGTTCTGCAAGTGAGAGATATTTAGGTGGGACTTACATTGAATGACATAGATACAATTATTTGCTTTCCTTTCTCTTTATTCTATTTAACAGTCAAGTGAAATTCCCACAGAAAATTAGAGACTAGTACAATGAACATTCGTATATCTATTACCTGGGTTGAACATTTTATGTATTTTGCCATATTTTTTGAAATACTTAAAAGTAAATCTCAAATAAGATATTTCACCCCTAAATACTTAAATATGCATCTCTAAAATATTAAGATAGTTTCTTATATAGCAACAATATGTCATAACAAAATTAATAAAAATTCCTGTATGTTATCGGACACACACTCCATATTCACATTTCTTCGGTTGCTCCCACTAATGCTTTTTAAAACAGGTTTTCCAGTCAAAAGCTATGAATTGGATTTGGTAACTAGGACTTTTTAAAAGTAGTTTTAGTTTCACAGCAAAAGTGAGCTGAAGGTACAGAGATTTCCCACAATACTCTTCCCCTACATATATCTAGCTTCCCCAACTATCAACTTTTTGCAACAGAGTGGAACTTTTTTTACAGTGACACACCTTTATCACTGGAGTCCATAATTGACATTAGGGTCACTCTTAGTGTTGGATGTTCTTGGGTTTCAACAAATCTATAATAACACATATCCATCATTATAGTATCGTACAGAATTGTTCCATTGCCTAAAAGTCTCTGTGGTCTAGGTTATTTAATTCCTTCCCAATTCTAAATGGAAAATAGAACAATGCCATCGCAATCCCCAATTGTTTTTCTGGAATTTGATTTGAAGTGACTAGGCTAGTAGTTATCCTGGAGCATTCCCACCTTCCAGAAATGAACCAAGTGTCCTTGAGGTTATCTTTTGCCTCCTTCCTCTAACTCTTGCAGTTTCTGTAAACTGGAACTTAGATCTGAAGGCTTTATTAGGATCAGGTTAAATATTTGGGGGAAGAATGCTTGATAGGTGACCCTGTGTATGTCATAGTGCATCACATAAGGAAGCCCATAATGTCTGGCAGGGCTAAAATAATTGAGTAAAGATGACAGCCTGTAAAGTAATGTCAGAAAGTTGTATTTTCCCTCTTGCAAGAGCAAGTAGCTAGTGAGGAAGTAAGAGGGGGGCATGGAATAGTGCCCACATACCTAGTTTCCCATCAACCTTTTACCTGTGTGTTTTAGCATCCTTACTCAAGTCTGTTATTTCATTAGGACTTGAAAAGTGGTTATTTTTCTAATTCTTTCTACATTATTAACTGCAAGTCTTTTGTAAGAATGAGTTTTCTCTCATTACCTAGGGCTATTTGGTTATCCCCAAATGTCATCCTAAAATGTTGTTCATGTGGGAAAGGGCAGGTAAATGCTTTGTTCTTTCCTTTAATTTCAGAGTAAGACCTTCGTGATGGTTCTGGCCTGTTTGCCCTCAGATGTGTTCATGGCCCTTCCTTACTGGGGAGGGCCGTCTGTGGGAGAAGTTGCTCCCCATAAGGTCCTGTCCTGTGTTCTCTCTTAGTGTTGGAAGATGGGGGAAGGAAGGTCAGATCCAGAGTATTCCCTTTGTGCCCATACACTACCCTGGGTTGCTAGAATTTAATAACATTATTCACTTTCTTGATTTATTTTTAATATTTAGAAAGTGGTCATTTCATTTATAAGACTGATACCAGGTTTCTTTTTAAGGTACATATAAGTAAGAGTTATAGGTTGTGCACCAATGAGGCAAGAGCTGCGTCGATGGTCTGTGGATGACTACAGATTAGGAAACTAAGCAAGACTGATTATGAAATCGGGGGCGGCCAAGGGATTGAGCAGGAGGACTGGCTAAGAGTTACCAAGGAGGCTGAGTAGGCTTAGTGATAAGTGGGGTGTAGAGGTGGAGGAGGACCCTGGGATGTCATCCTCAGTACTGGTGTGGGTTTACTGAGATGGAATATGGGAAGGGAGACATGTTTTCATTTCTAGTGCTAGTGAAGGGTCAAGTTCAAATGTTAAGTAGAATAGAAATACAGAGTCAAAACTTACATGTTTTCAGCAGTTATCTGAAGAAGAAACAGACTTAGTGTGTTTAATATAAGGTTTATGAAATCTGCAACAATATGTTTTGCATAAGGAGCTAAGGTAGAGGAGAGTGAGTGAAAAAAATTCCCACAGAGGAAATTTCACTACTAACCCATTTTATTTCAATGTATTCACTGAGGCACTTGCATAGCACTGTATGAAGTGGGAGTCAGTAGGAATTTGTTTAATTGAGTTTAAAAAATGAAATCCCTCCTCTGTTACTGGGACCCTTAATGTTTCCTACTAATGTCTGTTTTCCAAAGGACTATTTTTCTGTCTCTTTAATCTTCTGCGATTGTTCTTTGATTAACAGGGTTGCAACACTCAATGTCATAAAGAAAAAAAATTTTTTTAAGATACAATATTTAGAGCTACTGATTTGATTATTTTTTACAGTTTATCATCAAAGAACAGCTTTTTAGGGTTAATTAAATACTT
The DNA here is from genome assembly GCF_030020395.1 of Manis pentadactyla. Taxonomy (NCBI): domain Eukaryota; kingdom Metazoa; phylum Chordata; class Mammalia; order Pholidota; family Manidae; genus Manis; species Manis pentadactyla. Next base: position 95,865,418 of record NC_080021.1, on the reverse strand, counting down.
CTTCTTAGGTTCCATTACGATGACCTAAATCTGAATTTAACTACTACATTTACACTTTTGTAGAATGGCTTTAAGTGTCATTGTATGTCCGAATCTCATCAGAGACAACTGTTGCTGGCTTCAGAAAATCCTCAGCAGTTTATGGATTATTTTTCAGAGTAAGTAACTTTAAGACATTCTTATCTCATAAGCTTAGCTTAATGTTTAATAGATGCTTAGTATTTTATGTGTTAGAGGCTCTGTTTATGCCTTCATGGTAACATGATAGCTGTATTATCTTTGTGGTTAGGTTTTACTTTCTTTGACAGTTTATCATAATATGAAGTTGTTGCAAAAGTGTTTCTCACAAACACACAGAACCACCTCTAAATGGTGGCTAGGAGCACAGCTCTGGAGTCAGACTGCCTGACTTTAAATCCTGTGGGTCCAGGCTTCCCCACTCATGAGCTGTGTAACTTTGGGTGAACCCCCTCTGCCTATAGTTTAGTCTCCTCATCTGTAATGTGGGACTAAAAACAGTACCCTCTTCCGAGTATTGTCTTTCCTTCGTAGGGTTTATATGAGGATTAAATGACTTCATACTTTTAAAGTGTTCAGAAGAGTGCCCAGTAGTCAGTTAATATTAGCTGTTAATTATTATTACTATTAATAATTAGTCTTGCTCCTATCTATCTATTTCCAAAGTTCTAACCTTTTGGTCTTAGGACTCTAGTACATTCTTAAAAATTATTGAAGGGCCCTGCAAACCTTTGTTTATGTGGGTTATATCTATTGAGGCTTGCAAATTAAGGATTAAAACTGAGAAATTTTTTTAAAACTTCTTTCTTAATATATTTAAAATAACAATAATAAACCTATTGCATGTTAAAGTAAATGTATTTTTAAAAGAAAAATAGCTATATTTTCCAAAAAGCAAAAAAAAATAAGAGGGCATTGCTTCACATTTTTACAGAACTCTTCAGTGTCTGACTTAATAGAAGACAGTGGCATTCTCACAACTGCTTCTGTGTCTATTTGGTTTCAAAATGTTGTTTTGGTTCAGGTGCTTAAAGTCTGGTCCTTACACTGATGTGTAGTTGGAAGGGGCAAGTATTTTAATAGCCTTCTCAGATAATTTTGGATACTACTCTTCTTTGTTCCTACATCAAAACACAATGGCATGGTAGTTTTGTTTTTTTTTTTTTTGGTATCATTAATACACAGTCACATGAGCAACATGGTAGTTACTAGACTCCCCCCATCATCAAGTCCCCACCACATACTCCATTGCAGTCACTGTCCATCAGTGTAGCAAGATGCTATAGAGTCACTACTTGTCTTCTCTGTGCTATACTGCCTTTCCTGTGCCCGCCCCCTACATTATGTGTGCTAATCGTAATGTCCCTTATTCCCCTTCTCCCTCCCTTCCCACCCATCCTCCACAGTCCCTTTCCCTTTGGCAACTGTTAGTTCATTCTTGGGTTCTGTGAATCTGTTGCTGTTTTGTTCCTTCAGTTTTTGCTTTGTTCTTATGCTTCACAGATGAGTGAAATCATTTGGCACTTGTCTTTCTCTGCCTGGCTTATTTCACTGAGCATAATACCCTCTAGCTCCATCCATGTTGTTGCAAATGGTAGGATTTGTTTTCTTCTTATGGCTTAATAATATTCCGTTGTTTGTATGTACCACATCTTCTTTATCCATTTATCTACTGGTGGACACTTAGGTTGCTTCCATTTCTTGGCTATTGTAAACAGTGCTGCAATAAACATAGGGGTATATACATCTTTTTGAACCAGGGATCTTATTTTCTTTGGGTAAATTCCTAGGAGTGGAATTCCTGGGTCAAATGGTATTTCTGTTTGTTTTTGAGGAACCTCCATATTGCTTTCCATAATGGTTGGACTAATTACATTCCCACCAGCAGTGTAGGAGGGTTCTCCTTTCTCTGAATCCTTGCCAGCATTTGTTGTTTCTAGTCTTTTCAGTGTTGGCTATCCTAACTGGTGTGAGGTGATATCTCATTGTGGTTTTAATTTGCATTTCCCTGATAATTAGGGTTGTGTAGCATCTTTTCATGTGCCTGTTGGCCATCTGAATTTCTTCCTTAGAGAAGTGTCTGTTCAGACCCTCCAACCATTTTTAATAGGTTTAGTTGCTTTTTGGGTGCTGAAGCATGTGAATTCTTTGATGTTAACCCCTGTTAGATATGTCATTTACAAATATATTCACCCATACTGTAGGATGCCTTTTTGTTCTACTGATGGTGTCCTTTGCTGTACAGAAGCTTTTTAGTTTGATGTAGTTCCACTTGTTCATTTTTTATTTTCCTTCCCTTGCTCAAGGAGTTATATTCAGGAAAAAGTTGCTCATGTTTTATTCAAGAGATTTTTGCCTATGTTTTCTTCTAAGAGTTTTATGGTTTTATAACTTACATTCAGGTCTTTGATACATTTTGAGTTTACTTTTGTGTATGGAGTTAGACAATAATCCAGTTTCATTCTCTTACATGTAGTTGTCCAGTTTTGCCAACACCAGCTGGGGAAGAGGCTGTCATTTCCCCATTATATGTACTTGGCTCCTTTATCATCTATTAATTGACCATATACGCTTTGGTTTATATCTGAACTCTCTATTCTGTTCCATTGATCTCCGGGTCTGTTTTTGTGCCAGTAACAAATTGTCTTGATTACTGTGTCTTTGTAGTAGACCTTGAGGTTGGGGAGTGTAGTCCCCCCAGCTTTATTCTTCCTTCTCAGGATTGCTTTGGCTATTTGGGGTCTTTTGTCATTCCATATGACTTTTAGAAGGATTTACTCTAGTTCATTGAAGAATGCTGTTGGTATTTTGATAGGGATTGCATTGAATCTATAGATTGCTTTAGGCAGATAGCCATTTTGACAGTATTAATTCTTCCTAGCCAGGAGCATGGGATGAATTTCCATTTATTAGTGTTCCCTTTAATTTCTCTTAAGAGTGTCTTGTAGTTTTCAGGGTATAGGTCTTTCACTTCCTTGGTTAGGTTTATTCCTAGGTATTTTATTCTTTTTGATGCTATTGTGAATGTAATTGTTTTCCCGATTTCCCTTTCTGCTAGTTCATCATTAGTGTAGAGGAATGCAGCAGATTTCTGTGTATTAATTTTGTATCCTGCAACTTTGCTGAATTCAGTTATTCTGTTAGTTTTGGAGTGGATTCTTTAGGGTTTTTTTATGTACAGTATCATGTCATCTGCAAACGGACAGTTTAACTTCTTCCTTACCAATCTGGATGCCTTTTATTTCTTTGTGTTTTCTGATTGCCATGACTAGGACCTCCAGAACTATGTTGAATAAAAGTGGGGAGATTGGACATCTTTGTCTTGTTCCTGATCTTAGAGGAAAAGCTTTCAGCTTCTCGCTGTTAAGTATGATGTAGGCTGTGGGTTTGTCAAATATGGCCTTTATTACGTTGAGGTACTTGCCCTCTGTACCCACTTTGTTGAGAGTTTTTATCATGAATGAACGTTGAATTTTGTCAAATCTTTTTTCAGAATCTGTTGAGATGATCATGTGCTTTTTGTCCTTTTTTGTTGATGTGGTGGATGATGTTGATGGATTTTTTAATATTGTACCATCTTTGCAACCTGGAAAAAATCCTTCTTGATCATGATGGATGATCTTTTTGATGTATTTTTTAATTCGATTTGCTAATACATTGTTGAGTATTTTCGCATCTATGTTCATCAGGGATACTGATCTGTAATTTTATTTTTTGTGGTGTCTTTGTTGATATTAGAGTGATGCTGGCCTCATAGAATGAGTTTGGAAGTATTCCCTCCTCTTCTACTTTAAGGAGGATGTGTATTAGGTTTTCACTAAATGTTTGATAAAATACCATGGTGAAGCCATCTGGTCCAGGCATTTTCTTCTTAGGTAGTTTTTTTTATTACCAATTCAATTTCATTGCTGGTAATCGGACTGTTCAGATTTTCTGTTTCTTCCTGGGTCAGTCTTGGAAGGTTTCATTTTTCTAGAAAGTTGTCCATTTCTTCTAAGTTATCCAGTTTGTTAGCATATAATTTTTCATAGTATTCTCTCATAATTGTATTTCTGTGGTGTCTGTAGTAATTTTTCCTTTCCATTTCTGATTCTGTTGATGTGTGAAGACTCTCTTTTTCTTTCAATTAAGTCTGCCTAAGGGTTTATCTATTTTGTTTATTTTCTTGAAGAACCAGCTCGTACTTTCATTGATTCTATTGTTTTATTTTTCTCAATTTTATTTATTTCTGCTCTAATCTTTATTATGTCCTTCCTTCTACTGAATTTGGGCCGCATTTGTTCTTCTTTTTCTAGTTTCGTTAATTGTGCATTTAGACTGTTCATATGGGATTGTTGTTCTTTCCTGAGATAAGCCTGTGTTGCAATATACTTCCCTCTTAGCATGGCCTTCGCTGTGTCCCACAGATTTTGCATTGTTGAGTTATCATTGTCATTTTTCTCCATATATTGGTTGATCTCTGTTTTTATTTGGTCACTGATCCATTGATTATTTAAGAGCCTGTTGTTAAGCCTCCATGTGTTTGGGGGCTCTTTTGTTTTCTTTGCATAATTCATTTCTAGTTTCATACCTTTGTGATCTGAGAAGCTGGTTGGTACAATTTCCATCTTTTTGAATTTACTGAGGCTCTTTTTGTGGCCTAGTATATGATCTATTTTTGAAAATGTTCCATGTGCACTTGAGAAGAATGTGTATCCTGCTGCTATTGGGTGAAGTGTTCTGTAGATGGTTGTTAGATCCATCTGTTCTATGTGTTGTTCACTGCCTCTGTCCCTTATTTATTTTCTGTCTGGTTGATCTTTCCTTGGAGTGTGTGGTGTGTTGAAGTCTCCTAAAACGAATGCATTGTATTCTATTTCCCCCTTTAATTCTGTATTTGCTTCACATCAGTAGGTGCTCCTATGTTGGGAGCATAGATATTTATAATGGTTTTATCCTCTTGTTGAACTGACCCATTTATCATTATGTAATGTCCTTCTTTGGCTCTTGTGACTTTCTTTGTTTTGAAGTCTATTTTGTCTGATACAAGTACTGCAACTCCTGCTTTTTTCTCCCTATTAGTTGCATAAATATCTTTTTCCATCACTTTACTTTCAGTCTGTTTATTTCTTTGGGTTTTGAAGTGAGTCTCTTGTAGGCAGCATATACAGCATATAAATGGGTGTTTTTTTTTATCCATTCAGTGATTCTGTGTCTTTTGATTGATACATTCAGACCATTTACATTTAGGGTGATTATCGATTGGTATGTATTTATTGACATTGCAGTCTTTAGATTCATGGTTACCAAAGGTTCAAGGGCAGCTTCATTCCTATCTAACAGTCTAACTTAATTCAGTATGCTATTACAATCTAAAGGTTAATTTTTCTGTCTTCCTTCTTTTTCTTCCTCCTCTATTCTTTATCTATGATGTATCATATTGTGTACTCTTTGTCTATCCCTTTACTGACTTCTGGGGTAGTTGATTTGATTTTGCATCTGCTTAGTAATTAATTGGTCTGTTTTCTTTACCATGGTTTTATTTCCTCTGGTGACAGTTAGTTAGCTTTAGGAACACTTCCATCTATAGCAGTCCCTTCAAAATAACACTGTAGAGATGGTTTGTGGGAGGTAAGTTCTCTCAACTTTTGCTTATCTGGAAATTGTTTAATCTCTCCTTCAAATTTAAATGATAATTTTCCTGGGTAGAGTATTTTTTGGTTCCAGGCCCTTCTGCTTCATTGCATTAAATATATCATGCCACTCCCTTCTGGTCTGTAAGGTTTCTGTTGAGAAGTCTGATGATAGCCTGATGGGTTTTCCTTTGGTGTGATCTTTTTTCTCTCTCTAGCTGCTTTTAATACTCTGTCTTGTCCTTGATCTTTGCCATTTTAATTATTGTATGTCTTGGTGTTGTCTTCCTTGGGTCCCTTGTGTTGGAAGATCTGTGTACCTCCATGACCCGAGAGACTATCTCCTTCCCCATATAGGGGAAGTTCTCAGCAATTACCTCCTCAAAGACATTTTCTATTCCTTTTTCTTTCTCTTCTTCTCCTGGTACCCCTATAATGTAAATATTGTTCCGTTTGGATTGGTCACACAGTTCTCTCAATATTCTTTCATTCCTGGAGATTCTTTTTTCTTTCTGCCTCAGCTTCTTTGTATACCTGTTCTCTAACTTCTATTTGATTTACTGTTCCTCTACTAAATACTTCCATTGTATGTTTCATTTCAGATACTGAATTCTTCAACGTTTGCCTCTCATTCCTGAATTTCTCCTTGAGTTCTTGAATATTTTTCTGTAGCTCTGTGAGCATGTTTATGATTTTTATTTTGAAATCTTTCAGGAAATTGATGAGTTCAGTTTCACTTGGCCGTCTTTCTGATGTTTGTGGCATTTTGGTTTGAACCAGGTTCCTTTGACGTTTCTTATTTGTAGGTGGCGCCCTCTAGTGCCCAGAAGCTCTATGCTCTGAGCTGCTCCATCCCTGGAGCAATGGCAGGGGTCACAGGCAAGCAGCGCTGGTGCCTGTTGGAAGGAAAGAGCTCTTTCCTGCTTCCTGGCTGCAGTGCCTTCCTCCACTGTCAGGGCCAGTGGGCCAAGCGTGCAGGGAGAAGCCTCTCTACTTTGCACTTCTAGCCGCCATAGGCAGGACCGCCCTCTGGCTCACCTGGAGCAATGGCAGGGTCAGCCAGTTTGCCAGCTAGTGCCAGCCCTGAGGAAGGCACAGCAGGCTGTGTATCACAGTGGGGGGAGGGGATCTCGTAGCTGCATGGCCAGCCCAGGCAGATGGAACCCCTGAAGCTCCTGAAAGTTCCCAACCTGCTGGGCAGAGTGCACCCAGACAGTTCTGTCCACCTGTCCTCTCTCCTGAGCACCAAGGTGTGCAATCCTTTCTCCTTTAGCAGCCCATTTGCTGTTAGGAAGTCTCTCAGACTGCCTGCCTTTGTTTTGTCCCAGAGCAGCCGGTTGTGGATACATGTTTTCCACAAGCGGCTGGAATCTCGGTCTCTCTAAGTATTCTGCCTGTCTTAGCTTTCCAACCCCACTAATCTCCAGAGCACCATGTAATATAGGTTTGTGCTCCCAGAGCAAATCTCTAGGGTTGGATGTGCAGCAGTCCTAGGCCTCTACCCCCTCCCAGCTCTGTTTCTCTTCCTCCCTCCAGTGAGCTGGGGTGGGAGCAGGCCTTGGGTCTCTCTGGATCACAGCTTTGCTACTTTACCCCTTTCCTTGAGGTCTGCTGTTTTCCCAAGGTGTAGGCAGTGTTCTGCAGCCTTCTTTCCTGTTGCTCTTTCAGGATTAGATGTATTTGCTGTATTTTCATATTATATGTGGTTTCTGGAGGAGGTTTCTGTCTCACTTCTCATGCTGCTATCTTTAATCCAATCTGGCCCACTTCACACCTTTTAACACCATCCCCTTCCTTGATCTCCCCTCTGTGGCTAATGCTCTCAACTCCCCATTGAAACACCTTTGTTTTACATTCTTTCCTGGTTTACCTACTACGCCTTCTGTGCTGATTTTCTTCATTAACTCCCCTTCCTGTCCCAGCTCCCCAAATATAGGAAGTTCTGCAAGGAGTTGCTTGGCTTCTTCTCATCCTATTCTCCATAGTCTCCACGAGTTACATTATTCTTCTGTTATCCTTGTGTTTGGTGGACTCCTAAATCTGGCTGTTCATTCCTAACATCTGTCTTCAGTTGTAGATTTTTACTCTGGACAACTCTAATCTACATTTTGAAGGCCAGATTGAAGTTAACATTTTAAAGCTGACCTCAGTATTCTCTCCACCACACCTGCTTGATACTTGCACTGGTCAATAACTCCCTGCCCATTCTGCTGAGGTAAACCTCAGAGTCCTCTTGGAATTCCCTCTTGTTGATTCTCCTGTACAATGTCCTTTCACCCTCTCTCCTGTCCATTCTCGTGCCTAGGAATAGTTCTTACCAACTCCCACCTAATTTAATTCAGTGACTTCCTCCCTGTCCTCCTGACTTGCAGCTTCTGCTCCTCCTCTACATGTTTATGTCTGTGGTTCACAAGCCACTGCCTGCATCAAAATCACCTTAAAGCCTTGTGAAAACAGAACGGCAGGTCCTGATTCAGTAGATCGGGGGTGGGCTGAAGACTTTGCACAAATCACAGGTGGTATCCATGCTGCCAGTCTGGGGCCCATGCTTGGAGAATTACTGTTCTATGCTCTCCACAGGATTTCCTCTCTAAATCACAGATTTTCACAAATTATTTCCTGTGTAAGTATTATGTGCTTTTCTATTGCCTGCATAAAACTCAGTCTCTAGTGTGACATTCAACATACTTAAAAAATTAACCCTAAGGCTACATTTCAGCTACTACTTCCACTGTTATTCGGTCCTGTCTGCTTACCCAAAGGAGGTCTCCAGCCTCACCCTCATTTCTGTGTGCTCTCAGCATTAGCCAAATTAGATTGTCATTTTTCAAACCTGTGATGCTTTGATATCTCTGGGTCAGCTGGGAATGGCCTTGTTTCTCCCTTTACCTGTAAAAGCCCTATCATACTTCACTGCCCATACCAGAGGTTGTGTCTGGGCAGCTCCCTCAACTCTTTCTGTGATACTTTGTTCCATCTCTTTTTCAGTTTGACTTCTGTTGTGATTGTAAACTAGGTTAAGATTTATGTTTTGTTCCGCTGTGTTTATCTAGCATTTAGCACAGTGTACTCAGTTCAGAGGGACACAGTGAGCCTCAGTTTCATGTGGAATAAGGGCAGTTTTGTTGTCATGGATAGAATGGGGTTATTATGTTACAGTCAGCAGCACTAATAGACTCTGAAGGACCCTCTCCAAACATGTTTAGTCATTTCTGCTATGGCTGTTTTGCCAAGACAAAACATTTCAACTCCCAATTGACTTAACTTTAATTCTTGAAAGCTATAATCTTTTGGGATTCTTTCTTTATTCAGCTTTTAAAGGTTCATAACAGATATCCATATAGATGTTTTATATATCATTTGGGCATTTAAACTGTATGATGGCTTGAATTTCAGGAACATGATGCTGTATATTTGTAGAAGTAACCCTGATGCTTTCCCTCCTTTCTTTGTTAGAGAATTTCGAAATGACTTTCTAGAACTTCTCAGGAGACGCTTTGGTAAGCATCTTAAGTTTTGTGCATGTAATAATTTCATAGTCTTATAACCTGCTCCAGATCAACAGTGTCATATTTTGTTCTTAGGCACTAAGAGAGTTCACAACAACATTGTTTACAATGAGTATATCAGTCACCGAGAGCACATCCATATGAATGCCACACAGTGGGAGACTCTGACTGACTTTACCAAGTGGCTGGGCAGAGAAGGTAAGAATAAGACATCATTGGAGTACCTGTTTTGTGGCTCCATTGCAGCAGCAGAGAATTGTCATAGTCTTTGTGTAAAGTTAAGGAGAAAGAGGATGACTAGGGCAATTAAAAACTCGTGTAGAGGAGCATCATCTTCCAGGATTGATTTTATGTATTATAGTTGAGTATGAACATCTGACTTGCTCTCTTGACAGTTGTGGGGGCTGGTTGCAGTTGCTCCAGCTTTCTTGCACAGGGGCCATTGCAGAAGATTGGGGACCCATAGATTGTGAGGCTAGAATCCTGAAGGGGTGGATTGTGTGGAAAATATAATTTTTTGACAAGGATTCCTGCCTGGCTTTACTTAATATTGCCCATTGTGTATATAATAGCATGTTTGCACATTTATGGGATGTTTACTGGCGACAGAGCTGCTGGTCATTTACGGGGACTACCAATCCAGGGTAGGAGTGGAGAGGAAACACCCATTCTCTCCAACCCTCCATTCCTGGTATGTAATTGGTCAGGTGCCTGCCAGTCACTGGGGCCCCACCCACAGAGTTCCTCCGCATGTGGGAGGCGGGCCTAGGGCTGGAGAGTGAGAGACAGGTAGGTAGGTGGGGTTAGGAGCCAGGACTGTGGCTGGGGAGTGAGAGCTTGGGAGCCATCTGGGACGGGGTCCCAAGTGGTGCCAAAGAGAGCTGCTGGTGCGAGTGAGGAGAGTCTGAGCCATGAGAATAAACCCCTTTATTTCCTAACTTCTTGTCCTTGCCTGCCTTCGATCTCATGGAATTCACTGGGAAATTGGCAGTGAACTCAGTCTAGCGGGAAATCCCCTCTCCCAGAGCTAAAACAGTGCAGAGATTTATCTCTGAAGCGCCTTCTCATTTAGATTAAGGATTATCATCAATCCATCCTTTTCACCTCCTTATTCATTTAGTTTACGAAGTTCTTGTTGCCCGTCTTACGGAGTTTTTAAAAAATTTGCTGCTGCTTTTCCCATTCCTAATCTTCATAGGAAAAGGTTTGGAAGAGGAAAAGAGAAAGAAATTTCGTGTCAATGTATATTATTAAGTGTGTCACTTTATTTCATTCTAGTTAAGTTAGCAGAATATCATGTACTCATTAGATGGTAAACACTTAGCCACAGTTGAATAATTACTAAGCAAGATAATACTTCCTTCATGTGTTTCCCTTGTTTAAGTATGTTGCCTTAACCTAGTTAGTTAAAAATCAGAATAATTTTAGGAGATAAAATACTCCACTTATAATACCTAAATCTCATTAACTGTCAATATGGAAAATCCATATGCTGTATATGTGTATTTAAATGTCTGTGAATGAGTGTAGTAGAATGAGTAAATATGCAGCAATGGGACATATTTAGGTTTATTTTTAGCTTTGATTATATACAAATTTGTGGTGTCTCATTTTTTTGAAGGCTTGTGCAAAGTGGATGAGACACCCAAAGGCTGGTATATTCAGTATATTGATAGGGACCCAGAAACGATCCGCCGGCAGCTGGAACTGGAGAAAAAGAAGAAGCAGGACCTTGATGATGAAGAGAAAACTGCCAAGTTCATTGAAGAACAAGTGCGAAGAGGTCTGGAAGGGAAGGAACAGGTGGGCAACAGTATCATCTGGAGAGACAGCAAAAGAAGCTCCAAAGTGCAAAATTGCTTAATTTTTAAGTGTTGAATTGAGTGTTATGGGTATCATTCCTTAAGAGGAGAAAGAGCATAGCCAAGTGTAAAAGCCTAAGTTCTGGAGTTGAAACAAACCTGAGTTCAAATCCTGACTTAGTGACTCACAATCTTGCATAAGTAATAACCTTCCAAACTTCAGTTTCCTGATCTCTGAAATAGAGGGAGTACCTAACGGGGAAGACAGGCACATCATGTCCACTGATGGTAATTAATGCAGTGCTGGAGATGAACACCAAGTGTGGGAACATAATAGGTCAGCACTTGCTCCAGCCTGGGGAGGACATGGAGTATCTGAAAGTAGATACAACCCTGGACTGAGGAGTCTTGCAGAATTAATGGGCAAAAGCCCAGGTAAATCGGGGCAGGAGGGCATGGTGAAGGAGGTTCAGGTATTAGAATGACTAACCAAGGCGCTTATTTCAACAAATATTTATTGGGTAGCAAAGAGTCCCCAGGCAGTCTTCTAGGCCTGGGGATATAGTCGTGAGCAAAAGGCAAACAATCCCTGCCTACTGTAGTTTGCATCACAAAAGTTGAGTAGGAAAATGCAGCCTAGCATCTACATGTGAAACCACTCGCCATCTGGTATTTTAAAAACTTCATTGTGGTATAACATATATGTAGTAAAGTATGTGATGTGCATTGACCTCAGGTTACAGCTCAGTGAACTTGTACATACCTGTGTGTCACTAGATAGATAGGTAGGGTGAGAGCCTGTGTAGAGCCACAGCCCAGATCCAGATGGAGAACGGCTCCTGTGTCCAGTTCATTCATGTGCATCCCAGTCAGTATTCCCTGTCCCCCGAGATAGAGCCACTGTTGTGTTGTACCACTGTTGCTTATTGGTCAGTTTAGTCTGTGTTTGAACTTGGCAGGAACGCAGTCACACAGCATGTTCTCTTTGTGTCTGACTTCTTTAGCTCAGACGTCATGTTCTGTTGGTGTAGTTCATCTGTGTTCTTTCCCATGGGTGATTCACTTTTTCTTTTAATCAATGTGTAGTATTCCATTCTATAAATATCACAATTTATTTCTCCTCCTGTTGAGAAACCTGTGTCTTTAGTTTTTGACTATTATGAAAACAGCTGCTCAGTCACTGTTGTATAGTTCTTATATAAGCTGTTCAGTATGGAGTGACACAGGAAATAAATAGCATGTGATAAGAATTAAAACATCAGTAAGGATCAGTTTATCAATCAGCTTTTATACCATGTTGATTGACCTTCTTGATGAGTGAGTCTGTGTGTGTAAGTATTGTGGTATTACTTAATTTAATATCCATATCCTCATAATCTTTTAGGAATTTTCTATATTAAAACAGGAACAATGGTTCAACTGCTCAAAGTATTAAACTTAAACTCCTGCTTAAGATGGAAAGCTTTTTGTTCTTGAATTTCACCTTTTTAAAATTTAAGTCTCTGTTTTCAATAGAGGAAGAATTAGTTTCTTATTTGTAGAAATTAAGGATCACATCCTCACATTTGCAGAAGAGAGTGGTTTGCTTTTTGGAATAGCATTATTGTTTTGTAACATTTTTAGCTTAATATTGCTAAGACCTTCAAGTTGATTTGTACTTTCCACGGATAAATAATATCTTTACCCCAAAAGGCCCAAGAAACACGACTGGTCAGGGCTTTCTCAGTAAGTGTAGAATGTATCAATTTTTAAAAATAAGATCACTTTTTAAAAAAGTTTTTTTGCCTGCCTTTATGAGATCTTTTATGGACATTACATAAGAAAAGAATATTTTAGCTAGATCGCAAGAACATCTTTTTTTAGCAGTGGAAACAACCTTAAAAAAAACTATGACAGGCATTATGTTAAGTGTTTCTTTTATATTATCCTATTTAACCCTTCTAACAACTCTAAATATGTCTGTTATCTCTATTTTAAAGATAGAATAATTGAGGCTTCAGGAAGATGATAAGATTGGCAAAGATGAGAAAGCTAATAGTTTGCAGAGGTGAATTTTATATGCAGTTTTATTTGAGTTAGTCTTAGACTCTTGACCATTACACTAAATTATCCCACAATACAGAAAAGTTTTGCTTTTTAAAGTAATCCTCTAGCTAAACTTTCTAAAGCTTATTGTTATATGTTGTTTCCTGTTTAAATTGTAATGGAAATGAAAATGGGGGTAATAAAAATGTAGGCCTGAGTTTGGTAGAGAGAATAACTCAATTGATGAATATTATAATACAAATAATTTCTTAATTAGGATTTTAATCATGAATTGTGTCTTAGAGCTGCTTTATAACATATGTAGCAAGTTGTAACTTAGGACTACTGAATATTTTAGTAAGTGCACCATGAACCAAACCTTCACACTTTTTTTCCCCCCTAAGGAGGTCCCTGTTTTTACGGAATTAAGCAGAGAAAATGATGAAGAGAAAGGTAGTTTTACTTTTTCTTTTTCTTTTAATGTGAATGCTTTTGTATTGGGTCTGCCAAAAACTAGCAACATATTTGGGAGCAAGACACGTAATCTGTCTGGATTGTATTGTTCTTATCCATAAATGAAAAGGTAATAACATGAATTGGATAGGATGCCCTACTAGTAACAAAACTGTCCAAAATTGGCCTAAACAATAAGGAAATATCTTGCCATAATAAGAGTCCCAGAGGTGAGGTAGTTCTGGATGCCTTATTATCAGCAGTGGAACACAGGGTGGGCTGCCAGCACTCTGAGCCATCCTGTGCAGACCTCGGATCGTCCCAAGGATGACAGAGGGCACCTCTTCTGGAGTGACCCAGGAGCAATGAAGTGTTTCCCTGAAAACACCTGCTGCCAGGCAGGCTACCTTTTGCCTGTCGTTGGCCAGACTGTATTGTGCCCACCTCGAGAACAGTCCCTGTGGAAGGGAATGGGACTATTTTGATTGGTTTAGAGCAAAAGAGCCTTTCTGCTCACCTCCTAAAAGCCCCACCTTCTAATTCTGCCACCTTGGGTGTTAGGACTTCACCACAGGAATTTGGGGAGGCACAAACATTCAGAACATAGAACCCTTCAAGCCCCATGTGAGCAGTATGGGCAGCTACACAGAGTTGGAGTTCTGTTGACAAGGGGTGAGTGGGGGGTGGGGTGTCAGCTCCATCAGCTGAAGAAGGCTTGCCCTGCTGTGTGAGGGCCCACCCTGTGTATTCTACAGGCATGAATTGTCTCTAGACAGGAGCATTCCAGATCTCATTCATTCAGAATGTATGCGTGTGCCCATGTGGATACACTTGTGGTATCTTACAAGTTTTATTTTACTTTTCCTTAAATATATGGAACATCAATTTTTTTCTTGCAGTTACATTTAATTTGAGTAAAGGAGCATGTAGTTCAGCTACGGCATCTTCCAAATCAAGGTGAGCTATATGAACAGGTATCTTAAAACTTGGAAATTGTTGTGGAATGTTGATTACATTTTAAAAGCTGAAGTATTGTGAATTTTTTTTTCTGGGTTGTAACTTTTTTGTTTGATGATTTTTTGTTCACTTAGTCTTTTTAGCAAATGTTTTTTCTATTTGCCTATGATGAGATGCTCCTGTCTTTTGAAGAAAGGTTCTTTTTGGTTAAATGCCTCACATGATAAACTATTGCTTCTGCATGAGTTATTCTCCATTTAATGGTTCCTTCTGTGCTACTGTAATAGTATTTGTTGTTCTGTCATAACCACTTGGTAAGTTTAGGTATTACCTGAGGTATATGTTTATTGTTTTACCTGCTGTATTATTTTTCTGAAAATAGAAACTGTTATTCACCAATCCCCTCGGCATCTAGTACAGTATAGATACACTAGTAGGCACCCAGTAATAATTGCCTTTCCTCCTAGACAGTGCAACACAGAGCAGGAATTAACCAACCTTTTCTGAAAAGGGACACATAGTAAGTATTTTAGATTTCATTGGTCATATGTCCTCCTCACAACTGCTTAACTGCTTCCAAGTGAGAAGACAGCCATAGACAACAGGTAGACAAATGAATGTAAAATCACATTTATGAAAATAAGCAGCAGGCTGTACTTGCCCCCTAGGGAAAGAGCATGTAGCCACATACTTCTGTCTGCTTCTCATGTTCTCTTCTGCAGTTCTTATCAATTCTTCCACCAGATCTTTATGATATGCAGTGCATTCAGTATACTTATGGGGATTAAAAGAATAAATAAGACAAGATACTCAGGAAGGTACCAGTATTTACTAGAACTTAATCTTGACTTGGGTAATATTCGCTATTTTGCTTACTATTTTATATGTTGTTTATTTAAGATCTAACTTAGTTTTTTTGTTTCGAGTGTGATGAATTCCATAAAGTACTACAGCAGTTAAAAAAACAAAGATCCTAGAAGTCTCATGAAGAATGAATCTTAAATAATTTTAATAAATGGAGAGATTATTTTAAGTATAAAAGAATCATGTACAGATTTGCAGAGGCATGAAGCACAAGGCATGGCTCAGTCACTAGCAGGTTATTCAGAATGGCCAGTAAATGTAATAAGTCAGAGACTATTCTGGGGCTACTGGTGACAATCTTATATTGGCACTAGTAGATGTAGAAGTTACACTGTCAACTCTAGGCAGTCAGGAGCAATCAAAAACTTTTAAGTGACATGTTGATATCTTTGCTTTTAAATAATAGAACTGACAGCTAAGTGCTAGACTTCTGCCAGCCATTTTATAAACATCTTACTTAGTCCTTACAGTTGAGCTTTGAGTTGGGTCACATTATTATCTCCATTTATAGATGAGGAATTGAGCTTAGGAAAAGTAACTGCTCAAGATCCTAGTGGAAGTAGCCTCCAACCCTGATCTGCCTAACCCCAGAGCCAGTGCTGCTGACTATAGTGGCACTAACTTAAGGCAGGGAGTTAATTAAGACGGGAAGAGTTGCGTGTTCTCATGGTGCTTACAGTCCTGTTAGAGATGAAGGCAGATCCTTCAGAGTTTTGACTGATCCATTGTAAACTAATGATGGAACACATTTCTTTGTGTTTTCATTTTGCACATTATAAAGCCTTCATCTGTGCATAGATTTTGTTAACAAGCATGGTTCTCCTCTTCATCAGTTCTTTGGGACCAAGTGCATTGAATACAATGGGGAATTCAGCATCAGTGAAACGTAAAGAATCTTCCCGGAGCACAGCTCAGTCAAAAGAGAAGAAGAAAAAGAAATCTGCCCTTGATGAAATCATGGAGGTACAGCATATGAGCTGCTTTTCACCTCTTAGTACCTAGAGAAATGATGTAACTGAAACCAAGGAAAGTTAAATAATTTCACCAATTATTAGATTAATATAGTTTGAAAAATGTGCATATACTAAGTAGGGAAAAGGAGCCTAGATGCAGTTCCATCTGAAGAGAGTCAGAGTCTGCTCAACTGGGCTTATTTTCTTGCTTCTAGTGCTGTCTTCAAAACTCTCTGTGTATTCATGGTCAGTAATTAAATTAGGACGCCAGTAGTAAAGAAGCTACAAATGGAAGCTCTGTGCACTTTCTGTGGTTCTGTGAAATTGGCATCTCCTTGGATCCCCACCATCAACCTGTGCTCTTCTCTTATTGCCTCTGGCTTCCACCTTCTACCTACTCGCCAGCAAGAGAAAGCTGTGACATATTTTTAATTTGGTTTAACCTGACGGCTAAGTTTATAAGATAAGTCATTGAAAACCTGTGATTATCTGGATCTAGGGCCATACTTTGTCTCTGAATCTATCTGAAACTCTGGAGCAGTTCTTAGAAGGTTTGTCATATATTCCTAAATCATCCTTTCTTCCTTGCCACATATAGCCTTACCTTATCAGTGAAATTATGAAATAAGTGGAAGAGGAGAAAAAGGGGTCAGGCTAAGGAAAAGAATAAGTAGATACAAGAAGCTGCCTTTTCTCCCTGTAGCATTACCTCCTCTGGTCTCATTTGTGAAGGGATAGGAGGTGACTGCTCAGCCTTCCCTGTTCCTGTGTCCTCACACAATGCACAGCAGCCTGAATGGCTGAAAGTATAATATAACCTGCTCACTGTGTGATGTGGATGATGTGGTTCATCATCCAACAGATACTAAGTCGTCACTGTGTGCTAGGTGTTGTGCAAGGTATTGCATCTGTGTAGCAGGTAGAAAATCACAGTGCCTGCGTGCTCTGGAGCTTTCCTTCTAGCGAGGGAGATTTCCATGAACAAGTGAACCAGGAAATAAGCAATTGCAGAATGCTGAGTGCTAAGGGGGTTTGGGCATGGGGAGCATGGAAAAGTGCTGAGGCAGGAAGGACAGGTAGAAAGATCTGTGTGGCTGGAGCATGGTGAACATGATGTGTAGAGAGAAGTACAGGGTGTTCTTTTGCTAAATAGAGTGGTATTTGAAATAAATTGATGATTTTAAAGAAAGAGTGTTATGAATGCCTTGTGTGCTCCACAGATTGAAGAGGAAATGAAGAGAACCTCTCGGACAGACTGCTGGCTGCAGCCTGTGAGTACCCAGGGTGCTGGGCATGCTCCAACTTCTAAGTGGAAGATTTAAAATGCATTTGGCATAAATGTATGTAAATTACATAGATTTATAACTTCAATGACTTTTCTGCCATCTGACCTTTAAGTGCTAGTATTGGAGGAGTATTTCATGTTTACAAGCTAATAATACTCCTTGAGTTTAATTTTTTTTTTTATGGGTACCTTGAATCTAAGCCTGGGATTATTGTCAGCTTTTACTATAAGACAAAGGGCTGTGTTTTCAGAAATGAAACTGAAAGGTAGATTTGCAAATGCCAAAGTATTTGTTTTCAATTTACAACTTATTGGACTTTGATACCTGTTAGGCACTTTGTCAAAAAAAAGCAAATTGTAATTTTATCAACTCGAGGAGAAGTGTATATTTTATTGTGTACTTATTATTGCTATTATTTTAAGATAATAATTTTCAAACACTTATGTAAAAACCATTATGTATGGATGCTCTGTTTTGAATTTACTGAGATGTGAAGTTTTCATAAAACTAAGGATGGCTTAGATGTTCTTAAAGCAGCTGGTTTGATCAGTCATAGGAGAGTGAAAAGTAACACACCATTTAGATAACTTCTGATTTGAGAAATAAGGTTAATAATACCTTGAAGCTCAAGAAATCCAGGATTCTGCATTTGCAAATCTACCTTTCAATTTCATTTCTGACAAGACAGCCCTTTGTCTTATAGTAAAAGCTGACAATAATCCCAGGCTTAAATTCAAGGTGCCCATAAAAAGAAAGAATTAAACTAAAGGAATTATTAGCTTGTAAACATTAAGTACCCCTAGTCATTCTTCCACGGCTTCAAAATAATTTAACTTCCACATCTTAGTTTATGTCCTCAGACATGGGAAACATTTCTAACCTGGTGATCATGGGGAGAATCATGAAATAACTTACATAAAAATACTTGCTGTGTTAAATAGAAAATAGGTACTTTATGTGAATGATTTCAGTTAATTTTTGTGTCAGTCCTATAAGGTATTTGTTGTCATTATTCCTATTCTACAGGTGAGAAAATTGAGTATTTGAGTAGTTTCCCCAAGGTCACTGAGTCAGCCAGCGGTGAGCCAGTATTTCTGGCAACTGAATTTAGGCAGCACTCTTGGCTAATAGGCAGTACAGCTTCCTGGGATGCATTAGCCCCCTGACCCCTGATCTCTGAGTAGAGGTTTGGGTGATGATTGTAAAGACTATAGGGAAGAAGCCATCTTGAATGATTTTGCCTGTTTTCCCCATTAGGGAAGCTGGCATTTGGACATTCATAGTTTCATATATTGTTAAAATGTAATCAAGAATTTTGTGTACAGTACTAATTCTTACCCAGAGAATAACTAAATTTTTTGTAGTTGTTTTTCAAATTGCATGTTTCACTGCCAACAGCCTCCAGTCCCTTGGGGTGAAAATGCATATTTTTAGTAACCTTCTAGGTGATTCTGCTATGTGCCCTTGGTTAAGAACCATCCATTTAAAGAAGAAAGAAAGCAAACCAAAGCAAAAAAGACAAAGCATTCTAAGTACTAAGTAGTCTCTGAATTCACTTTCCCTTTGGCCATACTTGAACTTGAATTCTATTTTCTGTTTGATAGTTTTCTCATGTATTACAGTATTCAGCTTTTCTCCATAGTTCCTCTCAGAGTTAGAGTACATTACAGTAAGGACCAGCCACCAGCACTCTGACGACTCAGTGTGTCTCGTACTTTGCATGGGCGATGTGTTTGTCAGAATAACCCACAGTCCACAGAGGTAGATTGGAGAGCTTCATTTTATAAACTAAGAAAAGACAACTTAGGCCTTTCTTTTCATCTTTATTCTTCTGTTGTTATTTTCTAGGAAATCATCGTGAAAATTATAACCAAAAAACTTGGAGAGAAATATCATAAGAAGAAGGGTGTTGTTAAGGTGATGACTGCAGTTAAGGATGGGTCTGTGGAAGGTGCTAGGGTCAGGGTAAAGCTATCATGGTATTAAACATCCAGTCCTAGCAGCACTGGCATTGTTTCTAAGATTCTTGATGGTTCCAGAAAAGGAAAGCTGAATTCATAATGGTTGGGGAAATAATTTATTTCCAACCATAGTTTTTACTTAACCATGGTCTGCTTGCTTACTGGAGCAAATAAGATGTATGAAGTCCCATTGGCACCTTTAACCTTTAAGTGCCTGCTTTGCTAGTCAGTAAGATAAATTCTCTTTGTTAATGACAGGCAATACGCTTATGCCCCAGAGTTCCGAGGATGACTTCTTGTGTTTTGCCCGAGAGACTTTTTGCTGCTCCAGGATTTTAAATTTTAAAAATCAACATTCCAGTCTTTTTCTTCCTTTTGTACTTCCTAAATACAGTTTCTTCTTTTTTAATTGAAGTACAGTTGATATATAATCTTCTATGAATTTCAAGTATACAGCACATTGGTTCAACAGTTACCCATATTATCAAATCCTAAATATAGTTTCATTCCAGCACCCAGCACTCTGCATGCATACATTGCCCTTCTTGAAGCTAGGCAGAATTAGCCCTCTCACCATATTTCTTAAAGTCTTATCCTTAAGATCACCAGTCTTTCATTCTTTCTGGATGAAAACCTTAACTAAATTTTGAATTGAATTCTTTACTAAGAACCATAGGCTGAGGAATCATATTTCTAATATAGAAAACAATATCATTTATAGAAGGAGTTACTCTTATCTTAATGACTGGGACTTCATTTGTTTTCATTTTACCTATTTTTGGCCTTTGAAATTTGTGTTCACATATTTCTTTTATTATAAAAGTATTGATTTCACATGACAGGAAGTAATTGACAAATATACAGCTGTTGTAAAGATGATTGACTCTGGAGACAAGCTGAAACTTGACCAGACTCATTTAGAAACAGTAATTCCAGCACCAGGTAAATCTCTTTACAGACCATTTAATGTCTTTGCTAGTGAAATGAATGGTTCCATTCTTAAAAACATAGTTTTTTGACATTCATTGTTAGTTGATACAAGTTTCCTTTTTAGAAATATTTAACTGCCAATATAACTGATGTCTCTTTGACTTCAGGTGATGTGCTAGTTACATCACCAGTCCTCTGAGAAAGCTATTTTGTGGTATGAATAAATCTCCCTTCCTAGGGTTCTTTTTTTAAATTTTTTCTGAAGCACACACAGATATATCTGGGAAAAGTCAATCATATTAGAGTTGTTAATATATTTGCTTAGCTGCATGAGAAAGTAAAGTAAAAGTCTATTATTTTATGTTTTTTTTCCTTTAATTGTGTGGATCATTTGGGTACTTAAACATATTTAGTAAAAACGCTATGATTATAACTTGTCTAAAATACACAATTTGATAAGTTTTAACACATGAATATGCCTCTGAAACCATCCCTAAAATCAAGATAATGAATACCTCCTTCACCCCCTAAAGTTTCCTCATTGCCCTTCAGGATCTTACCTGGCAACCCTCTACTCCTGCCTCCCATGTCCCCCCAGGCAACCACCTATCTACTTACCATGACTATAGATGAGTTCATATTTTTCTAGAATTTTGTATGAATAAAACATACTGTGTATCATGTTTCTTTTTCTGGATTTTTTTCACTTCTTCCGTATTGTATACATCTGTAGTTCACACCTTTCTATTGCTGAGACTGTATTTCATTGTATGAGTATGCTACTAATTAAGTATATAGTCACCTGTTGATGGACATTTGGATTATTTAATGTTTAGCTCTTACAAATAAAATGTGAATATTCACATACAAGTCTACATATGGACATTGATTTCTTTTCTATTGGGAAAATACTTAGAATGGCTCACTCACATTGTGGGCATATGTTTAACATTTTTATAAAACTGCCAAACCATCTTACAGGTTTTTAAAAAGACAAATTGAAGTAATCTAATTTTTTTCTGGTTACTCTGGATTCTTAGCATTTCCTCCAAGTACTTTAATACTCCTTGCAATCTAAAGTTAAAGCATATCCCTTTGACACATAAGTAAAAAAAACGAATCTTATAATGTTATTGTAATCAATGTATCTATAAACTATTAGATATTTAAATATTATTTAGAATATCAAGTGATTAAGAACTAAGAGAAGGGTTTTATTTTTGTTATGTTCATTCATCGTAATCGAATTGCTATAACAAAGTGCAAGAAAAATGTGGACATTTTCTTTGTATTCAATGTTACATTCTTTTCAATTGTAGGAAAAAGAATTCTCGTTTTAAATGGAGGCTACAGAGGAAATGAAGCTACCTTAGAATCCATCAGTGAGAAGACTTTTTCAGCTACAATAGTCATTGAAACTGTAAGTGTGTTTACCCAAAGACAAATTTCTAACTGCTTTTATGATGTGCTATATAATTCTTTTTCATTGGATTGGTCTTTGTTTTGCTTTAGGGTTTGGGTATTTTGTTTGTCTCCTCTCCTGTTTGGAAACCTATAAGCTTATTTTCCCTAATGACTCTGCCATTGCTAAAGTGTTTTATTTTCTGATTTCAAAAGAAATGTGTAGGTGTCTTGTCTGTTCAGGCTGCTGTAACAAAATGCCATCGACTGAACGGCTTATAAATCAGAAATCTGTTTCTCACCATCCTAATGGCAAGAAGTCCAAGGTCCAGGCACTGGCAAATGTGGTGTGTTGTGAGGGCCTGCTTCCTGGTTCATATGTCCTCATGTGTGGAAGGGGCAAGGGAGCGCTCTGGGGTCCCTGTATATGGGCACTAATCCCATCATGGGGCTCCACCCTCATGACCTACTTACCTCCCGAAGGCCCCATATCCACATACCGTCACATTGGGCATTAGGTTGCCACAGATGAATTTTGGGTGGGACCCATTCAGTTTATAACAATGCTCCTTGCAATAAAACCTGAGAAATACAATATAATATAAGTAATTTAAAAAATTACCCATCATCCCCAGCCAAACAAAAACTCCCACTATTCTAGTCTGTACCTTTCCAATATTTGTTATTTTATAGAGTTGTACACAATGTGTAGAGTTTGTATCCTGACCTGTTCTCTCTCACGTGTAACATAAAACCCAGTGGGGTGTGATATCATTAGCTGGAGTGGGTAGTCATGATTAATGGCAGAAAGGGCAGACACCAATTTTTTAAATGCCTCCCCTTTTATAAAGGGTTTAAAGTAACAGATCAATAAAGCAATTAATTTAGAGAACATTGATGTGCAAGTAAAAGTGTTGATTGATTTAGAACAGATAAGTCACTGACAGGTCTGTGAGTGAGGCCTAAGAGGTCTTCAGAAGGAAAGATCTGAAACGCGCTTTGCCTAACTGCCTGATTCTTGCCAGAACTCTGAACTACTGCATTGTCTGTAAGTGAAATACTTCTTCATCTCCAGGACAGGAAGTTTTAGTATTTTGGGGATAATAGACCCCTGGGAGAGTCTGATAAAATTTCTGATCTCTCTCCAAAAAATTGCATGTTTTAACTACCAAATTTTATATGTTTTCTTTGGGATTCACAGGCCCCCTAAACGTACTGGACTGGATAGAGAATATGTGTCTCAGGAACGTTTCTGGACAAGCCATTTAGGTCCCTATTTGAGAGAAATCACATTTAAGTAAATTAAGTACTTGACAGTACTGACCTCAAAAGTGTCACCAATATAAACTATAAGGGGAAAAAGGAAAAGGGAACTTCACCTTTCATTGAGGAATTTATCAGTCTGACTATATGACAGATGGACTTTTTTTGAAAAACTCACTACATTTTTCTCTTTGACTCAGTCAGAATCAGTCATGGAAAATCTCATATTCCCTTGGAAGAATGATTCTCCTCCACTTTTTAACTGCATAATACTGTCCACTCTAGATCCTGCTTCATGTTTTCATCATAGGAAACACAAAACAACAATTCCTGTTGAGGATATTCTAGGTTCCATGCAGACACCTGTGGGTGCAGTTGGTGTGATTTTCCCGGGCCAGTCTCTCCCCTCCCTCCCTGCATCACACGGTGTCCTCCTCTTTTCTAAAGCTGTCATCACTTGCAGAGCTGTGCTGAGATGGAACCCAGGGGGAAATCCACACATAAAGCCTTCTGGCTGATTGCAAAACAGCACGTACTTTTGGAAGAGGAAACCCACCTGCTAATTTGGGGGATTTTTTTTCTTTTCCTTTTGCAGCCTGCCCCCATTAAAAAAAAAAATCTACGTTTCTGTGCATGTGTCTGCCTGTCGGTCTCTCATGTCCCTGTGTTTTCTCTGAGTCACTGTCTTGAAATGCATGAGCTTTTCAAGTGATTTCTTCTGCTATTCTCATCATTTCTGACATCTTAAATCATACTATCAGTCTCATAATGTTTGAAATATATACATTTATTAAGCAGATTTTTAGATCACTAACAAATTACTCAGAAACATCTTCAACTCTTTGCCTAATTAACCTAGTGGCTGGCCTCCATCTTATTCCCAGCTCTGTGTTCTTATAAATGTGTAATTGACCATAGACCTTTCAACTTGATAATGAAAGATTCAGTCTGGGTCATGCTTTTTTAAATACAACCACTCTTATATATTGAAAGGATGGCTTTTTAAAGGCATTTGTAAGGGAAAGTATGATTCTCAATAAAAAATGTTAAAATCTCAGTTCAGGGTTAGAGGCATCAACATTGTCACCGTCATCATCATCATTTTATATTTTACAAGGGAGAGGACCAACTTTCAAATTTTAACCAAAAGATTTAGTAATAAGAGTTGAGAATTATTGTGTTCATATTCTCATTATGTTCTAGTGATGGTTTAGGCACTTTATGTAAATTTATGATATATGTATATATCAGCCTCCTGGTAGAGGTACTATGACTGTTCCCTGCTAGGGGACAGTGGGTCACCAAGGGATCCCATCACTTGTTGAAGGTGCGACTTGAACTTGGTCAGCCTGGATCTAGAGTCCATGTTCTCAGTCTCTGTTCCCAGGTGGCATCAGCTTTTCTGACAGATATTACCTTTCATTTCCAGTTTGTCTCTGCCCCTTCCTGTTGGAAATGAACAGGGCAAGAAAATATATTGAAGCTTGGACTCATGTTTTGTAATGAAGACCAGTCTGTCAAAGCTAAACTAGACAAACATTTGAGTATGAGTATCTGTGGTGCCTAAAATAATGCTATTTTCTGTTAAAGAAAAAAAAAAACTCCCAAATTGATAATGGCACAAATGTGACAGATGCTAACTTCTCATTCTTAAAGTCAAAAACAGGCATTCTTGATCAGGGAGCAGCTCTTTTCTAAAGGGTGTTCTGTGAGCCAAGGATCTTCCACTCATGGCTCTACCGTCTTCAGCGAGTGGTTTGTGTGCTGTGATGGCTTGCGTGTCACGTGGCATGCGTCACTGCTGTGCACACCTGTGGCTGGAACTCTGCCTTAGGACCACATCTGACCACTCAGGGAATGGGGAGAAGTGGCCACCCAGGAAGCAGGAGGTGCCACACAGCTTGCAGCTCTCAGCCGCAGCCCCTTGTGACACACCCCATACCACTGAGGACACTCAGTGTTGTAATGAGAGCATGTGGTATATTTTTACAAGTTACAAACATGTGGAAATACTTGCTGCCTTAATGGTATTCTAGGGTTATGGCAAAGGCAAATTTATATCCAGAAGTGTAGTGTCATTTTCTTGTCTTGTAAGTTCATGTGTGTTCTTAATCTTTTCTTCAATTATTTTAATTTGTAGGGCCCTTTAAAAGGACGCAGAGTTGAAGGAATTCAGTATGAAGACATATCTAAACTTGCCTGAGTTTGAAAATTTGTTAACATTAAAATCCTAAGCATCAAATTGGTGTTTGCCAAGACATTACAAGACTCTACTGTGTTAGGGTACTTCTATTGTATAAAGCAACTGGATTTATTTAAATTTTACTGTATATTTGTATAGCTGAACTTACAGAAAAATCTGTCTTAGGAAGTATCAAAACTGTGTAATTTTGTCCTTATTATTTTTTGTTTCCTTTGTAAGATTTTCTTGATGATTTATATTCATTAAAATAATATTGTAAGATATTTTATGTAGGATAATTTAGAAAAATATACTTAGAGGAAATCCTTCATAGACTCCAAATTTATATTTTCAGTAGTAGTGCTGTAAATATTTTTAAAAATCAATCTATGAATAGAATAGCAGCTTTATTGAGACACAGTTCACACACCATGCAGTTTGACCCATTATAGAGTATACAATTCAGTGGTTTTAGTATATTTACAGTCGTGCAGCCACCACCACCATATGATTTCAGAGCATTTTATTACTGCAGAAACAACCCTGTCCCCACAGTCACTCCCCACTCTCCCTCTCTCCCCAGCCCCTGGCAGCCATTAATCTACTTTCCATCTCTATTGTGTTGCCTGTTCTGGAGATTTCATATAAATACAATCGTACATATATGGTCTTTTGTGACTGGCTTCTTTTACATACCCTGTGTTTTCAAGGCTCATCCATGCTATAGCACATCAGTACTTTATTCCTTTTTATGACCAAACAATATTCCCTTGTATGGATATATTGCATTTTTTTGTAGACCATTCATTAGTCAATAGACATTTTTGTTTTCACTTTTGGGCTATTTATTATGAATAATGCTGCTATAAACATTCATGAACAAGATTTTGTGTGAATATATTATTGCAGTTCCTAGGAGTGGAGTGTAACATTTTGGGGAATTGCCAGACTGTGTTCCAAAGTGGCTGCACCTTTTTACAATCCAACAGCAGTGTTGAGCTATACATTCTTAAGTAAGTGGAGCAGTATATTATTTAGGGATGCAAAAGACAGGAAGCCCACTTCACACTTCACTTATGCATAATCAATAAATTTTAAAAAGGAAATTTCTAGTTCACATAACAAGGAGAAGACCCTAGCTTCAGGTGCTGTGGGATTCAGAGTGGGGACAGCCTACTGAGGGCTTGCTCTCTGCGTCTGCTTTCTCAGTGTTGGGCTCTGGTCTCAGGCTCTCTTACAATACAGGATGACTGCCAGCAGCTCCAGCTCTGCACTTCACCCTTCTGTCACAGTTCAGACAGAAAACCTGAAATTGAGGCTTAACGGTGCACACCAGGACAAATCACTCCAAATAAAAGGATTAGGATACACTGATTGGCCAGACCTGGGTCATCTGCCAACCCCTTGAGCTGACTCTGCTGAACCCAGAGTCAGGGAGATGTGATAAATTCCATTGTCAGGAGGTTGGGAGCATGAGGAATAGGAAGAAGATGATGTCAGTGGTTTTACAATGTTCTTCCAGAATGGATGAGTGTCTGAAATAACTACCAGCAGAGTAATGTGGAAAGGAATTGGGTTTTGGAGGTAGGTGGGTTTTAAAATGAATTCTGGCTCTTCTACTCACTAACTGTGTAATCTTAGAAAAGTTAATGCTCGTGAATTTCAGTGTTTTTAATGTATAAATTTTCAGGAAATGTGTCTCTGCAGGGCAGTTGTGAGAACTACAAAAATTACATGTAAGTTTCAGACGCGGAGCCCAGCACTTCCTAAGTGTTGAGTAGATGGTACTGCGTGTGGGTGGATCCAAGCAGTGCAGCCTCGCCTGGCATTAATCTGCCCAGGGAGAATGGTTCTCCCTGATAATAGTGTGATGAAACAGGACAAATTTCAGATGCCTCCCCCAGATAACCTACATTTATAATCAACTCTGGTTTTCTTCATAGGAAAAAAAAGTTTCATCTGTACCTTCCACATGTAATTTTTCCCCAGTGTTTTCCTGAAATTATCTCAGAATAAAATAAAGCAGCATAATTGAGGTTACATTTCATTTTAAAAATATGAAGCACAAAAAATTTGATTCTTCATTATGGAGCACTTTCCTCTGTAAGTTCTTAGAGGCCAACAGTGTTTATGTTAAGCCAAGTGATGCAAACACCTAAAATCAAGTCTTATATTGACCTTCTTTCTCTTAAAAGCATCATAAGCTATTCTTTTTCTTACTTTATTTTTTAGAGCAGTTTTAGTTCACAGCAAAACTGAGGGGAAGGTACAGAGATTCCCCATCCCCCCACCCCCATGAAACACACAGCCTCCCCCATTATCAACATCCCTACCAGATGGGACGTCTGTACAACTGATGAACCTGCACTGATGCGTCATTATCACCCAGAGTCCACACTTCACATTAGGGTCACTCTTGGCGGTGTCCATTCTGTGGGTTTGGACAGATGTACAAGGGACAGGTATCCACCATTATCATGTCATACACAGCAGCTTCACTGCCCTGAAATCCTGTGCTCCACCTACTCATCCTTCTCTCCCACCACTCAATGCCTGGCCACCAGTGGTTTTTTTGTCTCCATAGCTTTGCTTTATCCAGAATGTCATGCAGTTGTGAGTCATAGAGTATATAGCCTTTTCAGGTCAACTTGACTTCACTTAGTAATAGGCATTTAAGGTTCCTCTGTCTTTTCATGGCTTGATAGCTCATTCCTTTTTAATGCTGAGTAATTCCACTGCCTGGTTGTACCACAGTTTGTTTATCCATTCTCCTACTGAAGAACATCTTGATTCCTTCCAAGTTTTGTCAATTACAAATAAAACTGCTATAACCATCCCTGTGTAGGTTTTTGTGTAGACTTAAGTTTTCATCTCATTAGGGTAAATACCAAGGAGCATGATTGCTGGATCATATGTTAAAAATATGTCTAGTTTGTGAGAAACTGCCAAGCTGTCTTCCAAGGTGACTGCACCATTTTGCATTCCCACCAGCAGTGAATGGGAGTTCCTGCTGCTCCACCTCCTCACCAGCATTTGGCGTTGTCAGTGTTTTGGATGTTGGTCATTCTGATGGGTGTTGGGTAGTACCTCTTTTTAATTTGCGATGTCTAATGATATTATGTTAAGCATTTTTACATATGCTGACTTGTCATCTGTGTATCTTCTTTGGTGAGGTGTCTGTTAAAAGTCTTTTGCCCACTTTATAATTGGGTTGTTTTGTTTTCTTATTTTTGAGTTGTAAATGAGTTCTTTGTATATTTTGGGTAATTGTCCCTTAACAGATACGTCTTTTGCAAATATTTTCTCCCAAGCCATGGCTTGTATTCTTATTCTTTGGAAAGCTATCCTTTTCCATCAACTTGATTGAGCTCATATCAGGTTATTGGCATTGTGTCCTGGAAACCAAATTCCCATAGGTTTCTTCCTTGGCTATGACCTTGGATCCCATTTCCTCACTTGCTGATTTTTCCCTTGTCTACTGCCTGTTTGCTGACCTGTTGAAGCAAATGCATTGAATAAACATGTACTGAGTGTGTATCCTATGAGTAAGCCATTGCAGTGGGTGCTGAAGGTAACAGTGAGAAGCAAGTATAGACCCAAGATGCTTGTATAGGAACTGACAATGTTCCGTGAGTTGATATTTAAGTGAAATGATTGACCAATAAAAAGAAACTTGATAATCTGGAACAGCTACTTAAAAATCTGCCCTGACTTCACTGGACCTCAGTAAGAGACCACTCACTGATACCAGTAGACACTTAGTTCCTACTTTTGTAAAATGGAATCACAAGATTGGATATGAATCAGCTTTGATTGTAAGTTGGTCATTGGGTTGACTGAAGTGACCCCAGAAATGATAACTGGATAATTGAGTCATTACACTATTAAAAAGAACCATCCTTGATTTTTCTTTCTCTTACATTGATATCTCAGAGTGTAGACATGGCTAGTGTGAGACATGTTAAGAATTATCATAGTTAAGTTCTTACAGCATTTTTGTGTGTGCAGCATACATATGTATTGTGTAAGCATTTTTGTATATTCAGATAGCCAGGTAATTTTTACTTTGATCTTACTGGGTCTTTGGAGTTACCTCTCTTTTGATTGGAATAAGGCTGAAAACAAAGTGCTACTTTTTATGGTAGTAAGTGATCCTTTAAGCATGTAGAATGGTTTGTATAAGATTTTATACCAGTAGGTACTGAAATAACTCCTGATTTATTGTTCATTTTTACTACACATTGAAATACTTTTTAGCACCCGCTTTTAGTTATTTCGTTGGATTGCCAATTTTCCAATTCTAAGAAAACTTATTAAATTCTCAATAATTTAAAACACAAATAGGCATATAAACTTATGACAAAGGTATGATCTGAGCTGAGTCTGGTTTTTCTCAACATAGACTCTATAGTTTTCCTGATGATAAGACATATATATTTAAGTAGTACTTGGTTCAGTGGAAACTGTTTAGGTTAATAGGAAAAAGCTTTGGATATAGGCTTGGAAGAAGTCCTAAAGATGATTGATGTGTCTGATAGACCCCAGCCCTAATAGCCCAGAGCAGATCTAGGTTGAATACTGCTACTGTATACAAAATTAAATGTTCAATTACCAGTGGGTTGCAAGGTGCTCTAGAGAGCAAACGAACAGTTCTGGTGATTGCTGGGTTGTTTCCCTTCATTGCTGAGAGCAGAATACTTTCAGAACCTAATCAAGAAGTGGACAGTGTAATAGTTCCTTCCTTTGCAAATATTCCTACTAATTTGTCTTTTTCATTTGAAATTCAAAACTTATTCATTTATAAATCAAAATTAATTATATAGAAGGGGTTTATTTCTGGTCCCATGGGGGAGAGCAGTACATACATGTGAGTGTGAACAGTATTAACAAAAATTTTTTAGGCAATGAATATCAAAATACCAGCTATTCATAAAACTTTTGATAATTTGAATAACGTGGATTTGGTTCTAAATCTAGTTTATTTTGATAAGACTTTGTTGCTAAATATCCTGCATATAAAAATATGCCCCAAGATTTTCATTATTTTTTAAACTACTGAATCAAGTACTAGAAATATTCTAGTAAAATATTAGAGTTAGAACTAAACCTACAGATCTAAAGATAGACATTTAAAAGTCAAACTGTGCACTAAGTAACAATTTAATTATAAGAACCCACTTTTGTAGTTTGTGTTGAATATTGGCATTTTAAAATTAGCATTTTTGAAATAAGTGGAAAAGGTGTAGATTTTTTAAATGTACCATCGGCGACCAATTTTTATAGAAGAATGAAATAAAAGGCAATACCATTTACCTTTTCAACACTGAGGTTATCTTTAGATGATAGGAACAATCACATTTCTTTAATGATTTCACAATTAGATCAAAAGATAATCACTTGCTTTTTCAAACATGGGTTGGGTATGTGCAAAAAAGGAGTTTTTGTCTAAATTCCCTTTCTGAAATGAAAAATGACTTTTACCAAATTATGAAGAGAAAGCTTCATAAAAATGTACCTCAAAAAAAAATTTTTAAGTGCATTTACACCACTCTGTCCTTTGAAAACCTATCCATTTTAGGAACTGATTTGTAATGGGAAGATTTACAAAAGAAAGCACAGACTTACAGTGAGTAGATCAGATTTGTACCGTATCACTAAAATCCACTATATTAATGCAGACATGATAAAGTTATCCAATTTGTTGTTTGTTTAGTCTTCCTTAAAATGTCCTTAGCCTTTTGCTAGGACACAACTTCCTAGGTACTTAAATAAAGCTCAGTCATATAAGGTTTAAAAATGTAAATGGCACTACTCTTAGGAACAGCTACAAACAAAAGATTTACAAGGAATATTAAGGAACCTTCTGTGTTGAAGGTCTATTAAATTTATGTAAAACTTGTTGCTTCATAGACAGGGGGGGCTTCCAGAAAATTTGGAACCGTGATTCTCAGAACTCATCGTAACATTGACACTGTCTGCAGTCAACCATGTGAACTAATATCCTGAGCGATTTTAAATAGATGAAGAACATGGGAGCAACAGAGTCTACAAAGCGGTCTTAGAATAATGTTGGGGATTAGATTAATGTTAGATTAGAATGTAATAAGCAGACACTTGCCCAGTTGTATTAATCTTATCTGGAGAATGGCGGTGTGAACAGGGAGGTTGCTCAGCTTGTGATGGTTTATTTTACGTGTCAACATGGCTGGGCCACAGGGTGCCAGAGAGTTGATCATGTATTCTGAGTTTCCTATGAGGGTGTTTTGGGTGAAATTTACATTTAACTCAGTAGCCTGAGTGAAATAAGTGCCTTGTCTAAGGGAGCCTCTTCCAGTCAATTGAAGTCTGAATAGGGCACAAAGGATGGACCCTCCCCCAAGTCAGAGGGGGTCTCCAGCTGACTGCCTTTGGACTTCACCTGCACCATCGGTTCTTCCTAACTAATGGCCTTTGAACAAAACAGCAGGTTTCCTTGGGTCTCCTATGCCATCAGTCCACCCTGCAGGTTTGGGACTTAACAGCCATGATAATCACGTGAACCAATTTCTCATTCTCTATGTATATATGTGTGGGTATAAGTGTATGTATGTACATGCATGTGTATGTGTGTGTTTGTATACATGTATGTATCTATCCTGTTGGTTCTGTTTTTTCTGGAGAACCCTGATACAGGCTTCATGGACTAAAAAAGGCTCTCCAAGGTTAACACCACAGAGGGGATCCTGGCTAAACATATTGGGCTCTCACAGGTACCACGGCAGAATAGCCAGCCTATCACAACAGGGCCTTACTTAGTGTTTATACCTACAGAACAGTTAAGATCAAGTCACTTGTCCTGTTCTTATTTCACATTCACAAATAACCTTCTCCTAATCAAACTTCCCATGTACCTACCTGACAGCATAAAAATGTACCCAGTCTGCAGGATTGAGGACCTGACACCAGAATAGTGACATCATCACAGTAAATACCAAATTTAGGGCTCTGTCTGGATGCCAGCTTGACTTGCCAAAGCAGCTTTCTTTTGCATGACCTTGGTTAACATATCTCAGCATCTGAAAACTCAACAAAATCCTAAACCTTCTTTGAGAAGTATTTATTTTCTTCACACATGTTAACATGTTTTATAAACCACCACGATATCTGCTTAGCTTATAATTATTCAAACTGAAGAATGATTGCAAAAGTGGCAGGGAAAAAAATGTATATTTATGCATATAATTTCCAAAATGCTAAACCTTTAAGGCCATTTCAGGAAGCTATAGAGCTGAGGCACAAAGTAAGCCTTGTACTGTCCATCGATGAAACCTTTTCCACTGTTGTGCACAAACCAACAGGGGACATCTGTTCCAGACACTTGATCTGTTCTGTAGTCTTTCTGCAGGCCTCTGCAATGAAAATGGTGTGTATGTTAAGGGCGCAGGCCAAGGCATGGCCAACCTGTATACCTAGAAAGGAGGCCTGCTTCTCTCCTCTGCTGCTGTGGTGCCCCTTCTGGCACCCTGTCTGCCCACTGCCCCCAGCCCCGCTCCCCATGTTGTACGAAACAGAGTCTGCGGCTGCGTTTTAGAAGAGTGGAGAATAAGCAGTGTGTCCCTTTGATAATTCAAATAACTCTTACAGAAATTAACCAATATGGACTTTTCCAGCAAGATAAAGAGTGGAAGTTAACTGTCAAATGGAGAGAAGGTGGGAACAAATCCAAGAAGTGTGTAGGCAAACCCACATGTTCCCTGCTGAACAAATCTT
The DNA here is from genome assembly GCF_030020395.1 of Manis pentadactyla. NCBI lineage: Eukaryota > Metazoa > Chordata > Mammalia > Pholidota > Manidae > Manis > Manis pentadactyla. The sequence continues at coordinate 95,832,453 of NC_080021.1, read as the reverse complement.
AAGTGCCTCTTACCTTCACCATATGGGTGAGGGTTCTATTTAAAGGCAATGCCAGCTGTTTCTAAGAAATTCATGTGTTTCATTGAAAGGACAAAGAAGCCAATGATTTGCAAAGTTGTATGGCATATTGCGATTAATGAGCTTTAAATATATATATAATTGTGTGCAGTCCACAAGTCAGCTCAGTTCCGCTGTTGCATCATGAGATGCTTGCAGTAGGTGATATTGAGGCTCAACACTTAATTTGTTATTAGAGTAGAATAGCTGCACATTTACCAACCCAGATGACACTCACTGATTAACTGTGCCCACCTTTTCTTCTATAAACATGCTTACAATGCCCATAGGTGAGTCACTGGTCTCTAGTAAACAATACCAGTTGAGTGGGAGATCCACTAAGAGCTCATCGTGTTAGTTCAAAACCTGTTTTTGTGGTCATACTTCTCACTGTAATTTCATGGCTTAAGTATGTGAAAGCCAAGACATTTGTGTGCAAAAAGTCATTGCTAAGAAGGTGAAGTTGGCTGCTTTGTGAAAACTCCAAATAGGGATAAAATGATAGCAAATTAGGCATGGGTGAGCAACTGTCAAAGACTAGAAAAAATAAAAGAGTAGTAAGAGTTCTACTCTCAGAATGCTTTACAAGTGTCTGATCTCACTTCTAAGTGAAGCATATGGATGTGGTTTGTGTAAGAAAAGCACAGAAATGTATTTGGCAGATTTATACTCAAAAAGAAGGCTCTGGCCTTACATAGAAGTACACACTTTATCACCATGACACATTTTTACATATGACATGTTTTTACAATTTCCTCTTTGATCAGCTTTCTCAATTACCCGATCTGTGACCATAGGGCTTGTAATATATGAAAGTGAGAATAAGAGATTAATTAATCTTGGCATTTCATGGCACATACTTATGTATCAAATCATTATTTGCATTTAAGATGGACTATCTTCTGTGTCCTTATGCAAGTGTATATGTGTCTATTCCTGATGAATTGCTCAGTGTGACATAGGTAATGCTTAAAACCGCTTTTCTTGCACTTCTATTTTGCTGTGAGTCCAGTCTTAAGGACCCTTTTCATTACTGTCACATGCACCTGAGGCCTACCTTGTGACAAGCAACTTTTGTCCCTTCACTTCCATGATTGCCTCTGGCTTCGCAGGGTCCTTACCCGGGCGTTCATTGAAGATATGTATCTTTGGCTCATTCATAAACTGGCCTAGTGAAAAAAAGTCCAGACATTGGTTTACATGTAGCCCAAGAGTAAATGAAAAAGGCTGGTGTGGGTAAAATTGCAATATTTCCAGAATCTCTCACCTGGCTTTCGTGCATCTACATACAATAGGTGTTTCCAAGGGGTGGGGAGAAGTAGACCATTTCCATATCAGTAGGTAATTACAAGGTCAAGAGAGGGCTTATCTGGACTGGAGAGGCTGGGTGGAGCCTCTTCAGCAGCCAGGTCACGAGAGACATGGGAGAGTAGAAGGGACAGCTTATAAAAAACATGGGGAGGAGGAGCCAAGAGGCGGTGTGAGTAAGGCAGCGGAAATCTCCTCCCAAAACCATATATATTTTTGAAAATACAACTATTATTAAAAGAGAGACCAGAGGATACAGTACAACAGCCAGGCTACATCTACATCTGTGAGAACTCAGCGCCTCACGAAGGGGGTAAGATACAAGCCGTGGCCCAGTGGGACCTGAGTGCTCACCCCACACCAGCTCCCCGGCAGGAGGAGAGGAGTCAGAGCAGGGAGGGAGTGGAAGCCCAGGACTGCTAAATAACCAGCCCTAGTAATTCACAACAGGAGCACAGACACACATTGCATGGTGTGCTGGATATGAGGGAAACAGAAAAGTAAAATCTGCGAGCAGGTCCCTGCAGCCGGCTCCCCTGGGACAAAAGAAAAGTGAGTACTTTATGAAAGTTTTAAAGGGACAGGGGCTTCACAGCTGGACGGAATCATCACAGCACACTCAGCCCAGCAGCAGGGAACCCCAGGGAACGTCAGGCGCCCTAACCCCCTGGAAGGCAGCACAGCTCTGAAGCCCCTCACAGTGATAAACAGCCTGCTGTTCATGCCCCCACCCATGTGGCGCCAGAAGAGCAGCCTGGGAGTGGCTGTACCCACATCAACTGCCCAGAGCCTCCTCCCGATGCGCAGACGCCAAGGCCAGATCCAAAAGCCACCATTGGCAAGCAACTGCCTGGCACAGACAGAGGAAGCCAGGGCAAGGCGCGAAGGGGTGCCATTCTCACAGGAGAGCACACTGAGTGTGCCTGCCTCTCCCCGCAGGGCTCTGGGCTACCCTGAAGGCTGCTCCTGGTGTGCAGGGAACTGACACAGGCAGTGGAGAGGGGCAGGGCGACCAGCAAGCAGGAAGGGACTTTGTTCTCCCAGCTGCCACACGCGCCACCTGCCTACGACTACCTCTATAGCCATGAAAAGGCAGAAGAATTTGGTCCAGTCCAGAATCACCCAGACAAACCCTGAGAGAGGAAGGCCTGGGGAGACAGTTATAACCAATCTTCCTGAAAGAGTTCAAAATAAAGGTCATAACCATGCTGATGGACCTGCAGAGAAATATGCAAGAACTAAAATATCAAGTTAGGAGGGAGAATACAGAAATAAAACAATATCTGGAAGGACTTAGCAGACTGGATGAGGTGCAAAAGACTGTAAATGGAATAGAAATCAGAGAACAGGAATACAGAGAAGCTGAGGCAGAGATAAAGGATCTCCAGGATTGAAAGAATACTAAGAGAACTGTGTGACCCATCCAAATGGAACAATATTTGCATTATAGGGGTACCAGAAGAAGAAGAGAGAGAAAAAGGGATAGAAAGTATCTGAAGAAATAATTGCTGAAAACTTCCTCAAACTGGGGGACGAAATAGCCTCTCAGACCATGGAAGCCCACAGATCTCCCAACACAAGGGACCCAAGGAGGACAACACCAAGACATATAATAATGAAAATGGCAAAGATCAAAGACAAGGACAGAGTATTAAAGGTAGCCAGAGAGAGAAAAAAGGTCACCTACAAGGGAAAACCCATCAGGCTATCATCAGATTTCTCAGCAGAAACCTTACAGACCAGAAGAGAATGGCATGATATATTTAATGCAATGAAACAGAAGTGGCTTGAACCAAGAATACTGTATCCAGCAGGATTATCATTTAAATTTGAAGGAGGGATTAAATAATTCCCAGACCAGCAAAAGCTGAGGGAATTTGCCTCCCACAAAACACCTCTACAGGATATTTTAAAGGGACTGCTCTAGATGGAAGCACTCCTAAGGCTAAATAGATGTCACCAGAAAAAATAAAATCACACCAAAGAAAGCAGAACAACTAAATACTAACTAAAGACAAAAAAAATAAAATCAACTATTCACAAAAGCAGTCAAAGGAAACACAAAAGAGTACAGAATAAAACACCTAACATATAAAGAATAGAGAAGAAGGATTAAGAAGGGAGAAAAATAAAGAATCATGAGACTGTGTTTATAATAGCTTAATAAGTGAGTTAAGTTAGATGGTTAGATAGTAAAAAAGCTACCCTTGAACCTTTGGTAACCACGAATCTAAAGCCTGCAATGGCAATAAGTACATATAAATGTGAATGGACTGAATGCACCAATTAAAAGACACAGAGTAATAGAATGGTTTAAAAAGCAAGACCCATCTATACACTGCTTACAAGAGACTCACCTCAAACCCAAAGACATACACAGACTAAAAGTCAAGGGATGGAAAAAGATGTTTCATGCAAACAACAAGGAGAATAAAGCAGGTGTTGCAGTACTAGTATCAGACAAAATAGACTTCAAAACAAAGAAAGTAACAAGAGATAAAGAAGGACATTACATAATGATAAAGGGGTCAGTCCTATAAGAGGATATAATTACTATAAACATATATGCACCCAATACAGGAGCACCAACATATGTGAAACAAATACTAACAGAATTAAAGGAGGAAATAGAATGCAGTGCATTCGTTCTAGGAGACTTCAACACACCACTCACTCCAGATCAACCAGACACAAAATAAGTAAGGACACAGAGGCACTGAACAACACACTAGAACAGATGGACCTAATAGACATCTATAGAACTCTACACCCAAAAGCAGCAGGATACACATTCTTCTCAAGTGCACATGGAACATTTTCCAGAATAGACAACATACTGGGCCAGAAAAAGAGCCTCAGTAAATTCAAAAAGATTGAAATTCTACCTACTGACTTCTCAGACCACAAAGGTATAAAACTAGAAATCAATTGTACAAAGAAAGCAAAAAGGCTCACAAACACATGGAGGCTTAACAGCCTGCTCTTAAATAATCAATGGATCAGTGACCAAATTAAAATAGAGATCAAGCAATATATGAAGACAAAAGACAACAACAGCACAAAGCCCGAACTTCTGTGGGACGCAGCAAAGGCAGTTCTAAGAGGAAAGTATATAGCAATCCAGGCCTATTTAAAGAAGGAAGAACAATCCCAAATGAATAGTCTAAAGTCACAATTATTGAAACTGGAAAAAGAAGAACAAATGAGGCCCAAAGTCAGCAGAAGGAGGGAAATAATAAAGATCAGGGAAGAAATAAGCAAAATTGAGAAAAAAAAACAATAGAAAAAAATAAATGAAATCAAGAGCTGGTTCTTTGAGAAAATAAACAAAATAGATAAGCCTCTAGCCAGACTTATTAAGAGAAAAAGAGAATCTACACATGTAAACAGAATCAGAAATGATAAAGGAGAAATCATGATGGACCCCACAGAAATAAAAAGAAGTATTAGAGAATATTATGAAAATCTATATGCTAACAAGCTGGGAAACCTAGAAGAAATGGACAACTTCCTAGAAAAATACAACCTTCTAAGACTGACCAAGGTAGAAATAGAAAATCTAAACAGACCAATTACCAGCAATGAAATTGAAGCAGTAATCAAAAAAACTACCCAAGAACAAAATACCCGGGCCAGATGGATTCAGCTCTGAATTTTATCAGACATATGGGGAAGACATAATACCCATTCTCCTTAAAGTTTTCCAAAAAATAGAAGAGGAGGGAATACTACCGAACTCATTCTATAAAGCCAGCATCACTCTAATACCAAAACCAGGCAAAGACCCCACGAAAAAAGAAAATTATAGACCAATATCCCTGATTAACATAGATGCAAAAATACTCAACAAAATATTAGCAAACCGAACTCAAAAATACATCAAGAGGATCATACACCATGATCAAGTGGGATTCTTCTCAGGGAGAAAAAACATTCAACAAAATTCAACATCCATTCATGATAAAAACTCAACAAAATGGGTATAGAGGGCAAGTACCTCAACATAATAAAGGCCATATATGACAAACCCACAGCCAACACTGTACTTAACAGCGAGAAGCTGAAAGCTTTTCCTCTAAGATCGGGAAAAAGACAGGGATGCCCACTCTCCCCACTGTTATTCAACATAGTACTGGAGGTCCTAGCCATGGCAATCAGACAAAACAAAGAAATACAAGTATCTAGATTGGTAAAGAAGAAGTCAAACTGTCATTATTAGCAGATGACATGATATTGTACATAAAAAACCCTAAAGACTCCACTCCAAAACTACTAGAACAAATATCTGAATTCAGCAAAGTTGCAGGATACAAAATTAACACACAGAAATCTGTGGCATTTCTATACACTAATGATGAACTAGCAGAAAGGGAAATCAGGAAAACAATTTCATTCACAATTGTATCAAAAAAAATAAAATACCTAGGAATAAACCTAACCAAGGAAGTGAAAGACCTATACCCCGAAAACTACAAGACACTCTTAAGAGAAATGAAAGAGGACACTAATAAATGGAAATTCATCCCATGCTCTTGGCTAGTAAGAATTAATATTGTCAAAATGGCCATCCTACCTAAAGCCATCTATAGATTCAATGCAATCCCTATCAGATTACCAACTGCATTCTTCAACGAACTGGAACAAATAGTTCAAAAATTCATATGGAACCACCAAAGACTCCAAATAGCCAAAGCAATCCTGAGAAGGAAGAATAAAGCTGGGGGTATCTCGCTCCCCAACTTCAAGCTGTACTACAAAGCCACAGTAATCAAGACAATTTGGTACTGGCACAAGAACAGAGCCACAGACCAGTGGAACAGAATAGAAAGTCCAGATATTAACCCAAACATATATGGTCAATTAATATACGATAAAGGAGCCATGGACATACAATGGGGAAATGACACCCTCTTCAACAGCTGGTGTTGGCAAAACTGGACAGCTACATGTAAGAGAATGAAACTGGATCATTTTCTAACCCCATACACAAAAGTAAATTTGAAATGGATTAAAGGCCTGAATGTAAGTCATGAAACCATAAAACTCTTAGAAAAAACATGGGCAAAAATCTCTTGGACATAAACATGAGCAACTTCTTCATGAACATATCTCCCCGGGCAAGGGAAACAAAATAAAAAATGAACAAGTGGGACCATATCAAACTAAAAAGCTTCTGTACAGCAAAGGACACCACCAATAGAACAAAAAGGCATTCTACACTATGGGAGAATATATTCATAAATGCCAGATCCGATAAAGGGTTGATATCCAAAATATATAAAGAGCTCACCCACCTCAACAAACAAAAAGCAAATAATCCAATTAAAAAATGGGCACAGGATCTGAACACACAGTTCTCCAAAGAAGAAATTCAGATGGCCAACAGACACATGAAAAGATGCTCCACATCGCTAGTCATCAGAGAAACCAAATTAAAGCCACAGTGAGATGTCACCTCACACCAGTAAGGATCGCCACCATTCAAAAGACAAACAACAACAAATGTTGGCGAGGTTGTGGAGAAAAGGGAACCCTCCTACACTGCTGGTGTCAATGTAAAATAGTTCAACCATTGTGGAAAGCAGTATGGAGGTTCCCCAAAAAACTCAAAATAGAAATACTATTTGATCCAGAAATTCCACTTCTAAAAATTTACCCTAAGAATGCAGCAGTCCAGTTTGAAAAAGACATATGCACCCCTATGTTTATCACAGCACTACTTACAATAGCCAAGAAATGGAAGCAACCTAAGTGTCCATCTGTAGATGAATGGATAAAGAAGATGTGGTACATATACACAATGGAATATTATTCAGCCATAAGAAGAAAACAAATCCTACCATTTGCAACAACATGGATGAAGCTAGAGGGTATTATGCTCAGTGAAACAAGCCAGGTGGACAAAGACAAGTATCAAATGATTTCACTCATCTGTGGAGTATAAGAACAAAGAAAAAAAATGAAGGAGCAAAACAGCAGCAGACTCACAGAACCCAAGAATGGGCTAATAGTTACCAAAGGGAAAGGGACTGGGGAGGATGGGTGGGAATGGAGGGATAACAGGGGAGGAAGGGGGCACCATGATTAGCATGTATAATGTGGGGGGCACAGGGAGGGCTGTAAGACACAGAGAAGACAAGTAGTGATTCTACAGCATCTTACTACGCTGATGTACAGTGACTGTAATGGGGTTTGTGGGGGGGACTTGGTGAAGGGGGGAGTCTAGTAAACATAATGTTCCTCATGTAATTGTAGATTAATGATACCAAAATAAAAAAAAAAGAAAGAAAGAAACAGGTTTCTCCCGCTTTATTTGTCCCTGACTGATTTTGGTTTCAATGGTATTTTGCCCCTGGTGGTTTTAGCTCTGGAGTTACAACTGGTCAGTTGCTCTAAGCCACATCTTGGTCCCCCCTTCAGAATTTCAGGGATAGAAAGACACTGAGAGGAAACGGACACAGGGATGGTGGATGTGTTCTCCCTGAGAGCAAATTCATGCCGCTTACCCATGGTCATCTTATGTGTGACGTGGACCTGCTGACAGCATGGGGTAGAGGCCAGCACCTTAGGGCACAGCTCAAATCATAGGAACGGTTTGAGATCTAATATGCTTACTCTGGAACCATCCTTTCAAGCATAAACAAACTGCCCTGCTTGTTATCACAGCCTGCCTAAACAGTTACCTCTCTGCATTTAGAAAAACATCTTCAGTATAAAACTTAAAATCTATCCATCCCTTCTCTAACTTGCCCAGTTTGTGATGATGAAATCCTGCTTTTGGAGAGCCTGGTCTGGGACAGCATATTGTCTTGGCTATAGCTTTACTGAGTCACCTCGCACACCAGGCTGGGTTGTATTTGTCTTGTTCTTAGTTTTCTGTATATTATGTTTGACATGTTAAAAACCCTGTCAAGCTGGGGAGAGACCACCCCCTCCAGGCCTAGCCAATTCTGAAAGATAACAAAGGACTCAGCCTTTGTTGGGAAAACTAACACACAGTCAGACCTCTCTTTAGGCCTGTGCACCCAGAAGAAATGACTTGTTCAGCTGCCAGGTCAGTGGAGAGCACCTGTAGCCCAAAGCCTGCTGAGACTGTCTGAGCCCAGCTCCCCAAACATGCTGCCCTGCCTCTTCTGCCCCATGGGAACCCAGCAAAAGCTCTGGCCTAACCGTCACTTCTCCTGCTTCTGCTTCTGGACCTAAACCTGGCCTTCCTCTTGTGGCCCTGTAAGCTCAATGACCTCTGTGTCGTCACTTGTCACCTTTATAAATTAAGACCTAGATGCAGAGCATGGGATGAGTCTGCACCTATCACCTTCCCAAGTTCTATCCGTCGAAGCTGCTCATGACCCAGAGAGGTCCCATACTTGCCAGGTTGGTGATAGGCACTTTACCTAATAGTCCATGTGCGTTAGGTGAAAACTTGTTTGTGGGGGGAATATAGATCCCCAGAAAGTCTACGTTGGTTGGATGCTTCTTCCAAACACGATGAAGTAAAACAGAGAAGGACATTTCTCTGTCCAGGGTGATGGTCACAGTCCTCACCTTCTTCACTGAGACAAGCACCCTAGTATGGAAGTCAGCAGGAATGAATGAGTGCAGAACAGACCCTGTCAGAAAGCCATCCCTCTCTCTCCTGACATACACTCTCCATTCCTGCCAGTACAACCCCACTAGTTTTCTAAGACCTTGACAGTGTTTTTGCCTCAGAATGCTGCCTTAACTCCCAGCTCTGATTGTCAATTTATATGTTTATGTGTAAACACTAACAGATACTAATGGAAAGGTACGTAAGACACAGTCATAGTGTTTATGAGCACACTCTGACATGGCTGTGGATTTTTGATAGGTTTGTTCACTTATCCAACACATATTTATTAAGTATTGTTACATCCCAGCCACTAGGCTAGCGCTGAGACATGCAGTGACCCAAGATCACAGACTCTACTCCTGGGAACAGGGTAACAAGAATGTTTCTGAACCTTGACTTTTTCATATCCAAAACGATGATTTTGAGTTCTATGCTTCTGTCATGGCTGTCTGGATGCATTTATGCAGTCCTGTGCCAAGAACAGGCCGAATTTAGGGGTCAGGGGACAATACTTGCCTCTGATTAATGACGTGAGCTGTGTCAGACCAGGACAAGCTGGACCTGTGAGAGCCCCGGCTCAGGGTGATGTTCTCTGTGCTGATTTCTATTTTCATGTCTTCACTCTGGAAATAAAATCCCAGTTTTCCAAAATAGGTGCTTAGTTTTTTATTCTTGGGCTTCTTGGCACCAACGAGCTGTCCATTGACCAAAATCCCTATGAAAAAAAGGTTTTTCCTCTCTTGTGTGCTATTTTTTGCACATGTGGGCACCATAATGCAAATATGTAAAACTTGATGACATAAGAAAGTTATTATTTTTTGCTTCAGGATTTACATAATATTTTTGCCTTTGTAACTCACTTTATAGCTGTTTTATTATAGTTTAACTATATTACAATATGCTCTACTAGTTCTTACTTGAGAGTTTTTTAATCATTATAGTTCAACACTTAGGAATATGTTTATAGTTGATTTCACTAATTATCAGAGTTTGAAAATATAGGGCTACTATTAAGGTGAGAAATAGAAGTGCCCCAGTAGTGACAAGCTCATTGCCTAAGATTTTTTTTTTTACCTGATTCCAGATCAGAAACAAGGTTGAGGATTTTTCCAGGCTCTGAGTCAATATTGAAACAAATATTCTTTTGGCTGTTTGGTAGGTAAATGATGAAGTGTGGGTCATTTTCAACTGAAAACATACAAAGAAAATGAAAACAAAGTTATAGAAAATAAGATAATTTTGAATTGTGTTTCATTCCTAAACCTCTTTAATTTAATAAGAACAGATATTTATTGTGCTTCTACTATATGCCAGGGACTGTTCTAGGCTTTGGAGACCCAGCAGCTCCTTTCTCAGGGAGTTTCCATCCAAGCTTTAAATTGTTTTACAAATAGAGTGTAAAGTTGTGTTAGCGTGTGCATGTCAGTGTGACCTTGTGAGTGTAAGCTTTATTTTGCAAAGTAACATTAAATGGCTCACCCATTGTCAGTGCTCTTAGAACCACTCAGTGGAAAGGCACAGTAGAGATGCGGAGGGCCTCTCTACTGCCCAGGTGCATCTTTGTGCACGTGGGTGATCTTCCACACAGACTCCTACTTAAATCTGAGGCTTTGCCAGATGGCCACTTGTTGCTAAACATTAAATGCAGAGCCCTTCATTAAGCAACACAATCGGAGGTGGTGGGGCAGGACAGTGGAGGGCTGCTGTATGAACAACATTACCACCAATGAAAGGGGGAAGAAGCATGTGCCTTTTGGCCCACAAGTTATAATTTTAGAGATGAGCCACAGGGTGAGATGCCATCACTTTAAAAAATGATTGAAAGTCCCTGCTATTTTTGCTCCATTATATGCGATGTTAGGTGACTGGTGGGTGTGACCTTGAGAAATCGGTTCTGCGGATTTCTTGATAGAAGAGTGACTAATACACGCAGCTATCTTCTTTCAGCAAAAGATAGCATTGCCTATAGAAGTCACCTGCTGTTGTTTTATCTATTAATTTTTTATTTTCTGGTATAATTAATCTACAATTACATGAGGAATATTATGTTTACTAGACTCCCCCCATCACCAAGTCCCCCCCACAAACCCCATTATAGTCACTGTACATCAGCGTAGTAAGATGCTGTAGAATCACTACTTGTCTTCTCTGTGTTGCACAGCCCTCCCCGTGCCCCCGCCCACATTATACATGCTACATATGCTATTCGTAATGCCCTCTTTCTTTATCCACCCCCCTTGTCCCTCCCTTCCCACCCACCCTCCCCAGTCCCTTTCCCCTTGGTAACTGTTAGTCCATTTTTGGGTTCCGTGTTTCTGCTGTTGTTTTGTTCCTTCAGTTTTTTCTTTGTTCTTATACTCCACATATGAGTGAAATCATTTGGTATTTGTCTTTCTCTGCTTGGCTTATTTCACTGAGCATAATACCCTCTAGCTCCATCCATGTTGTTGCAAATGGTAGGATTTGTTTTCTTCTTATGACTGAATAATACTCCGTCGTGTATATGTACCACATCTTCTTTATCCATTCATCTACAGATGGACACTTAGGTTGCTTCCATTTCTTGGCTATTGTAAGTAGTGCTGTGATAAACATAGGGGTGCATATGTCTTTTTCAAACTGGACTGCTGCATTCTTAGGGTAAATTTTTAGAAGTGGAATTTCTGGATCAAATAGTATTTCTATTTTGAGTTTTTTGGGGAACCTCCATACTGCTTTCCACAGTGGTTGAAATAGTTTACATTCCCACCAGCAGTGTAGGAGGGTTCCCCTTTCTCCACAACCTCGCCAACATTTGTTGTTGTTTGTCTTTTGAATGGTGGCGATCCTTACTGGTGTGAGGTGATATCTCATTATGGTTTTAATTTGCATTTCTATGATGACTAGCGATGTGGAGCATCTTTTCATGTGTCTGTTGGCCATCTGAATTTCTTCTTTGGAGAACTGTGTGTTCAGATCCTGTGCCCATTTTTTAATTGGATTATTTGCTTTTTGTTTGTTGAGGTGCATGAGCTCTTTATATATTTTGGATGTCAACCCTTTATTGGATCTGTCATTTATGAATATATTCTCCCATACTGTAGGATGCCTCACCTGCTATTTTTAATGCATGTGAATGCCCCACAGGCTTATCATCCAACTGAGTTCCGGGTCCCTTACCTCTCATCACGTGCGTAGGAGGAGTTGTCTCAACCACTGGCGCTCCTATCACGGGCATTGGGATCATTGCTGTTGGTGCAGGGTTGGCCCAGGATGGAACTGAACTTGGAGAAACTTTGCTGCCATAATACAGGGCACCTGTGTAGGAGAACCTGTATCCGTTATTTTCCAGGCTTACATTCCCGAGGAGGTTGCTTATAATTTCAAAAGGCTGTTTTATACAGACCCTGGAAGTTCTCAGCTAAGGTTTTCTCCCATTTTATATCCCCCAGAGTTCTCTCCCTCCCAGTCCTCCTGTCATGCTGTGCTGGCTTCCAGGGGTTTTCTGTGGAGTCTAGGACCCAGTGAGGGCCTGCAGTAGGGCAAACCGCCCCACAGGGGTTCTCTCTCCTTGCAGGAGATAACATCCAGGCCAGTCTCTGGAGAAGTCCTGGATGACAGTTGGCTTCCTCCTGGAACTATTATTTATTTGCCAAACAACAATCTGAACTGTATCGTTTTCCAACCAACCAGTTTTCCCTACCAGTCACAAGTTCATTCTGCTCTTCTGGTATACAGTTAGTCTCCCAGACTTAGAGAAACAAATGCTGGTTCACATAGGCATTTTATCTAGGTGATATAAAGTCTCCTATAAATGCCAGTTTACCTAGGGTGAGTTTCTCCCAAGATAAATTTATCCCCAGGCTACTGTAACCAGGATGTCAGAAGTAAGAGCTCCTTGAACCCTGGATCACTGCAGTAAAGTTGGCATCTCACTTGGACAAAATTTTAAATTGCAGAAAACAAGCCCCTCCAATGCAGGTAGGTCATTCTCAAGACTGTGTTTCAATATGACCAGTCCCTAAGAAAGAGCGGCAGGAGTGGACAAACCAAGGCCCTCTGACCTTGGCTGCTCTGAGGATGTGCCACAGGACACAGAGACCATAGGTCAGCTTTATGGCCATTTCAAGGTTATGCTTTTTCTAAGAAAACCCTTTTCTCTTTGTTTAGAAAGGAATGGCATACTCTTTCCTCATCTGCACTCACCAAAAACTTCCCAGGAACCAAAGCATCCATTTGAAAATCGGTAGAGTGCCAAAAAAAATGGAATGACTCCAGTGTCTTGGAAACAAACCCACTTGCAAGTCAGACAGTTCCCAATTCTTTGCTTTCAGCAGAATTGGAGGGGGAGTCCAAGCTATGATCTGATAGATCATTAACAATAATTTCTGAATACTTGACCCCATGTGCTTTTGGCTTATTACTTCAAAGAAGTTCAGATAAGTGGGTAGCATTGCTATAAGCAACTTCTTTCAATGCCTACCTATTTACCTATGTCAACAAGGTGTATCAGTACTTAGGCCTATAAACAATATTTTTCAAAATAGAATTGATGTTGAATCTTGTCTCTTTCAATCCATTAATAAATAGCACTTACCCACAGATATGTGAAAAATCCCTCAGCCACATTTTTCTCATTGCGATGCTGTCCAATAAAATTTTACTTATATATATCAAAATGTATAGTATTTATTATTTTGACCAGTCTATTTGTAGTAATTTTAATAAAACTCAATCCAGAAGAAAATTTTGAACACTCAGAACCTTATGGTCACAAGAAATAGAAAAATTTCAGTTTGTAAAGACATTTTCCTTGCAGAGTAGTATGCTGACCATTAAAAGACTTTGAAGCATAAAAATATTTTAGAACATTAGAACTTAATTCTTCCAGTAAAGTAAAATGGAAATACAAGTTCAGCTGGAAAAAAAGAACAGTATAGACCTTCCAACAATTCTGTTCCAACAAAACAGAATTTGTTCCTGTATTTTTTGTAAGTGGATGATGGTGAGTACCCAGTGAGGTATTCCATCTCATTGGATATACTTGAAACTTTCATGTAACTTTTATTTTAAAAGCTCAATATTTATAATATGCCCCCAAATTGCATTCATGGCAACAATTGAAACAAGGCAAAAAATGTGAAATGTTGACTTTAACAACATGTGAAGCAGTACATAGGTGTTCTGGGAGACACATGAGCAAATATTTGGGGGACCACAGCAATAAAACATCTGCAAAGTCAATCCATGGGAAGAACTTGGGCTTACAGGGCGCAGAAGTGCAGCAAAGCAGAGGCTGGAGGCCTGGAGGCCTGGAGGCAGGGTAAGAAAGCTGACCCGAATCTTTCTCCACGAGCTAGAAACACTGACCTGAGCAGCAAGAATGATCTTGCGGAGGCGAGTCCGCCAGCATGCGCTCATCTCCTGCTTCGTTCTCAATCACCATCGAAGTGAGCGGGGTCACGATGTGATGATCCAGAGACATCTGCAGGATTGTTCTTGTAATTTTCCTTTTGGCTGCAGCTGTAGGAGCCAGGCTTCTGTATTCAGGAAGTAGAGATGTTGGAGAGCATTACTACATTTAAGGCAGAATGAAAGTCTCATACACCACCACTTCTGGGTAAACCTGGGACCACAAGGTAAAACAGGACTAACATATTTTATCTAGCCAGGCAGTCCTAAGGAATTAGAAAATAGACATTATTTTTTAGAGTGGTTTTAGGTTGACAGCAACATTGTGTTGAAAGTACAGGGATTTCCCATTACTGCCCTGTCTCTGCAACACACAGCCTCCCCACTATCTACCTCCCGCACGAGATGGAACATTTGTCACAAGTGATGAACCTGCATTGACATGTCATTGTCACCCAAAGCCCACAGTTGACACTAGGGGTCTTTTGTGGTGTTGCACATTCTGTGGGTGTAAACAATGACATACCTACCATTACAGTAACTAACATCAAAGTGACAACACTGCCTCAAATTTCTCTGTACTCCACCTATTCATCCTTCTTGCCCTCCTAACCTCCTGGCAACTACTGATCTGTTTTACAGGTTGTTCTTTTAAGATCAGTGTTAAACTTCTACAATTTGCCCTATATCTTTAAATGCACTCAGTGTGCTGCTGTGAAGGGGCAGGGTTGTTTCTCACTTACTTCAAAGCCGCAGCTGCAGCTTGTGTCTGTTTTATAATCTTATTGACATCACGGATTTTCTCTGTGAGTACAGTTACACAACTGTGTTTCATTTTCCCCAGCCTAGTCCAGATGATCCCATTCCATCTTCTAGAGAATCTAATCTAATAGGTGGAATGGGGCTCAGGAGTGGTAACAATCTCATCCAACACCTGCACATAACCCTGTGTGGATAAAATGAGAGTTCCTGTGGCCAGGATTCTCACCTGGCTCTGGTTGACTAGCTCACTGCACACCTGTGGGCAATACATGGCTGTTGACTCTATAAAAAGAGCTCCGCCCAGTAGTCTGGGCGCGACATGGTGGCACGGCTGCAAGGCTGCGGGAGAGCAGAGCAGAGGCTGGAGAGGTGGCAGCACCAAGGACAGAGGCACAGAGGCAGAGAGGCTTGCTGCCTGCAGACTCGCTCTGAGTGAATGGGATTCTAGTAACTGACCTGCCAGCTGGTAGTAAACTTGGATATAACCCTTTCACTCCAAGAACGTTTTGCTATCATTTTTTTTGGTCACACTGAATCCATAGCAAACTTGCCTGGGGCTGAAACCCATTGGCAAGACACCCTGCTATAAGAGGTCAAAGAACTGTATGGTAATCTAGAGATACAGCTTTTGGACTGGAGAGTTTAAATGCAGGTAAGCTGAAAAGCCAGAAAAGAAATAGATAAATATTAGGGAGACCCCCACCCCTCATGCAGTGTCATCACATAATTGCAGATTTCTCTTTGGACAATAGGTAAATGCCAGTAAACTCAGGATGAATCTCACAGACATCATATTGAGTGAAAGAAGCCAGAAAGGAAAGAACGCAGATTGCATCATTAAGTGAAATTTAGTCACAGAAAACTGAGGGTGACAGGTGTCAGAATACTCCTGCAGGCAGGTGTTGAGTGGAATGGAGCAAGGGACCCTTCAGAGATAATAGAAGTGTGGATCTAGGCAGTGATTACATGGGAGTTGTCTGTAAAAATGTATTAAACTGCTTAAAATTCATGCACTTCACACATTTTATGTATGTTATGCCTCAATAAAAAAAAAAGTGAGCCTAACTTTAATCAAAGTGTTTGGCACAAGGGAAATTAGTATTCCAAACCCTGATTTAATTTGTATTTCCTGGTTCAAAGTTGTTTTGTGAATTACTTCAAACATTCAAGGCAAACCTTTCCCTTTTACAAATCCCTGTTGTATATACTCTGTTCTTCTTACCTCTCAGCTAGAAGTTGGTTGATTGTCAGATAGGCCCACAGTTTCCTGGTGAAATCAGGATCTGCATGCTTATCTTTTGATAGAAAATCCTCCAAGTCATCCATTTCGGCCAGAGTTTCTAAGACTAACTCTGTGTTAGCCTGGATAATGGAAAGTTCAGTTGAAAGACAGGAGGGGAGGAGAATTATAATTAATTCACATTTTTTGTACTTGTGAGTGAATCAGGGCAGTAAGCAAGTAACAGGAGAATGCAAAACAATTCAAAAGGACACCAAAGAGGAAGTACGAGCATACCTCCAGAGTTAGGGATTGGTTTTGCGATGAAAAGGGTAGGGCTTTACACAACAGTTGGGAAGATAGCATAGAGATTCCATGCCTTCCCTTTTACTTACTGCTTTTGTTCTACATACAAGATTCTCAGAATTCAGAATAGTAGCCTGTTAAAATGAAAGATGGACTATATAAAGGGGACCAATTAGTAATTTTAGAATAAGCAGAAAAGCCAAAGTACCGAAGTTGCTGTGATAATGCTCTGTAATTGATCCAATTTATCAGGGTTAACTTTTCCTGCCACCATAATCTCTGAGCCTCCAAAATAGTTATGGAAACTGTTTTGAGTGACGTCCATGACTGACATATGGGGATAGTTGAACTGAACATTCCGGAGCAAAGGAGTAGAGACCTGGTTGTAGAATTTCTACAGTTCATTAAAAACAAAATAAAACAAAACAAAACAGAAATTATTATTTTCATACCACTTTGTAAGTCTAAGTCACTTTTTGCTGAGATTCCTCAAATGTCCTTAGCAGATATCTCTTAATTTATTCTCACAGGATCTCTGTGGAAAGCTATGGGACAAGGAAAATTCTCATAATTATCAGATGAACTGAGAGAAAATAAAGGCTTAAGATAACAGCCTTTGACTTAAGAACCCAGCAATTTTTCTTCTGTTATGGCCTGCATAAAAAATTCATGGATACTCATAATAAGAACAGCCAGCTGGGTTGATATTCCTAAATTAGAACCTTATCCCTTATCTGTCCCTAAGTTCAAATATGGTGCCTGCCATAGATACATGGTACCTGGTATTGACAGATGGGGTTGTAAACTATGCTCTTCTCTTACATCTTTTTCTTGTCTATTTAGTCAAAGTAAACAAGTAATTCATCTCCTTTATACTTAAGGAAATATACAGGCTATAGTTTGATCTGTGTTGCATTATAAAAAGTTGATATCTAAGATACCAATGTACTTTAAAGGGGAGCCGGTGGCCATGGTGATGGGGAGGACATTGCATAGTGGGGCTGGAGCTTTACTAGTTCCTCGGAAGACTTGTTCAGGCTGTAGGACATGGTGCCCTGTGACTTCCTGTCTCTCACCTCACTGTTAATGCGAATCTACAATAGGGTGGGGTACACGAGAAAGAAACAAACACTGTCCTGATTCCTGGGACCAAAAATTGCTGAAAAAATGATAACTTTGACTTAAATTCAGCCATTTTATTTTTAGGCATCAGATTATGCCAATTGAATGATTTTGAGTAAAGGAGTTAAAAAAGAACAGAAAATCATGTTATTACTTTGAGCTGGGAAGAAGTATCCTGGTTCCCATAAATCCTTTGAGCAATTCCACGGTTGTCATTGGACAGTCTCTTCAAAAAGTCATAATCAACATCAAATCCTATCCCCAAGCTGAACAAGGAGATGTTGTCTTGTATGTTCTGTTTCACGTTTTTCTGGATTTTTGACAATTTTAGTTCACCTAAAGTTGATGATGGCAGAAAGGAAAGGAATGTGGAGGCAGTTTTAGAAAGTTTTTGGAAAATCCATGGAAGATGGTCTAAATCCATGGAAGTCTTAAAATTTGTCAAAATTAAAAACACACCTATGCTTTGACCCAGTGACTATGATGCACTCATATGTGTGGAAATGAAGTATGGGCAATAGTACATGGCAACATTATTGGGAATAGGAACATATTACAGCCAGCTTCAATGTACACCAGTAAGGGAGACTGGTTAAATTATGGTGCAAAACTGTGAAATACCATGCAGCTATGAAAAAGAACAAGTGTTGATGTATTTATATTGAATGATCTCAAAGACACATTTTTAAAAGGAGGAAAACAAGGTAAAGGTTGATGTATGTAGGATGTATTTGTATCAGAGAGAAGAAATTTCTCCAGTTGCTACAGTGAGTAACTGGGGAAATGTGGAGCATGATGGAAGAACATGTGTCTGCAGATTCCAGAGGGGGCTCTGGAGGCCTGGGAGAAACACTCCACACACATACTCCTGTACACTGTCTCACCCACCTTAACTTGAGGAGATAAAGGCATTTCACTAGTATGTATCAGCAATCCTCACAGCATACTCTTACAATTCAATTAGACTTTCCCTGTGTTGTAGAGGTGATACTGAGACATTCGAGAGCATCAGTGAAAAATGTCTCAGGGCTGCTTTAAGGGGGGGTGAGTGCTTTGGAAACATGGGTTTCAAGTGGTGTGTGTAGAAATGCAAGCAAGTGCAGTTCAAGTTCCCATTTTAAACAAAATCATGTTCCTAAGAAACAACAGTAAAAATATTTTTCACTAGAGAATTGAAGAGATACTTGCCCACTGTTGGGTCACCATCAGAGACCAAAATGATCAGCGAGACTGAGTTGGGGTCCAACAATCCCAAGTTATTGGCTTCATTCAAAATGAAGATGGCCCGCAGGAGTGCTTCATTGATATTTGTGCCTGGTCAAATAATATAGTATGCTGTTCTTTTATGTACCCTTCCTTCGCACAGAAACAGACGCATCTTGGGTTCAGGTTCATCAGTCTGGTGATTACTCATGCATAATTTATTCAGTACCCAAATCATTCAGTTACTTTCTAAGTGACACAAATTTTGCTGAGGCTGGTCAAGATCCCCCAATGGAGTAAAATATTCACTTTGTAGGAAGCTGTTCCCTTACAGATAAATTAGCCCTTTCAAAGTAGCATCCTGCTATTTTGTTAAACATCAGATAGAAGGTACTTAAGTCAGCTCATATATCTGGATGCTGTTTTGTTCTGTTTAGTTGCATTTCCTGCTATGCAAGCAATAAGAAGGCCATTGTCACTTACTGACATCCTTTTCTGAGGAAGATTGGAATAGTCAAAAACATGTGGGATGGCTCATGTGCTATACTTTCACCATGAACTTAGTATTGACCTATTTATAATAATAAATGTGTTATGTAAGGCAGACCATTGCAGATTGGGCAAAGACCACTGTGTCTCAAGTGAAACAAGACTTGAAACTTCTGAAAGTTTCTCACAGGGCTCTAGTCTAAACCCACTCACCTCCACTGGGCTGGATTTTCTCAATATACTTCTTTGCATCCACAGTCTGTGTTTTGGTAGCTGAGACTAGATCATTTCTCCAGGCTCGAACATTGTGGTTGAAATCCACCACAGAGAACTGGTCTTCAGCTCTTAGGTCATCCAAAATGGTCTTCATGGCTTCCACTGTCTGTTTGGAAAGAGAAGGAAGGTCTCGCTGTAAGCTCTAAGAAGAAAGGAGGAAGACCAAGAATTCATCCCAGTCACCAATTAAGTATTGACATAAGCTAGAATTCTTTCAGAACCTCTTGGATCCACCTCGGTCAACACAAAGCTCTCCCTCCCTCATTCTGGACCTGCATTGTCTGCATTTTCATATTTAAGCTTTTACAGTCTGTTTTGTTATGCATCATCACTTTGACGACTGATTTTATGTTAAAGATCCCAGACTTCAGGTGCTCCCTTAGTGGTAGAGGCCAGGGATGCTACTAATATCCTACAATATACAGAGCAGCCCCTACAGCAAAGGCTTATTTGGTCCAAAAGGTCAACAGTGCCACTGTTGAGAAACCTGGTACTGGAGCATAAATAAGTGTGGGGGCAGAAGCCATGTCTTTTCCTTTTTTTTTTTTTTTTGATTCTGGAACAGTAGTTAACACAGGTGGTCATAAATGGTTGTTACTGAATGAATGAATGAATGAATGATTGGTTGTTCAGGTTGTTTGGATGGATGGACTGATGGATAAAATACGAATGTCCTGGTTTGTTCTTAGAATTGAATTTATTCCATTTAATGCTGCATAAGCCTATGTTGAATTCCAAACTGGAAGGCATGAGACATGATGGCCACCATTAAGGAATTACAATATAATTAGAAAAATATGCATATAAAGATTTCAAAATTACTCGTGAACAGTGGCAAGAGTTAAACTAAAATGCTATGCAGAAGAAGCAAAAGAATGAATTACAATTACAATTACAGAGGGATCAGAGGGAGAGGCGGTTTATGCTGAGACAAATGTCTGTGGCTGACGAACCTGTGTTACTTTGCTGTGGTAGCCCGCCCGCTGACTGGACGTCTCTAAGGTGGAAGGTGAACTAGGTGCGTGTGTTGCCCAGAGGAGACCAGAGAAGGCGGGGAGCCCCGTGCACACTGCCATCAGGGGGTACTTACTTGTTTCATTTTTATCCCCCACATTGAGCCGCTAACATCTATGACAAAGAGGATGTTTTTGGGAATCGGGTCCATATTGTCAGGAGCAAAATAGTGGACAAAGTAGCCATTAAATACCTGGAAAACAAGACGTATTTGTGAATCACACCATTCCCAATGCTGAGAACCTGGCAGGCATGGCGGGTGGAGCCTCGAGGCTTGGCTTCCGCCATGGCCCCCTCTGCGCCCGCTGCACAGGCTGTAGGTGCTGCGTGGGCACAGGAAGGACTCCGAGCGCATCCAGCGAGGGGCCGCTCCCTCAGACAAAGGACATGGCATCTGCGCTGGACTCGAGCTCGAGTTTGGAGAGAGGCTGGCAGTGGAAGTGGCGCCAGGGTGGGAGGGGAGGGGAGGGGAGAAGAGCCCCAGACTGTGGTGCCATGAATGGTTCAGCATGATGGGGCAATAGACGTAAGAATTAAAGGAATTAGGGTGCGAATCAGCAGGGCAGGTCAGCAGGACAGTCCTGAGCACTCCAGGGAGTTTGCATTGTTCTTGAAATCGGTGTGTGGCAGCAAGATGGATTCCTGATCACCCTCTCTGTCTTTCTCAGGCTCAAGGATTCCTCCCCTAATTCTCTGGGCACTGCCCTTTGTTGCTGCTCCCAGGACAATAGGAGTCTAGCTGTAGGGGGTGCAGCTGCACACATGTCCCTTCCTCCCTGTTCCTGAGAGAGGCTTGGGATACCCCCTCAGGGCTCTTACCTTAGCACAGAGGCAAACAGACACACAGCTGAGACATGACAAGAGGGAGCAAAATCTTTTCAAGACATCTCACAGGGAACACTGACCCTGAATTCACCACTAGTCCAGCTCTTTCTCTGGGCTTTGGCTGTTCCGCTACCCTGCCCCACAACCTCTCTGCTTTGTTTGATACAGCCAGTTGCAAAGGACCATGGTGATTACCCCAAGCCCCTGCTTGGCCATTTTCCATAGTTCTTCTTATGAGGCTTAGAAGTACCTACCTGGGACAAGGACACGAGACCCAAGGACCCTTCATTCCATTCTCTTGATATGAAAAGAGAATGCATAGTGACATGTAGGGATACAGGATTCTAGTCCTTCTCTGCAATTAGACACTTACCTGGGCAGCTGGGAACTGCCCAGAAGCCTGGGAGTTTCTGCAACAGGAACACAGTCCTTTGGCCTCAGCATGGTGGTTCTCCTGGACTCTGTTTTCACTCACCTCAAGTTCACCAGCCTTCTCCTCTCTGTTCACGTCATACATCACCACCAGCTCCCCATCCACCGCAGTCTCTGAGCAGCTGGAGCATTTTCTTTGCTGTGCAACTGTGGGCTTGAAGGAGATGTGTGCCTGGAAAAAATGGTGATGTCAGGCCCGGTGTCTGCCCCACCCCTCTTCAGGTGAGGGGTTGACAGCCGCACCTTCTTGAGCACACAGGTAAAGAGGTATTGCCCAGTGGCCATGCTCCCAGGTGGTGCCTGCAGTCCTGTTACCAATGGAAGGCCAGTCCGGGGCATATGAGGGGAGTGTGTGCCAGCCTGGGATGCTGCTGGCCAGATTTCAGGTCTTTTCAAGAGATTCAAAGAATTCCTCCCCCCCCCCCCATGGAGGAAATGGCTACCAGCTCTAGAAAGAGTTTGTTTAAGGTTCTTAGAGGAGTTGATCCTCCATAGTTGATTATTATTAGCAATGGCAGAGAGAATTCAGCTGACTGTCTCTTGCTATGATTATGAAAATCACCATACAGTATGTGAAAACTGCCTTTTGGCCACTTGGAGAAAATAGGCTTCAAAAGGGACAGTCAGTGGTCAGCATGCAATGAAACAATTGGGAGTTTGGCTATGTATGTCCTGTGGAAGCCCTGGTCTTTGCTCAGGGATCAGTTCTTCATGCAGAACCTTCAGCTGCACACCTGGCCTCTCTTCTGTTCCCCAGGGCCCAGCGGAAGAATAGCACCCAGACCCCAGTGGCCACCTAGACCCTTTGCCACATGCTGTACATAGGGTACCTTCTGGTGTCCTTTAGATATGACTGGAACACCATCGAAATGGCCATCAAATGTGTCAGGAACATGAAGAAACCTCATTCCTTGAGGCTCAATAATCCACACGTCTACCTAGAGATAGAAAATATAATGACTCAAAGCATCAAAATACCTTTCAAGTCTTTCTGAGCAAAAAGTACAATTACTAAGTCCTCTGCTGTTTTTCTTAGCTTCAGGTTTTCTCAAAGATGACCCAGCATGGTTCCCCGGTCAGTTCTCTAAATTCGAAGGGATATGATTCATCTCACTGTGGAGGCTGAAGACCCTCTGGGCAGCTCAATACTTCCCTTTATTGCTTATTTCCTCTGGGATTGAACTCCCCTTCTCTATCCTATTCTTTTCTTTTTATTTATGAGAAAATTCATATTGTTAGGAAAAAAAGAAGGCAAGCCATTGTTAAATGATTCTGCATTTACTCTGTGGATCTGTCAATAACAGGCCATTTTCCCCACATCCTGAACCTTTTTATTCCTTTTTCATCTTCTTACTTTGAACATAGCTAAGCAGGAGGAAATCCGTTTGGGTGATCCTTGGCAAAACCATAGCTGTAGCTGGCATTTCTCTCTTAGACTCTGAGTGCTCTGCTAAGCACTCGTATGTATGAACTCATTTGACTCTCACCAATATTATGATTATGATTATCTGTATTGTTCTTATTTGTTATTTTTCATTTTATGCATGAAGAAAGAGATTCAGAGTGACCCAGGTAGTAAAGTGGCTGAGTCAGGCTTCAAACTCAGGACCCAACTCACAATGCTTCATCCACTGCTTTTTGGCATTCAACAGCATCCACACCATCCTTTGAGTTGACATTGTCACCAAGTTCATTAGCTTCTCCCACAATATGCTGTTTTCCATGAGATCACCCCCACCTTTTGCACACACCAGCTTAACTGGGAGGTCAACAGATGGATCCCTGTGCACATGTTGGTTTTCTGACTGCTTCTTCCTCACTGAGGATTATTTGCAACAATGATGATGAGTTAGCTCATCTTTGTAAATTTCTTGCTTTGGAGTCATGCCAACCTTTTCTCTGATTTTTTTAAAATCTGCTTTCCTAAAGTCATGGACACTTGTCTAAGCAGAGCAATGTTAGAAATGTCTAACAGTTTCTTTCTTGGTTATTAAAAATTTCAGTATAAGATGTGAACTTAAATTGCCTCCAAGATTCCCATTAGTTCCAAAAGATCAAATGATTCTCCACAATGTAAGAACTAAACCTATGTACAGTCAGGGCAATCACGTGTCCTGGGAAAGTCTGACCCAGCCATCACTAGTAGATGATTGAGTAGCTCTTGGAAGGGAGGGAAAAAAGGTCTGGGTGAGTTGCAGAGAATTGGAGCCCCTGCTTTCATTCTTCCATAAGCTTCTGTCTAGAAATGAGTGTGGGGGCACTCAGGACAAAACCAGTGTGTCCATGGGAGGATCGAAACAGAAGGAGGGCCTTTTCCTGGGGGTCACAGAAGCTCTGAGCAGTCCTGTGTTCAACTTGATGCAGACATAGCCCTAAAATCTAGTAGGACTTGCTGGGACACCATGCATTTGCAGGTGCGTGCCTGAGACCCTGCAGCTGGTTCCGCTGGGAGGTTGGAATGAGCTCACAGTGGCCTTCAGTCACTCGCCCTATTTTTTGGTCTTTCTGTAATGAGGGCAAGTATTGGAATAAAGAGTTTTCCCAAGATTTCAAACATTCAGGGTTGTTTAAAAAGAGATGTGTTCTACCCAATTCCAGTGAGGGAGATGTGTTTCCAATTTAGTGGCCCTTCTGCAGTGACTAGAAAGGTTTTCTGGAATAAAGACAGGAAGAAGCTCTGTAATTTTATGTTTTCTCTGTCATTTATCTCTGCATAAGAACACACCTCTTTGGAAATGGGTACATGTCATAGACTATTAGAGCCAAAGTACCTTAAAAATCACCTATGCCAACCTCTTATTTTGCAGATGAGAAAGTTTAGGCCAGAGAGCATAACCACCCAGATCCCATGGCTAGTTAGTGTCAATACTGGACCAGAACTTGAGAAAATTTCCACCTTGCTTAACACCCTAACATACTAAAACTGTCCTATTTTAAAAGCAAAGAATTCCTAAGAGCATGGGAAATTTAAGGATGAAGAAAAATTTCAGAAATATAAGATTAATGTGCTACCCAATACATGTGTTAAGAATCATTATCTTCATGGGCCCAGACTCAAATTCTTGGATTTATAGTATAGAATGTAGTTTTAGATGCAGTCAGACCTAGACTGGCTGTTGTTTATACACATCTATAAATCAGGGCTAATCATAGCTACCTCAAGACTCTGGTGAGGATTCAATGACATATAACACATATGAATACCTTGCCCAAAACATTATAGAAGACAAGTATTTTCACATCATTAACTCAGTTTTATTAATATTATTATTATTATCAAGTTCAACAATTACATCATTATAGTGAGATGCTAATCGCATCTAACTGCTGCTCATACTTTTTACCAAGGGGTTCAGAGAATCAAACAAGAGAAAGTAGGTGAATAGCACACATTCAGTGCCATCCCTGGAAAAATAACCAGGCTCACATATTGAGTTGTCCATCTGGCCAGGACTGCAGGATGGGGCTGAGATCCAGCTCATAACCTAATTGCCAAGCCATGTGCCCTGTTATGGCACTACTACTACTCTCATGGAGGTGCTCTTTGTGCCAGGAGGGGCTCTGAAAAGAACTCAACAGCATATACCCTGATAGCTAAACTAATGCCACACAGCGCACATCAAAAAGGAAGTGTTTTTATTGTTCAGATATGAAGTTTTTCAAATTGGAATAAAAATTCCAGTGTGATCAACTGGTTCCCTTAAATGGTCTGTGTCTCTGGGCAATTCACAACCTGTCTGCATCAGTTTCTTATCCATCAGTTGGAGAGGCAGGCTGGGCTGTACACTTTCCTGGCTTTTGTCTGGCTCTACTCTGCCTCTTACACGAAATGTTCATGTGATGTTTCAAAGATTTGAGTCAAGAAAAGAGTGTCTCAGTTCTTAAGGTGTGAGGTGAAGATTACAACAAAGGTGAGTTCAGATTGGTAGGGGATGGGATGGCAGAGGAAGACAACATTCACTGAGTTCCTGTCACTTGCCATCTGTGTCCCTAAGTTATGTAGACAATATGTTAGAGTGAGTTTTTCACAGATGAGAAATGGGCATTCAGGATGACCTGTCCCAGCATAGTGGGTTGAATGGTGGCCTATGTCAGATTCCTGGAGGGAGTGAATGTTACACCTTACTTGGAAAAAGGGCTTTCACAGATGCCGTTGAGGTAAGGATATGGAGTGAGACCATCCTGTCCCATGCAGTGGGTCTAAATCCAATGACGAGTGTTCTTGTAAGAAAAAGGCAGGGGGCACTTTGAGAAACACAGAGGAGGAGATGCGGGCACAGGGGCAGCGACTGGAATGGTGTGGCTGTGAGGCACAAGTCAAGGAATGTCAGTGGCTGCCAGACACCAGAAGGAGCAAGGGACAGACTCTCCCCAGAGCCTGTAGGAGAACAGCCGTGCCAACAGCTTGATTTCAAAGTCTGTCCTCCAGAAACATGAGAGAGTAAATTTCTGTTGTTTGCAACCACCCAGTGTGGGGCCATTTGTTAGAGCAGCCCGAGGAAACTATCACAGCTAATAAGGATGGAAATCTGTAAGTAACGGGCCTGGGGGACTCCACCTATAATCATTCCAGGGCACCGCACTGCCTTGCTGAGTTGAGTGGCATCAAACACCACAAAGAGTGTTGACCACCAGAAAGTCTCCACCGGGTCAAGGAGCTGTAAGCATGGCACCACTGTGCACCCCGCAAGTCCAACGCTTACCTCCAAGTGTTTGGCCAGCCGTCCTGGCTGCAGGTGAAGCCTGTGTTCATAGGATCCCAGCTTCCTCCACTTCACTTCCTGGTAATGAAGCTCAAACTGCACCTTTGCTCCAGGGAGGATGTTTACCTCGGTTTTGAAGTTCTCCATGTCAAGAGCCCTGCCCCTAAAGGTGTGAGCCCCTGCGTAAGTCATCACACACACAATCCAGGGCAAGATCCAGAATCTACACAGAGGGCTTCGAGGCTTTCCTGGGCAAGCAAATCTGCTCAATTGTTCATGGAAATGAACCATAGGGACAATAGAAATAACAACACCTTCTAGGTAAATTTAATTCCATCAGTGGTTTTAGTCTCCTATCCTACCTGATCTTTTTCTTCCAGAGCTTCTTTACAGATTTGAGTGTAATCTGCAAAAAGCTACCAGTTGTTGATTCCTATTATGGGCCAGGAACTTGACACATATCATCTCTAATATAGCAGCAGCTCTGCAAGATGGAAATCATTACCCTCATTTTTCAGATGATAACATGGGCCTACAGAGAGTTAGTAAACTGTTCAAAACCACACAGCTACCCAATCATAAGGCCTGGATTCAAACCCAATGTTAGATGATTCCAAAGACAGCCCACATTTCTTCTGCAGCATCTGAGATGCATTCTAGGGATTCTTAATATTTTTTAAAGTCTTCAGAAAGAAGAAATCTATTATTTCATCAACTTGAACATGTATTTCCAGCATAAGCCCTCATTAGTCACATACACATCCAACTCAACGTGATCATCGATTGCAGTGTTTTGTTTCAAAGAAAAAACACAGGCATTTCAGAGGAAAGTGATTTGAGCATTAGGATAAACAGTGAATGATTTTTAAAAATTAAGGAACTGGATAAGCAGGGTGAGACTGTGCACAATCATCCCATTTGGGATGGGGAAGTAACTCGGGGAAGCCAGTTGGGGACACTGGGTAGCTGAAGAAAAAGAAGAGTTGGCCCGGTGCACAGCTCAGAAGCAGAGCCTGCAGCGAGAGCCTACACTTATTTAATCGGACAGAGCTGGCTACAGATGGACCTTTAACACATTTTCTTTGAATGAACAAATGAATGAATGACATGAAAAGAACCTCAACTAAAGGCAAATTTGAGGACCTAGAGGAGGAGGAGACAAAGAAAACAAAGATTTGACAGGAGATTAGACAGGCAGTGTGTGGAGTGATCAGCTAAAAATTCTTCTGAAGTTTTTTGAAAGGCTGCCTTTTTGAGGGTAGTCTGGCATGCCCAGTGTCTTATTGACTATTATAAAAGAAGAAACAGAGTCCAAACTAAGTAGTGGATGCTGAGAAAGACACCTACTCCATAAAAATAAGGTAGAATAAATCATGAAAACAAATTTCAAACCTTTCACTCTGTACATGGCAAGCACTGTAACGAGATCACTGTATTTGTGTAGTTGCTCTCTGCACTCTCAGGAAATTATTTAGTGACAGAACATCTACTGCGTGCAAGGCAAGCTACGGAGGAAGAACCTAGGTTGAGATCATCCAATGCTCATAGGTTGTGGAAAGGACTTTGAGAAACAGAAAGGGGAATACCTAATTCTACCTCTGACCACAAGGCTCTGAGCCTTCCTGGAGGCTGGTTTGCCACGCGCGGATGGGACTGGGCGGAAGCAGCAGTCAGGGCAAGAGCAGGAGCTGGCCCAGCTCTTACCTCACTAAGCCAGCAGTCTTGCCTTTTGCTCTCGCCTGTGAGTAGAGAGCTCGGCCCACAGTCTTCTCCTTGATGGAGCTCGTGAAAGTCGTGCCGTCTACAGTCCTAGAAAATGACAGAAGGCCACCAGTTGTTCTCAATAGTAGTCTTAGCAAAGCAGACAAACAACCCAACCCAGTGGATTAGTGAAAAGGGTCAATGATCATTTTGCACTTGGAAGAAACTGAAAGAGAGACATTTGCATACTTCATAGATGTTTATCTGATTGTGTGACTTCAGAGGGACACCTAGGCTCCTATCCTGAAAGCTTTCCCTTGTGTACTACTGCTTGTGTTTAAAATTTGTCCCTGTTTTCAAGTTTTACCCTTCAGATCAAGGCTTCTTATTTTGGGGTGTCCTTTTTAAATTACAAATGTGCCTTGGAGAAGAATTGATACACCAGTAGTTCTCTGGCTTGCATTTGTTTTATAAGATCATTCTGCTGATAGCCTGGGGGCATCACACTCTCCTGCAAAGGGGAGTAAGGAAGGATGAAGGAAGAGTCCGTGTCTACCACCTCAACACCTCCTGGGGGCCTCTCTCCTCTCTTTGTATCTCCACCTCTATCCGCCTTTCCTGTAGGTGCTGTCATCCAATCTGTACCAAGTAATGATGATCAGAGCAGTCAAATGACAGAATTCTGGAATTGAAATGGAACTTAAGGTGCTCAGGGGGATATTAGCTATCACCGTGGCGGTATGTCAACATGTGTGGAGGAGTTTTTGGTTGTTCTGCAGTGAGATGTGCTACTGGCTTCATGGGAGGGCACCAATGTGCTAGACACTCTGCAGTGTGAGGGTAATTTCCTATCCCAAATGCCAAGAGCATGCCTGCCCAGGCACACTTTTAGGTTTGCCTTTTCAGATGAGAAAAATTAGAGTCAATGAGATAGTGACCTCCTCCATATCACACAGCTGATCAGAGACAAGTTAGAACTAGATCCCATGTGTCCAGGTCAGCACTATTTCCATCAAATCTTACTCAGGTTCAAAGACCAAGACGTCTTTATGACAAAACAAAATAATCTCTAATGGCAGACTATTTGGAAGCTTAATAAAAAGGCAGAAGAAACATTTTGACTGGATTTATAACTAATGTTCAGTTATACAGATCAGCAGCTGTCTTCTCTGGTCTCATAAATTCAGCACTGAGTGGTAGAGAGTGACAAAAATTAATGTTTTATAATTCTGTCTTTCAGTTCCTCAAATCTGCTATGGAATGAGATGGAAAAGAAAGAAAAGAGTAAAGGAAAACAGAAAGAAGAGATACCCAGAGTAAACTCTGTGTGAAATAAAACAATAATTTATTAAAATAGATTCCACTGACTTTGTTCTGTTTAAAAAGTGTAGTTAACATGGCTCTGCAGGTTCTAGAAGCCATAGTGCATTGTACATGAACACTTTATTTCATTTACTCACAATTTTCATTGATTGCCTTGGTGTATGGAAGACAAAACCAGCTAAGAAGTAACTTAATCTACTGTCTTAATAAAAAATATCCAGATTGAGTGAGAGCCCTGTGCCCCGTTCTGGGTAACTTGAGAAGGACGTTGAGCAAGTGGAGCACACTCTGGTGAGGGCCACCTAACTGGTCAGGGGGTAGAGAGCCATCCAATCACTTAGAGAAACAGAGAATGTTTAACTTTGATAAATGAAGCCAGCAGGTGGGACAAAATAAATGACTTTCACTATGTGAAAGGCACTGGAGTAGTTTAGAAGCACTACTTTTTATTACGAAAATCTCAAAACATACAAAAAATAGAGGGAATAATATAAGAAACCTCCACAAAACCATTACTGAGCTATTCCATTATCAATATTCAGCCATTCTCAGTTCTATACTGCTGCTCTCTCCACCTAAGTTATTTGGAAGCCAGTCTCGGCATATGATTTCATCCTTGAACACTTCAGTATGTACTTTGTAGAGAATTTAAAAGAAATTGTAAGTGGAACTAGAGTCATCGGGTAGAAAATGGAACAAATTTGAAATTAAGTATAAGAGGTAATTCTAACAGACCCATTACCCATTGAGTGGATTGCCATGGGAAGTAGTGAATTTATCATTAAGGAGATATTCAAGTCAAGCCTGAATAATCCACTTGCAGTGGCATAAAGGAGGAAGTCACTGGACAGATGATTGTAGTTAATCAGCAGTTCTTTTTTTTTTAATAGAGAAACACATGACAGATGGCACTGAACTGCTCTATGCCCCCTCATCTATGGTTTCCTGCAAGCCAGGACAGCTCCATATATGTCTCTCCCCTCAAGAAAGCACATTAAAATGCAAGTAGGAGGTTGTCCCTGGAGAGAAAGCTTCAGGTTGCTTAAATTTCTCAGAACTGAAAATTAGTATCACAAATTCTGATACTTCGAAGAGAAACAGATTACCGGGACCCACCCCACAATGACTCTTGACATCCAGTGGGTCCTTTGAGAGTGAGAACCATTGAAACAGTTGGCCAGTAAGGAACAATGAGGAGATTTGACCCTGTGAGTAGAGCATTTCCAGTGTCTGGCTGTACATAGGAGTTACTCACATCGAGAAGTTGGAGATGAAAGCTCCTTTGGGAATCTGAACATCAAACACGGCATTCTGAGGCTGTGGGGAGTTGTTCACCACTCTGGCCTGGATGACGGTGCTGGCCATGCGAGAAGTGATAGTGGACTGCACTTTATAGCTATAAAGAGTCACTTGATCAACATCTTCCTGTAATGGGTGAGAAAACATAGCTGTACTCAGAAACACTACACGCAACTTCACTAGGTATCTGATGTTAAGAGCAGTAGATTTTATGATGAACAATTCTAAGACATTGTTAAGCATATAACTCAGGTATTATTAAGCATTCTTCTAACATGGAATACAAACTCCAGGCGGACATCTACTTGTGTTTTGAGATACCTTGTGATGCCTTTCAGCTCTGAGTCTATTAAGAATGACTTGTTAAATTAGAATACACACAGAAAATGGTTTTGGAAAGCAAGATTGGATCAAGAAGGTCTAGGAAGTAACTTCAAATGCAGAGCCCAGCAAGGGACAGGACACAGCCTTGCAGGGTTGCCAAGAGGCC
Source organism: Manis pentadactyla (assembly GCF_030020395.1). Lineage (NCBI taxonomy): Eukaryota > Metazoa > Chordata > Mammalia > Pholidota > Manidae > Manis > Manis pentadactyla. The sequence continues at coordinate 95,800,942 of NC_080021.1, read as the reverse complement.
TTGACTATAACTTCAGAGTGGGGTTGGCCAGGGGTGCAGGGGGGCAGAAGTGCACATGTGGCTCCCCTACTGCAATCTACCCTCTTGTGTCTTATCTATTACAGTTTCATCTTCACCCAGTCCTCTTTCCCTTCCCTAAATTAAGAGAAAATCTGAGAGCACTGATAGACATTGAGCAACAAACAGAACATGAAAAGAAAATATCATTTTGACCCAGGTTTTGGTCGAGCACTCTGGACCTCCTTTGCCAATCCTTCTTTACTGATTTAACACAGATCAGGTGCAGAAAATGCCAGTATTTCAGTATGTTCCATGGCAAAGTACTAAAAACACACATCTTTTAGGAGAGACCCACGAATTGCAAGTGTCTCCAGGACTGTGGTGATTATGGGACCCTTTAGAGTTTGCTTTTTTCTCCAAAAAGATTTGCTTATGTCAATACTAGGAGTCATCCCCCAAACACTGTCATCCAAGATTAAACCTTTCAGCCACTACCATCCAGCTCACCACAAGCTAAACTAAAACTCAGGCTAAGTTATTTGCCCCCACTGTCCCTTAAAATGTGTGCTTCCCATGGCTTCTGTCAGCTCAGAGCAGGCAGCCAATGTGAACCACTTCCTTTTTTAAAACTTTTAAAAATTTTACTAAAGTATCATTGATATACATTCCTACAAAGGTTTCGCAAGAAAAACAAAGTGTAAACCACTTCCTTTTGATGTTTTGTCACCATAGGAAAGTCTACTTTGGACATTTCTGGGAATCAGTCTGTTTCATGTTGAAGAGTTCCTTTTCCGCACTCTCTTATGCCCTCCAGGGCTCTTTGGTGTCATATTTGAAATAAAAACTGTTGCATTGGAATAAATACACACGTTTGAAACGTATGCTGCTGGCAAAACTTGAGAAAATAAAGAGAAAGGGCATTTTCAGCTCTTGGTGACAGGATATATGGCTGCATATACACTGTCCTCTTTCATGCTGAATTCTAGACACACGTCTAAACAGAATTGGGCAAGAGGGAATTTCGAAAGGCAGGTAAATGTTCTCCATGGTGCAGACAAAGGAGGCACCCACATTGATTTCTCGATAACAGGCAACAGAAAAATCATTCAGGCATCAATTTTTAACAAAACCAAAGTAAACTTACCACTATTTCTCCAGATTCTCCAGAAACACTTCTCTGTGAAAAGAAGTTAGATAATCATTCTTCAAAAGGTGTTACTTGTTACCTTGAGGGCAAAAAGTGCTTTCTCTCAATCAAAAAGAAAAAAATGTCTTCAAACTGAGCAGCAATTCATTTATTGGAGCAGAGACATAAACATCAAATATTCTTGAATACTATTTTCCTGTTGGTGGGTTTCTCTGAACAAATTTCTCAGCCACTATTTGGTTGCACACATGTCGCTCTTAAACACAATACTAAAACAAATATTTTTGAATGAGTGTATTGCCTTAACTTGTCTATCTGTCTGGTCTATTTTTTATTTAGTTGGGTGGGTACCTGGATGCACCATTGTACCACAGGGTTCTGGACATGCCTTCCCACTGTCCAGGTCCCCTCTGTCCCCTACCCCCATGTAACTAACTCCTCCTCAACCTCCACACCTCAGCTCAGGCAGAATTTTCTCAGCAAAGCTCAGACCCCCCAGCCCAAACCAGATCAGCTTCCTCCCCTAAGCATTTTCAAGTCTCCTCTGTTAGACTTGCTGCATGAGAGTAGGGATTTCAGTGTGTTTCCTCCTTGGGATAGCCCTGGAGCCAAGCAAGGTGACGTTTTCCAAGCACGTGGAAAATTCTGTACTCTGATGGCTATGCTAGGAATCATCACTTGGGGCACTGTCCTCTGGGCATTGAAGGCTGCATGGCTTCAGAGTGATGGGTGACCACTTAATGATGATGGCCTTTAAAAGAACAAGTCAGGTGTTGGGTATCAGTTTAGTTTGCCTGACCTGGGGTGGCTGAGGTTGTAGGGGGGCTGTTATGTGACATAGTGAGGCCAACGGTTGCCTTCTTTCAGGCTTTTTGAGTGCAATTCTCAGTAACTAAGGTTTCTTGCTGTGGCTAGGCAAAGGCCTTGACATGAGGACTTGCCTGTTTTGTTCTAATACTATTGGTCTACAAAACACCTGGACTTCTGGAGAGTTAAATATTCACACCCATACAAAATAAGTCGTTGGCCAGCTTAGCTCTGCTTCCACACACAAACCCCCTCCTTCCACCCGGGGGCTCTGTGTGGGAGAAGCCTGCCCCTTGGCCTCCTAGGGGACCCACCCCAGGAACCAGAGGATTTTGTTTGTGCTGCTGTTGGCGGCTCCAGGGCCCCCATGCTCTGGAGCTACTCTCCAAGGCAGGAGCAGCTCCAAGAGGGAGAATGTGTGGCTCAGCAAGAAAATGCCCTCCTGAGAGGAAATTCTTCCTCATAAGGCAGTAAAGCCATCCCATCATCTTAAGGTTTGAAAAACACATAGATGTTTGCCCTGAAAGGAACTAAGGTGCCCATTATGGTTTGGGGGCTAATGGACCGCTATGTGGAGGTCTCACTTCACTTCTCCTTGATGGTGCCTCCACCTGGGTATCAAACTGCTGGACTCTTCTCTGCTGAAAAACACACTCTTGAGAAAATCTAGCAAAAAGCATCTTAATCCTCTGTTACTGCTTCAGTCATGAACACTGTCACTCCTTTCCCTTTTGGGACTGAGGCTTACTGTACCTGATACCTCCGGTTCTCTGGCACAAACTGGAATTTGCCTGGGGCCAGTTCCACAAGATCTCCATATTCTGCAAACTTAAGAGAGTTTAGGATGCTTATTACTATGAACAAAAAAGATCTAGAGCAGAAGAGGCAGCTGGTGACAGATATAAGAGTATTCATTATATTATTTTTACCATGTTTCCTATACCTTTGGGAAATCCCTTTTCTTATACATTTAATAAATTTATGTTTGCTAGCTATGTCTCAGAGGTGAGTAAATGGAAGTTAGTATCTTCAAATGTGTTGGATGCAGGAATTCATTTCTGAGTTCGCCAGGTGATTGGGCCACAGGTGGGGGCACAGTAACCCAGTGATCAGATAGGTACCTGGGGAAGGTACTGGGAAGATATTGGGGGCATCAGCAGAGTCTGACTGGGTAAATGTGAACTATACATCTCCTTGAGTTAAACATGTTGGTAAGAAATGAATACCAGTAAGAAATGACTGAAAAAGCATAAACACGTTGGGATGTCTTGGCTTTAATTCCTGGCTCTGTCAGTGAGATTTCTAACAGACTCTGGTGGTTTTTAAAGTGTTGGCAAATATGATAGTTTCTAAGCAGACAGAGTGATTTTTTCCCTGCAAATAAATATGCCATCTTGTTCTTTGGCATTTTTATAGGTAACCTACTTTTCAGATATTACAAGCCATTTCATCTCCTAGGATATTCCCATAACATGTGTTGCTTTTCTGGCATCAAAATAGCTCTTGTAATGACTTTCAAAATGACTCAGTCCAAGACTTTCCTCATGTTGGTAGTGCACAGTGGGAAGCTTGAGCTCCTGGGAATAATTCCTGTACTCTGCCAGCCACTTGCCATCTCCCCTTTATAACAGGAATACCTAACGTGCCCTTACTACAGAAGTCTTTCACTTAGTCATGAAAAGCAATGGCACTTTGGTAATGACTTTTCTTACACTCTTAGTACAAGAGTGATCATGATACATCTTCATCATCATCATCTTAGCTATTAATTATTAAGTGCTCCCTAGTGTGTGCACTCTGTTAAGTAGTTTACATATGTCATTTAATCCTCATCACATCCTTTGGGGGTAGATTAATTGTTATCTCCATTTTTTCAATAAAAAGTGGGCAGCTGTGCTCCATAAATGCTATACTCTAGGGGTAGCCCATTGAATTTGACTTTATTCTTATGCAAAACCCATTAATGCTTTAAAAGGTAAATACATGTTCCAGCAAGTATAACAGTGAACACTTCTACTCAGGTGAATTGTATCATAACTTTCCATTCCACACAGGATACAGTCCTTGAAGAGCAACAGGCTACTTACTGAGCATAGGTATAGACCAACAGCAAGGGGTCTTTTGGAAGTACTTACTTCTGGAAGTCTACTGGTGGGGATTTCGAAGGCTCGTGCTTCAGAAACAAAGAGCCAGATGAGAAAGCACGTGAGTCGTTTCATTTTGCTGGGTGGCTTTGCCAAGTCCTCTGCTGCAGGAGAAGTCCACTCCTCACCAAACCAAGTTCAAAGGACCAGCAGAAGAGCACAGTTCGTTTTTAAAAAGAAGAAAAGAGAAGAAGAAATCTCTCAAACATTGTCCAAAAATGGGACAAATATTTGTTCTAAGTTCAAACTTGAGCTGTGGGGGTGGATCAGACACCCAGAGGTTATTCAAACAGTAAAGCAGGAGGCAGTTGCTGGGCTGGGAGAACAAGTCAGGGTTGGATGCATGTGCTTTTTTTTTTGGTTTTGCTGATTTCTGTTCATCTTAAAACCAGCAGACCTAAAGATATGTGTAATCATCTCTGAAGGACCAGGTGAGGGACTATACTGAGAAACAGAGTCAGAAAAAAGCTAAGGTGAAAAGTTTCTGGAAACAAAATCCTTTGATTTAAATGAAAGCGGGAGAAATTTGGCAAATGTGGGAGAAGAAAACAGTGGTTTTCTGAGCAGAGCATTCACTGTTGGTGTTTTTTTCTCTGTCTTTGATAACTGAGTGCCTAGTACATATAAAGAACTGGGCAAGCAGTGAGCTGGACACAAAGGCATGCTCTGCAGTGAGGACCCTCTCTAATGTCTTTGACTAAGAGAACAGTGTCTGTTCCTGCTGCTCTTGATCAGCCTCGCTCAGGTCAGTGGAATATCAATTCTCTCCAGATCCAGAACCAAGGAAAGCCCAGGCTGGAAGCAGAGTTTATTACCCCTTCCCATTCACTGTCTGGATATAATAACCATGTTAACTAAGATTCACTGGGCTCTTTATGTCTCAGGTGCTTTTACATGCATTTTCTCCAACTTTCTCTCTTTTTAATCTGTAAAGGAACCATGTGTGATGTGTACTATATTTATCTTCATTTATAGTTGAGGAAAGTAAGGTTAAGTAATTTTTTCTCCTCATAACTGGTAAGTGGAGACACAGATCAAGGTTGGCCTGATCCCAAAGCCTCTTCTCTGTGTTGCCTTAGGAGGAGCAAACTGCACAGCTGGGATGGGGTGTCCAGGTACAAGTGTAGACTAAATTTACCTATAATCCACAAGCTGGGTGGCAAGTCTACTTGGCGAGCCTTGTCCGTGAGCCCCTGCTCCTGACATCCGCTTGAACAAGGGCCATGCTGTGGACCCCAGTTTGGTCAGCTGGGCACCTGAGCTCCCATGCTGTTTCTGTCAGTTTTCTCTCCCAGAATAGAATCCATGGCTTCCTGCCCAGAATTCCCTGATCTAGCACCTGGTCTGTGTAAAAATTCACTCACACAAGGGAACTTGCCCCTGCATGAAAAGAAGGGTCTGCCATGGCCTCTGAAACGTGATGGTGTAGGACTGTCTCTACAAGATCCCATTCTGACCAGATCTTGGGCTCCCTGGCGCCCCTGAGACTCACTGTGAAGATCACACTGAACACGAGACAGACAGGTCAGCTGTCTGAGATAACCTTTGATTTTGTGTAAAGGGAAATCATTTAGGGTTTATTTAAAAAACAGTGCAAGTGAAAAGGGAAAGTAAAAAACAATGCCAAAAAAAGATGAAACTTAGGTATTGAAATATGCAGGGTGGTATTTAAAAAACTACAATTTCATTGATAATATGCAAACACATGCCAAGAATAATTTGGAGTATTGGTTCAAAGAGAATATAAGATGCAGATAGATGATATCTATCTGTAAGATAATGAAGGGTTACAGACAGTTTTTAAAAATGGTCCACAAAATCTAATTTCTCTAAGAATTAAATTTTGTCTCCATGAGACTAAGCAGATAGAAGTTGATATTGCATTAAAAATCTATCCTATTTATTCCAAATATTTGAAAACAGGGGTTATAGGATATATAATAGCTGTACAATATCAAGTGACAATATGGTTTTTAATTCATTTAATGTGCAAATAGGGTTTTCACCCACAAATATGAAAATACAACACTAAAAAAATTTTAGGACCAATTTACCTTATTAAAAATAATAAATATGGCCCTGGAAAACATTTTGATACTAGGAAAGAATAATCCACTATAGGTGATAGTGGATTAGCCTGGGAAATTGAAGCTGTTCCCAAGAAAATTTATCAAGCTAAAACTTCAGCAAGAAAAATACTGAAACTATTTCACTATTTCCATAGCTGTTGAGAAGCCATTCAATAAATTCCAAAATCTGTTTTAGATGAACATACTTAAAATACTAGTTTTAGAAAGCAAATTTTTTAACTTGACAGGAGATATGTGTGTGTGTGTGTGTGTGTATACATATATATGAAACCAAGAGTTCAGTTGGAAAAAATTTGTAAGAAATATTATGTAGAAAAGTCACTCCTCTTAAAAAGTATTTTATTGAGGACACAACTCCTTATTTAAAAAATCCAGAGAATCTCATTAAAAAACTACTAGAAGTAGTCAGTTTGTTTAGCCAAACAGCAAGCTATAAGGTGAACTCACAAAATCAGCCCCATTTCTCTTTACTAGTGATTATACAGGAAATAGGATAAAAGAAGTATCTTTTTAGGATAAAAGAAGTATCTTCACTGGATGTATCACAAGTATATAGAAATTTAAGTTAGGACAGAGATTTATAACACAAAACATCTTCTGGTAAAATAAAGGAAGACATGAGTAGATAGAGCACTCTACTACTAAAAATACCAATAGTTAATACTAATAGCTGAATGAACTAATAAGTAATTTATTAGCTAAATTCATGTATACATTTTATAAAATATTGATGTTAGTATCCCATAGAAGATTTTATGGAACCCAACAACTTGAGAGGATAAACGATAATTAAGAGCCAAAAAACCCCATGGTTTTTAAACAGTCATAATTATGCCTAGTTTTTAAAAAATTTTTTTATTAAGATATGATTGATATACACTCTTATGAAGGTTTCACATGAAAAAAACAATGTGAAATTACTACATTTACCCATACTATCAAGTCCCCACCCATACCTCAATGCAGTCGCTGTCCATCAGTGCAGCAAGATGCCACAGATCCACTATGTCCCTTCTCTGTGCTACACTGTTCTCCCCGTGATCCCCGACACCATGTGTACTAAACATAATAGCCCTCAGTCCCCTTCTCCCTCCCTCCCCACCCACCCTCCCACGCCCCTCCCCTTTGGTAGCCACTAGTTCATTCTTGGAGTCTCTGAGTCTGATGCTATTTTGTTCCTTCAGTTTTACTTCATTATTATACTCAACAAATGAGGAAAATCATTTGGCATTTGTCTTTTTTCCACCTGGCTTATTTCACTGAGCATAATGTCCTCCAGCTCCATCCATGTTGTTGCAAATGGTAGGATTTCTTTCTTTCTTATGGCTGAATAGTATTCCATTGTATATATGTACCACATCTTCTTTATCCATTCGTCTACAGATGGACACTTAGGTTGCTTCCATATCTTGGCTATTGTAAAAAGTGCTGCAATAAACATAGGGGTGCATATGTCTTTTTGAATCTGAGAAGTTGTATTCTTTGGGTATATTCCAAGGAGTGGGATTCCGGGGTCAAATGTTATTTCTATTTTTAGTTTTTTGAGGAACCTCCATATCACTTTCCACAATGGTTGAACAAGCTTACATTGCTACCAGCAGTGTAGGAGGGTTCCCCTTTCTCCACATCCTCGCCAGCATTTGTTGTTCTTAGTCTTTTCAATGCTGGCAATCCTTACTAGTGTGAGATGATATCTCATTGTGGTTTTAATTTGCATTTCCCTGATGATTAGTGATGTGGAGCATCTTCTCACATGTCTGGTGGCCATCTGAATTTCTTCTTTGGAGAACTGTCTCTTCATATCCTCTGCCCATTTGTTAAACAGGTTATTTGCTTTTTGGGTGTTGAGGTGTGTAAGTTCTTTATATATTTTGGATGTTAACTCCTTGTTGGATATGTCATTTACAAATATATTCTCCGATACTGTAGGATGCCTTATTGTTTTGTTGATGATGTCCTTTGCTGTACAAAAACTTTTAGTTTGCTATAGTCCCATGAGTTCATTTTTGCTTCTGTTTCCCTTTCTCAAGGAGATGGGTTCAGGAAGAAGTTGCTCATGCTTATATTCAGGAGATGTTTGCCTATGTTGTCTTCTAAGAGTTTTATGGTTTCATGACTTATATTCAAGTCTTTAATCCATTTCAAGTTTACTTTTGTGTATGGGGTTAAACAATAATCCAGTTTCATTCTCTTGCATGTAGCTGTCCAGTTTTGCCAACACCAGCTGTTGAAGAGGCTTTCATTTCCCCATTGTATGTCCATGGCTCCTTTATCGTATATTAATTGACCAAATATGGTTGGGTTTATATCAGGGCTCTCTAGTCTGTTCCATTGGTCTATGGGTCTGTTCTTGTGCTATGCCTAGTTTTTCAGGTTTTAAAACATATTAAAAAAATAAGGTCTGATGCTTGAAAATATAAATACTAATCAATGGAATAAAAAGGGGAGCCCAGAAATACATTTTATACACAATATATTACTAAGTATAAACAAGAAACAGTGGGAAATCAATACAGTCCTTAATAAATGCTACTGGCACAGTTAGATAATGGTACCAAAAAGAATTAACTTGAATCCATACCTCAGTATCTATAACAAAACTTCAGAACAGTTTGAAGAATTCCATGTCAAAAGAGTAATGAAAATTGGATAGCCTACTATATGCTGGATCTTCTTTTAGGCACTTAAAAGAGGAAACATGAGAATGAGGAAAATATACTTGATAAGCATAACTGGTTAAGGTTTACTAATACTGAGCAAAGCTACAATCCGTTTTTACCCCCACTTTACAGAGGGAAGAATGGATGCCCACAGGGGTTAAATAACATGCTCAGGGTGGCTGCAGGTGGTTGAGACCAGGGGCCTGAGGTTGTCACTCCCCAGGGCACCTTGCATAGTTAAGGCAGTGCCCGGCTGCTACACACTCGGGAAGCGGGTGAGCAAACAGATTACATATAAGGAGATGTGGACATCATATACACAGAGAAAAAGGCTCTTATGAAATAAAGTGGCTTTAATTTACTCCCAAACAGGTACACTAGTGTCCCTTATTTGCAGGGGAGGTGTCCAAGTCCCCCCAGGGGATGCCTGAAATCGGATAGCACCAAAGAAAACTCTATAGGTACTCTGGTGTCCCTGCACACGCACACCTGTGATAAAGCGCAGTGTGTACACGTGGCGCGGGGACAGAGGAACGACAATAACCAGTGATGAGATAGAACAATGATAACCATGTGCTGTCAGGAAAGCAGTGTGAACTTGGCCTCTCTCCCCCAGAATAGCGTCTTGTGCTGTGCTCACCCTTCCTGTGACCAGGTGAGCCGACAAAGTGCCCACGTGGTGAGCCGGCCGAGGACGCAGGCCTGTGGCTTGTCGGGTGGCCAGCTCCCCTCTGATGCAGCATCAGGAGCTCTGCTTCCCGCACGCTGGAAGTGGGAAACCGAAGCCTGCGGAAGAAATGGCGGAGGGCGGCTGAGCAGGCGCACCCCCAGCTGCTGCCAGCTGCCCCAGACCTCTGCGGTGAAGTGAGTATGGCAGAAAAGCCATCAAATGGTTTTCTTGGTTTCCCAGCTCACAGACAAGTTCTGTTACACTGTCCTGTAGTCTATCATCTAAAAAACAAGGTAGATACCTTAATTAAAAAATGCTTTATTGTTAAAAAATATTAACCATCATCTGAGCTGTCACTGAGCAGTAATCCTGAATCACAGATCACCATAACAAGCATGGTATAATGAAAAGGGTTGGCATTTTGCAGGAATTTGAACCAGAGACGCAAAGTGAGCAAATGTTGTTGGAAAAATGGCTCCCATTGACTTGCTTGATGCGGAGATTGCTACAGACCTTCAATTTGTAGAAACTACAATTTGCAGATTTGCAATGTCTGCAAAGCACAATAAAACAAAGCAAAATGAAACGAGGTATGCCTGTATTTCACTAAAAAATAATTAACAGTTTTAAAAAATGTGCAGGGGTAGGGGACACTCAGCCACAAATTGCTTGCTGGCATAGTGAGATGGTTGTCTTTCTGGTAAGTAACATGGTAAAATATAAATTAAGAATTGTAAAACTGTTCTTACACTATTTCTGCTTAAGAAACAAATTCCCAGGAAATAATACAAAGGAGAGAATGGACAGAAAAGTTTATACCAGTGAAATAGGGACAACAAGCTAACTGACAAATAATGGGGAAATGGCTAAGAAAAGAGTGCATTATAGGTGGAGAAAGACAAATACCAAATGATTTTACTTATTTGTGAAATATAAATACAAAGCAAAACAGAATGAGCAAAACAGCAGTAGACTCATAGACACTGAGATGTGAATGGTGGTTACCAAGGGCGAGGGAGGTTGAAGGGGATAAAGGGACACAAAAATTCTCAATCACAATGTAGGTTGGTCACAGGGGTAGTAGTACAGCATGGAGAATATAGCCAATGATTCTGTAACATCTTCCTGTGTTGACAGACAGTAGCTGCACTAGTGGGGGTGAGGATTTAATAATATGGGTATCTGTTGAACCACTGTGTTGTATACTTGAAACTTCAATGAAAAAAAAAGAGTGAAATTAGTTAACGAATCCATTCATGTACCATCATCGCTGATGGAGACTTTTATCAGATGTGCTGGGTACCAAATACAGAAAAATGAATCACAAGGCATCCTTACCTTCAAGTGGCTCAGCGTGCTGGTGTAGAAGGGCATTGGAGGGGTGAACCAGGCTCTGCAGTCCATGGTGAACTTGAGTGTGTGGAGGTTGAACCCAGGAAGGCAGGGCCAGCCCCTCTGAGAAGTGGATGCACGGTTCATAGAGAAGATACTGCTTCTGTGGGGTCTGGCAGGTTGGGTAGGATTTCTGCAGGCTGACAGTTGGGAGAATCCCAACTAGGAAGTGAGATTAGAGCAAGCAGCGGTGGGCTGGGGCATTCCAGGAAACGGAAGTATTTCAGTCAAGCGGGAGAGGGAGAGGCCTCGGGCCTCAGAGATGGGGAGGGAAAGCCCAATAAATGACGGAGGGAGTCTGGTGTTTGTGCTCCAGCAGTGGCACTCCAACAGGGGATTTTGGGGAGGGGTATGACAAAATCCACATTTCATAAATCTCACTTTGGGCATGGCTAACCTGATGGAAATGGCAAGGGGAAACTCCAGGGACTGTTGAAGAGACCGACAGCACTTGTGTGGTGGAGACAGCATGAGTTCTAGGCCACAGGAGAGGCAAGGAGGGTGACTTGAGACGATGGAGTCCTGAGATGTTGACATAAAATGCTATATATTTATGTGAAATTGCAAGTATGTGCTTTTGATACATGGGACTGTGTGTGTACATCATTGCTAAGTCATGATAACAGAATACAGATTAATAAGGGCTTACATTTACAGCTATAGGAAGTCTTGCTTGGCACATAGCCAAGAAATCCTGGTGACGAAAGTGTTCTGTCTAGGTGGAGGTTGTATGGGCGATTTATTCTTTCTTCTTAAGGGTAGTGTTAGGGTTGGGGCTAGGGTTTAGTTAGTTTTTAAACAATAATTTTTGAAATAATTTTTAAAAAGCAACAAAATAATTTTTAAAAAAGCAACAAAATCAGTTTCAAATCAGTTAAAAACAATTTAAGCAGCTGATAAAGGTAAACTTGGCAGAATAAATATGATTGTTTGTTTTACTTGCTACCTAATTCTGTTTAAGTAAAATAAAGAGACATCTAAGTGAAACGGATAAATATTAAAGGTAGAGTGGCATTTGCTGCTCATGCCGGTGAGTGTTGATTTGATTTCATTGGCACATCCTGCGTGATTTGGGCAGGGAAGTTACCGCCCCAAATGCTTACAAGTAAACGTGGTAAGCATTTCTGGAAAGATACCAGCTGATGTTGACTGCATTGTCTCTCCATCCCCACTGTCACTACTCTCACTAATTTTTCTGGAATGTCAGCAATGTTTCTGGAGGACTTCTTGGCTGCTCTTTCTGAATCCAGCACCTCACACCACAGCTGAAATGTCCCAGTGCAGCTCTGGAGCTGTTACTCCCTGCTCAAAAATCTTCACCTTCTTTCTATAGAAGGTCCAGTCAAGGCTGATTTTTGTGGCATTCAAGGCTCTGGGCCTTCATCTACCTTTCCAGCCTGATCTTCTGTCTAGGTGGAGAGTTGTTTCTTTTTCACCACAAAGCCAGCCTATGTGCTTATTCCCAAATGTTTCTACTGTTTGCTTTTCCTGACATGGTTCCCTTTGCCTGGAATTCCCACCTCTTTCTCCAATATCTGTCTATAGAAATCATATCCATCTTTCAAAGCCCATCTGAGTGGTTACTTCTGTCACGAACAATTTGCAGATTCCTCTGGTTGAGATCCTCACCTGTATAATTTGGGGACATAATTGTAACACGTTACTCCAGGCCTACAGTGAGCTGTGTAGTGTGTCTTACTAAATTTTCTCACAGGCAGGGGCCACACACTCCAGCTTTCATCACCTATTTATGGATAGCCTCCCATGTGCCCAGCACTGTGTGCAGTCAACTCCACAGTGCTTTGAAACAGAGCTGCCACTTAGTTTTAGCACTGACGTGAATTGCTGTTGGAAGGTGATCTGGGCATAAGAGCAGTAACTTCTTCTTCTCATACCATGTGCTTTTCAAACTATTTTCACATTTTACCATTTTTCTCTTTAGTTCCCAATACTGGCACATAATTCCATATTCAAAATCTAGATTCTGCCACTTACTAGATTTGTGATTCTGGCAGTTTCCTGTATCTCTCCATAAATTAGTTTCCTCATCTGCACAATGGGGATATATCATCTATGTCACAAGGCCGCTGTGAGAAAGCATAAATGAAGAGGCAGTCAGTGGACACTGCTTGGACAGAGTGAGTGGTTCTGCTGTGCTTGGATCATTACGTCATTGTTCTAAACCACGAAGAAAACTGGCCAGGAAACTGTCATCACAGGACAGATAACTGAGCATTTTCTCTACTTTTTCTGCCTAGTTCCCATCAACCTTTGAAACTGCACAGCAGCAGACCTTCTGGGAAAAGGTACTTTCTGGAATAATGGGAGAGAACAAGCCCACCCCCCCCTCATCTGGGGTGGGCTGGGTGGGCTCCCAGCCAAGTGGACAAACGCTGTCACAGCTTTGCATTCTCTGCAGTGTTGCTCATCAGTTGAGACCTTGCGATCTGTTTCTCAAGAATAATTGTGATTCCAACATTATGGCCCTTTCCCTTGATCATTTCATCTCGATTGTAATCAGATATTCAGAATGACCTCAGAACAAACCAAAGGGCAGCCTGGGTCTCTCTTTTCTCTTCATGCTGATAGCCTATCTCCAGATCTCAAGGTCCTGGGGGAAACACACCACTTTTGATCTCACTTGCTGTTCAGAAGCACCATGGGTCCCTATCAGGGCGGGTGTGTGTTCAGGTCACTGGGTCCTGAACCCAGGGCTCTTCCACACAGCCTCAGGCCTGGGCAGCTGTAATGTGGTGGATTGAAAGTTCTGCTGTTCAGCAGACTCACAGACTCCAAGAAGGAACTAGTGATTACCAAAGGGCAGGGGTTGGGGTGGGTGGGTGAGGAGGGAGGGAAAAGGGGATTAAGGGGCTTTATGATTATCACAATATACGTAGGTCACTGGGAAAGCAGTATAGCACAGAGAAGACAAGAAATGACTCTATAGTATCTTACTGTGCTGATACACAGTGACTGCAATGGGGTGTTGGGGGTGACTTGATAATTTGGGTGAATCTTGAAACCACAATGTTGCTCATGTGAAACCTTGATAAGATTGTATATTAATGATATTTTAATTAAAAAGAAAAAAAGAAAGTATCTGCTGTTACTCAAACTCTCCTGATTTACAGGATGGAAATCACAAGCACAAGTGCCCCGAGAATATTCTCCTTCATATATGTAAAGATGTTAGAGAAAAAAAAAATTTCACTGTTTTTCAAAATATGTTTGTACATGTTCCAACAAAGCAATAACTCAGGACTCAATGAGAATTCTAAGGAATAGCTATAAACTTGAAATTCACGGCTCTGCGTATGTCATTGCAGCTTAGCTAGCAGTGTGACAATAGCTATCATACATTATAAAAATTCAGATCTAGTTCTATCATTTTGAAAGAATATATTTTTAAAAGTCCAAAGCCAAAGGTGAACTATTTACAGATGACTCTCTCTGACCCTTATTCTGCTTGTTAATTAGTTCAGATGAGGCATAATATGGAGAAAGTCTGTTTTCCATGCATATTTGACTCCTCATAGTGAAGTTAAAACATTTTGTTTTGGATTCGTCAAGAATTATTTATTTTCATTTCCCAAGATGATATTCTGTTATTCTGCAACAACTTTTTCCTTCTCCCTTAATCACAGGTGTGAGTTAATGTAATTTGGGGTCAGAACATAAAGAAGTTTTGGAAGAAAAATGTTAGAAATTAGATCCCACAAGCCAAATATATGAAATAAGAATGTGAGGCTGATTTCCTTGTTAGTTCTTGAGCCATGGAAACTTGGCTTTGCTGTTGGGTCATTTCCTTTCTTTGCTGCTCTGTGTTCTTTGTCTCAGAAGCTTTCATTCATACTCAATGCTAAAACTGGGGGTGCCCCCGGACCAGCTCTTATCAGCCAGTTCCAGGGAAGCAGCTTCCACATTCCTCCTAGAGGATTTATCAGGATGTTTCCAGTGCAGAAGGCACCACGCCTGGAAACTGCTCTCACTATAGCACTAAGATCTGGAATTGATGAGCCGGGCTGGAAGCGCCTTCATAGGAGTGATAGTGGCTGCCTACAGGTGTGACTAGGGCAAGGAGTGTATTTGGGTATCCGAGCCACAGGGATGGTCGAGATCATCAAGCCCAACCCCCTAACTTAAAAGGTGGTGAGAGAGAGGCTAGGAGAAGTTAAGTCATGGGGCTAGAGTCATCCAACCCCATAATGGGTAGAGAAGTGGTATAGGGCAGGGCAGCAGTCAGGCTGATGGTGGCAATGGGCTCTGAGCTGGGCAGTCTGGTACCAGCCTCACGACCAACTGCAACCCTAGCCTGCCCGTCTAGCCCACTAGCTGGCTTAAGGACTTGGGGCAAAACTCTGCATGCCTCAATGGCCTCATCTTAGAAATGGGGATAATAAATACCACCTATGTACAATGAATACTCACCTCTGAGGACTTAGAACAGTGCCTGGACCACATTAAGTGCTCAGTTAAGTGTTAGCTATTAGCAGTAGTGGTATTAAAGTAAATTCAACCCCAGGCATCCTGATCCTTAGGTAAGCACCATGTGCTTTTTTCACTTAATGTTTCTTCTCTTGTCTCCTTAGGGTGTTTTAAGGGCCATTCACATAGAATGAATATGGCCAAGGAGAAAGGCTGTCCTCATTAGCTGTTTATAAAGGAGTGCCCTTGATAGGGCCTCACTCCCACCCCGAGTCTACTCCTTGCCCAGTGTCAGGCCAGTGGAGTGAACTGTTGTCTCTCCTCTCTAATGAGGTGGAAGTTGAAAGGGAAATGAAATGAGAGGTGGAGTGAAGAAGTCACAACCAAGAAGGGCGACCCACGTGTAAAAGCAGTGCTGCAAAGTCTAAGAAAATTGAGGCTGGTGAGAGAGTCTATCACCACAATGCACTGTTGATACAATGTTTAGAACACACGGAGGAAAGTTAAGAAAGACAATAATTAGTTAGTAGTTTATTTAACTGGTTTTTCCCTGGACAGTCAACCTGGAAATAGTAGCACAAGCAATGTTATTCAGCACAAGAGTGAAATAAACCCAGAGAAATGTGGATAATAAAGCTACACTGAAGGAATTCAAATGAATCCTTGCTAGACCCAGTCTGGTTACACTCCAGGGACTGACAGAAGTTCTGGGTTGAGATTTCTTGTAAATCAGTACTAGTAAGGTTAGTTTCATTTCCCAAAGGGAAATTTAAACTCTATAAATTATGTATGAAATCTTTAAAAAGATGGTTTGAAACCTTTTTGAAAAGGAAGCAGTTTGCTAATGTTGTGCATGTGGAAGGGGTTTGACATCTAAGGCTCCCTAGATATGGGATAGGGACAAAGTTGGGGGTAGGGGAGCCCACCGGGTGACCAGGAATGAACATGGGGTTGGAGTAACAATCTGGGAGAGTCTGGAAGAATGACTTTAGAGCAGTTACTTATTGGGGGAAAGATTCCAGTTTCATTGGAAGTTTCTGTTTTTATGGTGATTTTATCTGTGGCTTTGGGATGGTATCACTATGCAACTCCCATAATTAAGTAATTCACTGGAATAGTTTTTCAAAATGTGTTCCCACTAGATGGCGTAAGGTGCTCACTTATTTTGAGTTGCTCCAAAGGCCCTTGTACAAAAAGCGGGGGCTGAAGAACTTGAAAGTAAAATACTAAACCAGCAATTGGTGGATGTGACCTACTATGTCATTCTAGAATAATACTATAATAGCTTTATTGTAGTGACATTAAACAAGCATATAGTTAATATCATTAGAGCCAATTATGTAGTGCTCCTTTCCAAAAACACATTTAAATAGTCATGTATTAAAACTACTGATTGACTCCTACGTACATTTACATAATGAATACACAAGACTGATTAACTTGTATTATTCGGAAGCTGTACTTATAAAACAGAAGATGTGTATAATATTTACAGTAAACTAACCAACCAGTCAAGCAACCAATGTTCACTGAATACTTTCTAGATGGAAGGCATGTCATTAGACTTCCTATGGCACATGCAACAGCATAGGACAGTGGCTCAGAGCATGGTCTTTGGGGACAGACAGCCCGAGTTTGTACCCTGACTTTCTGCCACTTATTAGCTATAACCCTGGAAAAGTTACTTAACCTTTCTGTGCCTACACTTCCTTACCTGTAAAATGGAGATGATAATACCCACCTTACAGAGTTAGTGTGAAGAGTTCATCTTTGTAAAGCATTTCAAATATTGCCTGGAACATAGTGCTATCCAAATGTTAGTTTTTGTAACTATTATCATAATCGGATTTTTCACTTTAGAAAAGAACTCACTGTAGGGTTCAACCAAACAAAAATGTGTCAGGTACTTATTAAGCATAAGACATGGAGCTGGTGACAGTGGACAAGGCAAAGGCTATGAGAATGTGGAGAGCATGGTTTCTGCCTTGCAGAACCCAGGAATTTCATAGGAGAGGTGAGCATACACAAACAACAAAGCCACGAAGGAGCACCCAGAGTGATGTTTGTGATTAACATCACCTGGAAAGCATATGTGTAGAGGTTCCCAGGTGGGGCAGGGCTCAATGGTGGG
Organism: Manis pentadactyla; assembly: GCF_030020395.1. Lineage (NCBI taxonomy): Eukaryota > Metazoa > Chordata > Mammalia > Pholidota > Manidae > Manis > Manis pentadactyla. The sequence continues at coordinate 95,783,476 of NC_080021.1, read as the reverse complement.
AGTGTGGGGAAGCACTGTCAGTGCAAGGGTCAGCTCGAACAAAGGCTCGTGAGCAGGGCCGTGTGGACACATCTGTGGGAGCTGGATCAGCTGGAGGGAGTGAAGCACCGAGGCCCCCAGTAAAGCTTGGCTGGGGAGAGAGTGCCCCTGGATGTTCTTGCAGGCCCACGGGTGCTTTGCAAGTTCATTCAACAGGCAGCATAGCTGGTTCCTTACTAACAGCCACTTCTCCTTCTGGACAAGACCTGGTTCATTCAAAAAGGCAGTGTACTCAATTCCAGGCGATGAATCATGATTGGTCAATAATACTCATAATTTGATGCCATGTTGCCATCTATGGGCCTTCCTGTCCCCCTCGTAGCTGGGAGTGTGCTGTGGTCCGTAAGACATTTGATCCATCACATTAATTGGCTGGGAGGCTTCTGAGAAAGTGCGTTCCTGGTAAAAGGGACTGACAGTGGAGATTCGCTCTCCTGTCCTAAGCAGGTTATAACATCTGCAGCTCCAGTGGTCTCCTTGAGACCTTGAGGTGACAAAGAAGAGGATGAAAGGCCAATGGAAAGCAGGCTGACAGGAAGAATGTGCATACTGGATGGAGACTGAGTTGGTGGTGACCAAAATCTATGTTTGGAATTCTGGTTAAGTGAAAAATAAATACCATTATGAAGTTGGCCATGGTTCATTGAATATATTCTGTTACATGCAGCCAAATCACTCCTATCCAGTGAAACTGAAAGTTTCTTTTAAAAAATTATGGAAAATTTCAAATATAAATATAAAATATTAAAAAAAAAGACCAGCATGAGTGCCCATGACCACTTTTCTTGAAAACACACATTTCCATTATTTCCGTATTTTCTATCTACCACAGCAAACTTGTACATGTTGCAAACTTATAATTCCAAGCTACCCTAAGGGTCAACTCACCATTTGAATGCTACTGGTCTGTAAGGAAGTTGGTTTTCGTTTTTGGGTTTATTAAAGTAATTTTTTTTTAATTGACATGAAATTCACATAAATGTAAAATTAAAACCATTTTACAGTGAATGATTCAGTGGCATTTCATACATTCACAATGTGCCTCTTAGTGAGGTATTTCATACACAAAAATGTTGAAGTTTGATGAAGTCCACTTGGGTGATTTTTTTTTTCTTTGCATTTCCGTGGGGTCCGTCGTGATTTTTCCTTTCTCATTTCTGATACTGTTGATTTGTGTTGACTCTCTTTTCTTCTTAATAAGTCTGGCTAGAGGCTTATCTATTTTGTTTATTTTCTCGAAGAACCAGCTCTTGGTTTCATTGATTTTTGCTATTGTTTTATTCTTCTCAATTTTATTTATTTCTTCTCTGATCTTTATTATGTCCCTCCTTCTGCTGACCTTAGGCCTCATCTGTTCTTCTTTTTCCAATTTCGATAATTGTGACATTAGACCATTCATTTGGGATTGCTCTTCCTTTTTTAAATACGCTTGGATTGCTATATACTTTCCTCTTAAGACTGCTTTTGCTGTGTCCCACAGAAGTTGGGGCTTAGTGTTGTTGTCATTTGTTTCCATATATTGCTGGATCTCCATTTTGATTTGGTCATTGATCCATTGATTATTTAGGAGCGTGTTGTTAAGCCTCCATGTGTTTGTGAGCCTCTTTGCTTTCTTTGTACAGTTTATTTCTAGTTTTATGCCTTTGTGGTCTGAAAAGTTGGTTGGTAGGATTTCAATCTTTTGGAATTTACTGAGGCTCTTTTTGTGGCCTAGTATGTGGTCTATTCTGGAGAATGTTCCATGTGCACTTGAGAAGAATGTATATCCCGCTGCTTTTGGATGTAGAGTTCTATAGATGTCTATTAGGTCCATCTGCTCTACTGTGTTGTTCAGTGCTTCCGTGTCCTTACTTATTTTCTGCCCAGTGGATCTATCCTTTGGGGTGAGTGGTGTGTTGAAGTCTCCTAGAATGAATGCATTGCAGTCTATATCCCCCTTTAGTTCTGTTAGTATTTGTTTCACATATGCTGGTGCTCCTGTGTTGGGTGCATATATATTTAGAATGGTTATATCCTCTTGTTTGACTGAGCCCTTTATCATTATGTAGTGTCCTTCTTTATCTCTTGTTACTTTCTTTGTTTTGAAGTCTATTTTGTCTGATATTAGTACTGCAACCCCTGCTTTCTTCTCACTGTTGTTTGCTTGAAATATGTTTTTCCATCCCTTGACTTTTAGTCTGTACATGTCTTTGGGTTTGAGGTGAGTTTCTTGTAAGCAGCATATAGATGGGTCTTGCTTTTTTATCCATTCTGTTACTCTGTGTCTTTTTATTGGTGCATTCAATCCATTAACATTTAGGGTGACTATTGAAAGATATGTACTTATTGCCATTGCAGGCTTTAAATTCGTGGTTACCAAAGGTTCAAGGTTAGCCTCTTTAGTATCTTACTGCCTAACTTAGCTCGCTTATTGAGCTGTTATATACACTATCTGGAGATTCTTTTCTTCTCTCCCTTCTTGTTCCTCCTCCTCAATTCTTCATATGTTGGGTGTTTTGTGCTGTGCTCTTTCTAGGAGTGTTCCCATCTAGAGCAGTCCCTGTAAGATGTTCTGTAGAGGTGGTTTGTGGAAAGCAAATTCCCTCAGCTTTTGTTTGTCTGGGAATTGTTTAATCCCACCATCATATTTGAATGATAGTCGTGCTGGATACAGTATCCTTGGTTCAAGGCCCTTCTGTTTCATTGTATTAAATATATCATGCCATTCTCTTCTGGCCTGTAGGGTTTCTGTTGAGAAATCTCACGTTAGCCTGATGGGTTTCCCTTTATAGGTGACCTTTTTCTCTCTAGCTGCCTTTAACACTCTTTCCTTGTCCTTGATCTTTGCCATTTTAATTATTATGTGTCTTGGTGTTGTCCTCCTTGGATCCTTTCTGTTGGGGGTTCTGTGTATTTCCGTGGTCTGTTCGATTACTTCCTCCCCCAGTGTGGGGAAGTTTTCAGCAATTATTTCTTCTAAGATACTTTCCATCTCTTTTCCTCTCTCTTCTTCTTCTGGGACCCCTATAATACGGATATTGTTCCTTTTGGATTGGTCACACAGTTCTCTTAATATTGTTTCATTCCTGGAGATCCTTTTGTCTCTCTCTATTTCAGCTTCTATGCGTTCCTGTTGTCTGATTTCAATTCCATCAATGGCCTCTTGCATTCTATCCATTCTGCTTATAAACCCTTCCAGAGTTTGTTTCATTTCTGCGATCTCCTTTCTGGCATCTGTGATCTCCTTCCGGACTTCATCCCATTTCTCTTGCGTATTTCTCTGCATCTCTGTCAGCATGTTTATGATTCTTATTTTGAATTCTTTTTCAGGGAGACTGGTTAGGTCTGTCTCCTTCTTTGGTGTTGTCTCTGTGATCTTTGTCTGCCTGTAGCTTTGCCTTTTCATGATGATAGGAATAGACTGCAGAACTGGGACGAGTGATGGCTGGAAGGACTTCCTTTCTTGTTGGTTTGTGGCCCTCCTCTCCTGGGAGAACAGCGACCTCTAGTGGCTTGTGCTGCGCAGCTGCGCGCAGACAGGGCTTCTGCTTCCTGCCCGGCTGCTATGGAGTTAATCTCTGCTGTTGCTGTGGGCGTGGCCTATCTCGGGCAGCTACTCCAAAATGGTGGAGTCGCGTTGGAGCAGGAGCTGCTGGGAGGCTATTTATCTCCGTAAGGGGCCTCCCTGCTCCCTGCAGCCCAGGGGTTAGGGTGCCCAGAGATCCTGGATTCCCTACCTCTGGACTAAGTGTCCCGCCCTGCCCCTTTAAGACTTCCAAAAAGCACCCGCCAAAACAAAACAACGGCCACCAAAAAAAAAGAAAAAAAAATTTTTTTTAATTAAAAAAAAAAAAAAAAGTTTTTAATTAAAAAAAAAGGTGGTCGTTCGTTTTTCTTTATTCTCCGGTGCCAGCCTCAGGCCTCTGCTCACCGGTCGGTCTTTCTGCCCTGTTTCCCTAGTATTGGGGTCCCTATCCCTTTAAGACTTCCAAAAAGCGCTCGCCAAAACAAAACAGCAAAAAAGCAAAAAAAAATGGTCGCGCGCTTTTCTTATGTCCTCTGTGGCCCAGCCTCCAGTGCCTGCTCACTGTTCTTGCTGCCCTGTTTTCCTGGTATCGAGCGCCCTGCACTCTGGCCCGGATGTCTGGGGCTGGGTGTTCGGCAGCCCTGTGCTCCGTCTCCCTCCCGCTCTGCCTGCTCTTCTCCCGCCGGGAGCTGGGGGGAGGGGCGCTCGGCTCCCGCGGGGCCGGGGCTTGTATCTTACCCCCTTCGCGAGGCGCTGGGTTCTCTCAGGTGTGGATGTGGTCTGGATATTGTCCTGTGTCCTCTGGTCTTTATTCTAGGAAGGGTTGTCTTTGTTATATTTTCATAGATATATGTTGTTTTGGGAGGAGATTTCCGCTGCTCTACTCACGCCGCCATCTTCCGCCCCTCGATTTTTTTTTTTTTCTTGTAGAGATTGTGCTTTGGGGGTCATGTCTAAGAAGGATTTAATCAGTCCAGTGGAGGTCCTGATGCAGAGAGGAAAAGCCTAGGATTCCCTGGTGACTGAGGATGTGGGGTGTAATACTGGAAGTCAGCAGACCTGGAAGAGCCTTGTGATGGCCCTTGGGTGGAGATGAGCCTCATAACTGGAGGCCAGATGGTCACTTGAGTCCCTGTGTAGAGCCCAGCAAGGAGGCAGACATACGGTCCTAAACCAGATGGAGCCATGCACATGCCAACACAACAGGTTGCATTAGCACAGCTGCTGTAACAAAATACCACAGAGCAGGTGCCTTAAATAATAGACATTTATTCCTCATTGTTCTGGAGGTTGGAAGTCCTAAGATCGAGGTGCTGGCGGATTTGGCTCCTGGTGAGAGCTCTGTTCCCGCCTCCTCACTGTGTCCTCACAGCGTAGAGAAAGAACTCTTGTGTCTCCTCCTCTTCTTATAAGGACACTAATCCCATCATGGGAGCCTCACCTTCATGACCTCATCAAACCCTAACCACCTCCCAAAGGCCCTGCCTCCAAATACCATCACGCTGGGGCCTGGGCTTCCATGTATGAACGGGGGGATATGAACACAGTCTGTATTGCAGCTGAAGACCGAGGACCAGACCCCCTCCCTTACGCCTGCACTTGATTCCCTAAGAACTTGATGGGACTTAAACTAATCGAACAGATAGGTAGGAAGGCAAAGGACCCTGAAATGACTAAGAAAATAATAATTTGATTTTTTTTTAAACCACATTGATGGTTTATCATGAATCAGCAAGTGGAAAGTTCATTCTGCATGGGAGAACAGGAACTCAGGACAGAGAGAACCTTGAGATGTAGAAGAAAATGGATTACATGTTTTTGTTCAGCAAGTCTGCACCTGTGAGGTCCAGACCCTCTGCATGTGTCACGTGGAGGAGGCTTCCTCCCTCGCCAGCTGGCGCCAAGCCCACAAGCCGCCGCAGGAACCCAGCGACAGCCTTGTTGTAAAGTCCTGATTCATAGAGTGTGGCATATCTCTCGGCCTCAAGCACAAAACCATCACTGTTTTGCTTTCATCAAAAGCCTTCCAAAGACATATCTGTGGCTGGCTTTCAGTGAAAGTTCTCTGGACATCTCTCAACATCTCTCTGGAAGGGATCTGGCAAGTCTTCAGGGAGAAAACACTGTATTTTCAACTGCAGGTTTTGTTGCCCTCTCTGTCTTCTTGCCTCAAACCCAGAGACAGTAACAGGTGGGGCATTAATATTGGTGAATATTAATGAGGCAGGTGAACTGAACATCCATCTCTATCAGAGCATCAACAGGTCCTCGGTTCCCACCCAAGGCCTCTGTGGTCCCAGGTTAAAGCCCAGGAAACAGGACACCACTTGTTGCTCTAGGTATCCTTCCAAAAGAAACAAAAATGATTCCTCACTGAGCTGAGATCATTCAGTGTTTAATGAGCATTTCTATAGGGACAAATCATTGCTCAACAGAGAAATATGACTTCAGAACCATTTGCCTGACTTTGAATTACACATTAATGCAGATGCAGAAGAGTAAAGGCAGCATCTACAGCTAATGCTCAAGAATGAAGAACTGACTTTGACTTTTTTGTGGGTGCACCTTTAGGAAATGAGGCAAAATTAATGCTAATTGTGCCTTCTGATGACCTCAGGAATATTAAAAATATATTACTACATATAAACTTTACATTTTTTCAAGGAGGGAGATGCTTTTCATGTGTGTGTTTGGAGAAAGATTGTAGCAGTTTCTGAGAGCAGATTTTTTTTGGGAGATCCTTGAAGGAGTAAGAGTCTCAGAAAAATAGAGGTAGGATGGGGGACTTGATGGACGAGAACTTGCTCCCCTCACCACGCAGAACACCAAGTCCTTCGGGAATCTCACACCTCAGATAGAGTATTAGATTGAGGGTCTAAAATTCAGTTTTTTCCTTTCTTGTAACTCTTACAAAGATGAATAAATAATGAGGGATAATTGTGGGATTAAGTGTTTTTGAAGAGTCAGTATTATGTTTTTCTATGAAAATATTCACAGGGACATAACTACTTTGTCTAAGTCTTACATCCAGTTAGTGGCCATGCAAACTAGTGTTTTAGAGATTCCCAGTGAAATGACCATCACGAGAAGCACACCATTCTGACTGAGTCCTCCTGGCTTATTCAATCAGTATTTCTCAAGCTTGGATGACATGCTGGATGCTGACAAAGCCCACAGGTTGAAGAGAGCCTGGAGCCTGCCTCCACTGGGTGTGGGTTTAGTGAGAAAGCAAATGTGTAAACAAGAGGTGGGGCTCTATCTACCAGAGCCAGCCTGGTGAGGGCCCTGGAGGAAGTGACATTTGCAGGATTGGGTGGGGGAATCAAAGGGCATTGCAGAAAAGAGAAGGATCCGTGCATAGCAAGGGGACAGAGGTGTGATGTGACGTGAGAGATATTTCAGGAGTCAGCTTTTCCATGATCAGTGTTACTGTTTTTGTTGCAACTACAATTTTAAAGCAATTGATTAATCTTGAAGTACATTCACAGTGTTCAAAAATAAAAAATAAGATACTAAATGTAAAAACAAAATCCCTCCCTTCCTGCACTCTGCTGGATTCTGCCCTGCTCCCATTCTGCCTTCCCCCAAACACTTTTCCTCATAATGTTTCCCAGGATTTCTACTTGCAAGTACAAGCAATTATAAATATTCTTTCTTCTCTGCTTCCTTTCTAGATGAAAGATAGTACAACTGATACTACACCTTCAGTAATACTTCACTTGCTCTTTTTTCTTAATTATATAATATATTGCATCTCTTTCTATATCAGTGCATATAAAGTGTCCTTTTCCTCCCTTCCAGCTTCAGAGTGTCCCATTATATTTAACCCAACTCCCATTAACAGCCTTTTGGGTTGTCTCCAGTCTCTGGGCATTACAAATAATGTTGTAATGAGTAACCTTGTACCTGCATTATTTTATATGTGAGCAGGTTTATTCGTATGATAAAGTCCCTAAAATGGGTCTGAGGGGTCAAAGAGTATAGATGGACAGGCAGATTTGGTAGGGAATGCTGTTGGAAGCTTGTGTTTCTTTGGCTTTTAATTATTAGGTGTAGCACATAAATTTCCTGCACTTCCTATGCATACAATGCAGTCACTTGGCCCAGATGAATCCCAGGTGGAGAGTGACTAGCACAGGTGTCATGCAGTACTAACACTCAGTGCTCACTTAATAGTAGTGATAGTGGCTGCCAGCAGGGGTGACTGAAATAGTAATAATTTTTTATAACTTCTATGTATGTGGCACGATGTTTGTAGAGTGCATGGGCAAGATTTCTGAATCATCTGGGAGGTCTGCAAATGGCACCCCCACCCACCCAATGCCCACCTAGCGTTCTGGCTCACTTCTCCCCGCCCCGCCAGCACCCCAACACATGCCTCTACTGGGGGTATGCCCTTTCCACTCCCACCCCAGGGGCCCACAGAGAGACACTAGGAATGACACAACCTAGAGCAAAGCACAGTTCTTTCAAGGAAAACAAAATAGCTTTATGAAAAAATATGCCAGTGTCTTCATTTTTCTCCCTAGTGAGGAGTTGGAGAAACCGTTGTTGTGCATGTGCCCTGGCCAGCAGATTTGCACTGGGGTCCACTGTTCTCTCCTTGCCCACCTTGCAGCTCCCCCAAATTCTACAAGTAACTCCCCAAACTCAAACCTTTTCCCCAGTGACTCCTGTTGCCATTCCTTGATGTCAAGGCCTTCCCTGCTCTTGTGCCCTCTTTCTCTTCTGTCTGCTAACGCTTTCCCTCGCCATCTGGCTTTCAAATGCTGGAGATTTGCCTCTGACTGGGATGTGTCCTGGTCAAGTCCCTTGACATGTCTTGGAAAAATCAGGATTGGTTTAAACGTCCTTTTGGGTGTTTTCCAGCTTGGAGGTTCTAGGAATTCAGTAGTCTCACTGGAAAATCAGTTCATCATGGAGGTGAAATGAGAAACATGGTATCAAAGGACAGGCATGTGTGGAGACACCTCAGCCCCTTTTGGGAGAACAGTAAATTTTTCATCCTTATATTTAAGGCCTATATTTGTCATAGTTTTGGAAAACTCACTGGGTGGTATTGTTTTTAAAGGGCACCTACCTAGTTTGTTTGTTTTTTATTAAGGTATCATTGATATACAATTTTATGAAGGTTTCACATGAGCAACATTGTGGTTACAACATTCATCCATATTATCAAGTCCCCCCCACACCTCATTTCCATCACTATCCATCAGTGTAGTAAGATGCTATAGAGTCATTATATGTCTTCTCCATGCCATACTGCCTTCCCCATGACCTCCTTATATTGTGAGTGATAATTAGTATGCCCCTTAATCTTCTTCTCCCTCACTCCCCACCCACTCTCCCCAAACCCTCCCCTTTGGTACCTGCTAGTCCCTTCTTAGAGTCTGTGAGTCTGCTATTGTTTTGTTCCTTCAGTTTTGTTTTTATACTCCACAAATGAGTGAAGTCAGTTGGTACTTGTCTTTTTCAGCCTGGCTTATTTCTCCGAGCATAATAGCCTCTAGCTCCATCCATGTTGTTGCAAATGATAAGATTTGTTTCTTCTTATGGCTGAATAGTATTCCATTGTGTATATGTACCACCTCTTCTTTATCCATTCATCTACTGCTGGACACTTAGGTTGCTACCCTATCTTAGCTATTGTAAATAGTGCTGCAATAAACATGGGGGTGAATATGTCTTTTTGAATCAGGGATCTTGCTTTCTTTGGGTAAATTCCTAGGAGTGGAATTCCTGGGTCAAATGGTATTTCTATTTTTAGTTTTTTGAGGCACCTCCATATTGCTTTCCACAATAGAATTACATTCCCACCAAGAGTGTAGGAAGGTTCCCCTTTCTCTGCCTCCTCACCAGCATTTGTTATTCCTTGTCTTTTCCATCTTGGCCATCCTAACTGGTGTGAGGAGATATCTCATTGTGGTTTTAATTTGCATTTCCCTGATAATTGACGATGTGGAGCATCTTTTCATGTGCCTGTTGGCCACCTGAATTTCTTCTTTGAAGAAGTGTCTTTTCAGATCCTCAACCCATTTTTTAATTGGGTTATTTGCTTTTTGGGTGCCGAGTCATTATAAACTCTTTATATATTTTGGATGTTAACCCCTTACTGGATATGTCATTTATGAATATATTCTCCCATACTATAGAATGCCTTTTTGTTCTGCTGATGGTGTCCTTTGCTGTACAGAAGCTTTTTAGTTTAATGTAGTCCCATTTGTTCATTTTTGCTTTTGTTTTCATTGCCCATGGAGATGCATTCAGGAAAAAGTTGCTCATGTTTATATTTAAGAGATTTTTGCCTATGTTTTCTTCTAAGAGTAGTACGGTTTTATGATTGACACTCAGGTCTTTGATCCATTTTGAGTTTACTTTTGTGTATGGAGTTAGACAATAATCCAATTTCATTCTCTTGCATGTAGCTGTCCAGTTTTGCCAATACCAGTTGTTGAAGAGGCTGTCATTTCCCCATTGTATATCCATGATACCTTTATCATATATTAATTGACCATATATGGTGGGTTTATTTCTGGGCTCTCTATTCTGTTCAGTTGATCTATGGGTCTGTTCTTGTGTCAGTACCAAATTGTCTTGATTACTGTGGCTTTGTAGTAGAGCTTAAAGTTGGTGAGTGCAATCCTCCCAGCTTTGTTCTTCCTTCGCCTGATTGCTTTGACTATTCAGAGTCTTTTGATGTTACATATGAATTTTAGAACTATTTGTTCTAGTTTTTTGAAGAATGCTGTTGGTATTTTGATTGGGATTGTATTGAATCTGTAGATGGCTTTAGGCAGGATGGCCATTTTGACAATACTAATTCTTCCTATCCATGAGCATGGGATGTATTTCCATTTATTGGTGTCTTCTTTAATTTCTGTCATGAGTGTCTTGTAGTTTTCAGGGTATAGTTCTTTCACCTCCTTGGTTAGGTTTATTCCTAGGTATTTTATTCTCTTTGATGCAATTGTAAATGGAGTTGCTTTCCTGATTTCTTTCTGCTAGTTCATCATTAGTACATAGAAATGTAACAGATTTCTGTGTATTAACTTTGTATCCTGCAACTTTGCTGAATTCAAATATTAAATCTAGTAGTTTTGGGGTGGATTCTTTAGGATTTTTATGTACAATATCATGTCATCTGCAAACAGTGACAGCTTAATTTCTTCTTTACCAGTCTGGATGCCTTTTATTTCTTTGTGTTTTCTGATTGCCGTGGCTAGGACTTCCAGTACTATGTTGAATGAAAGTGGGGAGAGTGGGCATCCTTATCTTATTCTTGATCTTAGGGGAAAAACTTTCAGCTTTTCACTGTTAAGTATGATGTTGGCTATAGGTATGTCATATGTGGCCTTTATTACATTGAGGTACTTGCTTTCTATACCCATTTTGTTGAGAGTTTTTATCATGAATAGATGTTGAATTTTGTCAAATGCTTTTTCACCATCTATTGAGATGATCATGTGATCTTTGTCATTTTTGTTGATGTGGTGTATGATGTTGATGGATTTTCAAATATTGTACCTTCCTTGTATCGCTGAAATAAATCCCACTTGATCATGATGGATGATCTTTTTGATGTATTTTGAATTTAGCTTGCTAATATTTTGTTGAGTATTTTTGCATTTATGTTCATCAGGAATATTGGTCTGTGATTTTCTTTTATTGTGGTGTCTTTGTCTGGTTTGGTATTAGAGTGATGCTGGCCTCATAAAATGAGTTTGGAATTATTCCCTCCTCTTCTAATTTTTGGAAAACTTTAAGGAGGATAGGTGTTAGGTGTTGACTAAATCTTTGATAAAATTCAGCGGTGAAGCCATCTGGTTCATGTGTTCTGTTCTTAGGTAGTTTTTGGATTACCAGTTCAATTTCATTGATGGTAATTGGTCTGTTCAGATTTTATGTTTCTTCCTGGGTCAGTCTTGGAAGGTTGTATTTTTCTAGAAAGTTGTCCATTTCTTCTAGGTTATCCATTTAGTTGGCAAAAGTTTTTCATAGTATTCTCTAATAATTCTTTGTATTTCTGTGGTGTCTGTAGTGATTTTTCCTTTCTCATTTCTGATTCTGTTTATGTGTGTACACTCTCTTTTTTTCTTGATAAGTCTGGCTAGGGTTGTCTATTTTGTTTATTTTCTTGAATAACCAGCTCCTGGTTTCATTGATTCTTTCTATTGTTTTATTCTTCTTAATTTTATTTATTTCTTCTCTGATCTTTATTATATCCCTCCTTCTACTGACTTCAGGCCTCATTTGTTCTTCTTTTTCTAGTTCTATTAATTGTGAGTTTAGACTGTTCATTTGGGATTGTTCTTCTTTCTTGAGGTAGGGCTGTTTTGCAATATACTTTCCTCAATATACTGCCTTCGTTGCATCCCACAGGTTTTGGGATGTTGAGTTGTTGTCTTCATTTGTCTCCAAATATTGCTTGATCTCTGTTTTTATTTGGTCATTGATCCATTGATTATTTAGGAACATGTTGTTAAGCCTCCATGTGTTTGTTGGCATTTTTGTTTTCTTTGCATAATTTATTGTTAGTTTCATACCTTTGTGGTCTGAGAAGTTGGCTAGCATAATTTCAATGTTTCTGAGTTTATTGAGGCCCTTTTTGTGGCCTAGTATGTGATTTATTCTGGAAAATGCTCCATGTGCACTTGAGAAGAATGTGTATCCTGCTGCTTTTGGGTGGAGTGTACTGTACATGTCTGTTAGGTCCATCTGTTCTAGTGTGTTGTTCAGTGCCTCTGTCTCCTTACTTATTTTCTGTCTGGTTGATCTCTCCTTTGGAGTGAGTGGTGTGTTTAAGTCTCCAAAAGTGAATGCATTGCATTCTATTTCTCCCTTTAATTCTGTTAGTATTTGCTTTACATATTTAGGTGCCCCTATATTGGGTGTATAGATATTTATAATGGTTATATCCTCTTGTGGACTGACCCCTTTATCATGATTCAATGTCCTTCTTTGTCTCTTGTGACTTTCTTTGTTTTTAAGTCTATTTTGTCTGACACAAGTACTGGAACTACTGCTTTTTTCTCCCTATTAGTTGAATGAAATATCTTTTTCCATCCCTTTACATTCAGTCTGTGTATGTCTTTGGGTTTGAAGTGAGTCTCTTTTAGGCAGCATATAGAAGGGTCTTTTTCTTTTTTTATCCATTCTGTAGCTGTATGTCTTTTGATTGGTGCATTCAGACCATTTGCATTTAGGGTGATTATCGATAGATATGTACTTATTGACATTGCAGGCTTTAGATTCATGGTTACCAAAGGTTCAAGGGAAGCTTCTTTCCTATCTAACAGTCTAACTTAATTCAGTACATTATTAGAAACACAATCTAAAGGTTCTTTTCTTTCTCCCTTTCTTTTCTTCCTCTCCACTCTTTATATGTTAGGTGTCATGTTCTGTACTCTTTCTGTTTCCCTTGATTGACTTTGTGGGTAGTTGATTTAATTTTGCATTTACTTAAAAATTTATTGGTCTACTTTCTTTGCTGTGATTTTATTTTCTTTGGTGACAGCTATTTAGCCTTAGAAGAACTTCCATCTATAGCAGCCCCTTTAAAATACACTATAGAGATGGTTTGTGGGAGGCAAATTCCCTCAACTTTTGCTTATCTGTTTAAGCAAAACAGGAAATTGTTTAATCCCTGCTTCAAATTTAAATGATAATCTTGCCTGGTACAGTATTCTTGGTTGGAGGCCTTTCTGTTTCATGGCATTAAATATATCATACCACTCCCTTCTGGCCTGTAAGGTTTCTCTTGAGAAGTCTGATGATAGCCTGATGTGTTTTCCTTTGTATGTGATCTTTTCTTTCTCTCTGACTGCTTCTAATAGTCTGTCCTTATCCTTGATCTTTGCTATTTTAATTATTATATGTCTTGGTGTTGTCTTCCTAGGGTCACTTGTGTTGGAAGATCGCTGCATTCCATGACCTGAGAGACTATTTCTTTCCCCAGGTTGGGGAAATTTTCAGCAATTATTTCCTTAAAGAGACTTTCTATCCCTTTTTCTCTCTCTTCTGGTACTCTGTAATGTGAATATTGTTCCATTTGGATTGGTCACACAATAATAAGTTCTCTTATTTTTCTTTCATCCCTAGAGATCCTTTTTTCTTCCTGTGCCTCAGGTTCTTTGTTTTCCTATTCTCTAATTTCTATTTCATTTACTGGCTCCTCTACTTCATCTAATCTACTTTTAAATCCCTCCATTGTATGTTTCATTTCAGATACTGTATTTTTCAAAGTTTGTCTCTTTCATAAAATCCTCCCTAAGATCTTGAATATTTTTCTGTAGCTCTGTGAGCATGTTTATGATTTTTATTTTGAAATCTATGAAGAAGATTGGTGAGTTCAGTTTCACTTAGCCCTCTTTCTGGTGTTGTATTCTTGTTGTATAAAATTTTTTCCTCTTTCATTTCTAATGATTCATATGGAATAAGAACTTTGTGTGGGTGGCTCCCTCTAGTGCCCAGAAGCTCTAGTCTCTGGAGCTGCTCAGCACCTGGAGCAATGGAGGGGGTCACAGGCAAGCAGCACTGGCACCTGCAAGGAGGATAGAGCTCTTTCCTGCTTCTTGGCTGCAGTGTCTGCCTCCACTGCCAAGTCTAGTGGGTGAGCACTAGTAATACTCAGGCAGGAGCCTCTGAATTACTCCCCTGTAGCTGTTACAGGTGGGGCCGTCCTCTGGCTGGCCTGGCTCAATGGTTGTGGCAGCGGGTTTGCAAGCAGGTGCCAGCTGGCAGGAAGGAGCGGCAGGCTGCATATCACAGTTGGGGGGTGGGGCTCTGCACTGTGTTGCCAGCCAGTGGAATGGAGCATCTGAAACTCTTGAAAATTCCCAACCTGCTGGGCTGAGTGTGCCAGGATGATTTTGCCTACCTGTCCCTTTTCCTGAGCAGCAAGCTCTGTGTAATCTTTGCCCCTTTAGCAGCCCTCTTGCTGTTGGGAAGTCTTTCAAAGTGCCCAGTTTTCTTTTGTTCCAGATGGCCTTTTGTGGGTACCTGTTCTCCACAAGCAGTTGGAATCTCAGTTTCTGTGAGTATGCTGCCTGTCTTTGCTTTCCAACCCAACTAATCTCCAGAGCACCATATAATGTGGGCTTGTGCTCCTGCAGTAGATCTCCAGGACTGGGTGTTTAGCAGTCCTGAGCTTCTACTCTCTCCCTGCTCTGTTTCTCTTCCTTCTGCCTGTGAGCTGAGGTAGGAGGAGGGCTTGGGTCCTGCCAGACTGTGGCTTTGCTACTTTACTCTTTTCTGTGAGGTTTTCTCTTTTCCCCAGATGTAGGCAGTCTGTTCTGCAGTCTTTGGGTTGCTCTTTTACGATTAGTTGTATTTGCTGTATTTTTGTGTTATATGTGGTTTTGGGAGGGGGTTTCTGCCTCACTTCTCATGCCATCATCTTTTCCCCCCCAGCTACTTAGTTTTTAAAGGGCCTTCCTATCTGATCATGCAGATGCTTAGATGTCACAAAGAAGCCTAGGCTATTACAGTTTGCAAGTAGCAGAAAGTTCAGAAACTGTCCCCAGACATGTTGCTAGACAGTTGCCAAGTTGGGACCACAGCCCAGCCCTCTTCTTCCCCAGCACAGCCAGCTCAGGTCCCCATCCCAGGCCTCCCATGTCCTAATTCCATTCATCAATTGTTCATTAAATGCTAACCATATACTTAGCACAGTTCTAAAAGTTGTGGAAAATGCTTGTTCTGGAGGAACCTTGAATCCAGTTGGTCAAACTGGCCTTAAAACAAATATCACAGAAAAACTGGGGAGTCCTACAAGATGAAGAAAATAGAACTCATTTTTCTTGATTTTGGACCTCTGCAGAATCCTGTTAGGACAAATATGGAAAAAGAGCAGATATAAGGCCCAAAACAGAGTTGAGTAGGAGAGAGGGATAGTAGGATGGGGAAGACAAAGATGTGGTTCTGGTCTGTTTGAGGATTGAAATAATAGTAGCTGTTTCTGTCCATTTTCAAATAACCTGGCTTTGTCCAAATTCAACTTTGAGTGCACAAGTATTTTTCCTTTTTGGAGGATAATAGGTAAATCCCTGATTCCAGAAGATTTGGGACTATCTGTGTTAGTTAAAAACGAGCGGGTGTGATTTGCAACAACATGGATGGAGCTAGAGGGTATTATGCTCAGTGAAATAAGCCAGGCAGAGAAAGACAAGTACCAAATGATTTCACTCATATGTGGAGTATAAGAACAAAAGAAAACTGAAGGAACAAAACAGCAGCAGAATCACAGAACCCAAGAATGGACTAAGAGGTACCAAAGGGAAAGGGACTGCGGAGGACGGGTGGGAAGGGAGGGATAAGGAGAAAGGGGACATTACGATTAGCATGTATAGTGTGGGGGGGGCACGGGGAGGGCTGTGCAACACAGAGAAGACAAGTAGTGATTTTACAGCATCTTACTATGTTGATGGACAGTTACTGTGAACGGGGATGTGGGGGGGGACTTGGTGAAGGGGGGAGCCTAGTAAACATAATGTCCTTCATGTAATTGTAGATTAATAATACCAAAATAAAATTAAAAAAAAAAACGAGCGGTTGTGCACATGATTTGTATGCTGCCAACGTTCTAAGCCAGCATTGGGGCGTGGGATACATTTGTAAACTCATGGCTACATTATCTTAAAGAGCTAAACATAAACATCCTTTCACTTGCTTCGAAGCTCTCCTATACCAGTGGGTTTGTTGTAAAAACCTTGCTGGACCAGCTACTATTACTTCTTGTTGGTTGTGGGTTGTGGATTTTAAATTAGTCAGCGGTTAGACTATTAAACGATTAACTGCTAATGATTCTTAAAATTTATTTCACAGTAGCTACATGTTTTTTGTTTTTTGTTGTTGAACAAACAGCATTTCTCTGTTGAACAAACAGCAGGTCAACAAAGTAAATAAATATTTTAAGAAAAGAGATCACCACAAACACATTCTCTGTTTTCATTTTTCATGTTCTTCCTTGTTCTTATGTCCACACACATGTATTTTTACATAATTACAGTCATACTGTTGATACAGAAATGTAATCTGATTTTTTCCTTTTAATTACATTGTAAACATTTTTCAAGTTCCCATAGACCTCCTGACTATTATTTAATGGTTGCATAGTATTCCACAGGATGGCTGTTCTTCACTGTGAGTTAGCCATTTCCCTCTTCTCCACCACTAAGGTGGTTGTCAGCTTCTCAGTTCACAGATTTCAATGCAGTTGTTACAGAGACAAAAAATGTCTGAGCCAGAGGAAATGAACAAGCAGCTCCAGCTGCACTGTGTATCCACCAGGTAGAAAGATGGAACCCAGACTATAAACTGCTACATGGGGATGGGTGGCAAATAACAATTCTTTCTATGGTAGGACAGAAATATCACCGATAGTTTGTGACTAAGATACACAATGACATTCATTTTCAGGATCAACAACCAAAAACTTAGAAATAGTACTACATAGTGCCAATTCTAGTTTCCTCCTTTCTGTCCCCTTATGACAGAACCACATAAAAGGTGACAACATTGTAGTACTTTCTGTGCAGACTACTAATTAGCATTCCTTCTGAGTATCAGTGCTAGATGCCAAGAGGAATGTGCTGTTCTCCTGGCAGAGGGAAGGTCTCCTATTGGTCTTAGGATAGCAGGTGGTGGGGTGTCCTATATACAGCGGTGAGGCAGTAGTATATACAGCAGATGATGAGAGGTGTATATATAGCAGGGGGCTGGTATATATAACTGGTTAGGGTGTGTGTGTTGGTATATATAGGTGGGGGTGTGCCAAATATAGCAGGTGAGGGGGGTGGTATATATAACAGGTGAGGGTGGTAGTATATATAGCAGGTGGGGGTGTGGTATATATAGCAGGTGAGGGGGTGGTATATATAGCAGATGAGAGTGTTAGTATATATAGCAGATGAGGGGGATGGTATATGTAGCAGGTGAGGGGTGGTATATATAGCAGGTGAGGGGGTGGTATATATGCAGGTGAGGGGGGTGGTATATATAGCAGGTGAGGGGTTGGTATATGTAGCAGGTGAGGGGTGGTATATATAGCAGGTGAGGGGTGGTATATATAGCAGGTGAGGGGGGTGTTATATATAGCAGGTGAGGGGTGGGCTGTGCATTGAGAGTCAAGCAGGCTATTCGCGAGTTTTCCTGAGACAAGAATTAAGCGAGTACATGAGGGGCTGCACACCTTATCTGAGAGGAGGAAAGATTTGGGGGTGGGGGGTGACAGGTGTCTGAAGCGCTGGATGGGGAAGATAGCTGGAAAGAAGGCGACTGAAGAAAAGGAAGGCTGTGCTGAAGGCGGCCGGGAGGGGACCGCGGGTGGGCGACGAGCGCAGCCAGGCAGGCTGCAGGGCCTGCTAGTCGGGCAGGGGCACCGGCGGCCCGGGAGGGGCAGGGAGGGCTGGGGGCAGGCTGGGGGCGGGTGGGCGCGGTGGAGGGAGGGTCCCGGGGGCGGGGCGCGCGGGGAGCGGGGGCGGGGCGCCGGGGAGGGGAGGTGCCCCGCGCGCCCGCAGTCCCGCACTCCGCTGCGCGTCCCGCCGAGGGCAGTCGGTCGCCGCGCCATGCTCCTGCTGCTGGGGCTGTGCCTGGGGCTGCCGCTCTGCGGCTGCGGCTCGGAAGAGGCGCGGAGCCGGGGTGGCCCTTCGGAGCGCGTAAGTGCAGGGCCCCGGGCCCGGGCTGCGGCGCTTCCCACCGCTCTTGCGGCGCGTGGCTGGAGGACAGGCTTCTTGGGCCCGGTGCTGGGCGCGAGGAGGGGAGGTGTCGTTCCCCAGCTCTTGTCACAAGGCTCTCCTCTCCTTCCCCAGCCTTCTGTTCAGGAGCTTCCCCATCCGTTGGCGAGTATGGATGGTGAAGTTTACTGCAGAATTGTGTCTGGGACTTCAGAGTCTTGCAAAACCCAATCTTCTTAGCTCCTGTTAACTGCGCGGATTCCTGCTAACTAATTTGCTGTTGTCGCTCATTTCTAAGCCGGAACCCCAAGTTAGTAACAAGGTTCCCTCTTTAAGACGCGTCCACGGGGTAGTGTGTAGCTACTGTTGTTCCAGAGACAAAGTACAATTTAGGAGAAGCACCAAACGCCTGGAAGCTTCCACTTTTCCCATCTGCAAGCCGGGAGAACCCGACTTTCCCATCAAGTCCTTGTCATGTGTTCGCAGTTTAAAGGCGGCCTGATAGTGGGTGGAGGACCAAGAACCCAGGGTTCACCTATCCTACGTAGTCAATATGAACATCGGCCAGA
The DNA here is from genome assembly GCF_030020395.1 of Manis pentadactyla. NCBI lineage: Eukaryota > Metazoa > Chordata > Mammalia > Pholidota > Manidae > Manis > Manis pentadactyla. The sequence continues at coordinate 95,764,691 of NC_080021.1, read as the reverse complement.
GTTTGTATTTTAAATGGCTTAACCTCACAGGTGGATAAACCTGCAAGTATGGAATGTCAAGATAGTGATGAGAAGAAAAAAGCCTTTTTGAAAAATATGAAATGTTAACACAAACATCCATGTAAAAACCTTATAGGGAGAAATGGCTTTGTCCCAGTTTAAGTAGACCGTGCATATCTGCATCTTCTGGTAATGTTTGCATGCATGTCAGTTAAATTATGTTTAAATTGTTTAGTTTAAAGCATGTTTTCACATGGGAGGAGGAGATAAGTGGGCATACTTTTTCTCCCATGTCCCAGCACCTTAGTTTGAAAAGCAGACCTGGAAGACAGACTCTGCCTAAGCATCAGATGGTTACTCTCATCTTGACTCTGCCCAGGAGAGTGCTTTCTGCAAAGTGGAAGAAATGGTCATTCTCACTGTAGGCTTGTCAGGAGGAATCCCCAGTGTCAGTACCAGAAGGCTGTGTGGTGGAGTGGGGTTAGTGCAGGCTTTGGGTCCAGAAAGGAAGGTTGGTCTCCACTCTGCCATTTACAGTTGTGTGGTCTGGGCAAGCTGCTTAATCTTTCTGGGCTTTCTTTCCATTTGGTCACACCTCCTCTTGAGCATATTTGTTAGGATTCCACAGCTGCTAGTTTGTGTAAAGGACCCGGTATAGACCCCATATGCAGTGGGCACTCACTTGAATAGTAGACATTTTAAATGGTGAAGGGCATGGGCTTGGTGCCAGGCTGCCTGGGTTTGAGTCCTGATTCTGTCATACCAGCTCAGTGACACTGGACAAGTTACCAATGCCTCAATTTCCAGTTCTGTAAAATGTGGCAAATGATCTGGTTTTGAGGATTGAATAGTTAATCCAGCTAATGGGCTGGGACCCGTGTCAGCCCTGACAGTTAGTGCTCACTCTTGGCTGGAGCCCCTGGTGTGCTTGAGGGAAGGAATTTAGGGTAAAGATCATGAAATTTCTTGGCGGGGGTGGGGTGGGGTGGAGGGAGGAGGGTGTGGGAAGAGGGTGTGGGAAGAAGCTAACAAAGATGGTGTTCATGGCTAAGGCGAGGGCTTAAAGCTCCAACATCTGCCAGTGCAATTGGACTTAACACTCTCAACTTTCCTGCATGGAATAGCATGAGGTTGGCCCAGTGATTCCACACTGTCTTCAACCCAAGGCGCTATTTAGTCACCTTGAAAATAACTTAATCAGAAAAAACTCCAAGATGCAAAGTTCTATGAAAATCTGAAATATTACCTTCTTATCCCTACTCTGTTAAAAACATTTGTCTGTATGTGTGTGTGTGTGTGTGTGTGTGTGTGTGTGTGTGTGTGTGTGTGTAATGTGGGATTTAAGACACAGGCTCCGGAACCAGACTTCCTGGGTCCAAATCCTGGCTCTGCACTTACTGGAGAGTTATTTATTGTCTCGGAGACTCTAACCATCTCTAGAGGGGGGTGATGAGATTACTTAATTAAAAGGATTTTGAAGATCTTCTGATGAATCTTTGAGGAAATTAAAAAGAAAGTCTCTTGTATAAAATCAGCCTGCTACAGATTTATCTGTTTTGTAAGGTTCCAGTTGATGTAGTTTCTTTAAATAAGGATGCTGGATTCCTATTATTACAAAAGCAGTTTTTAATTTCCAAAATAATAGTAGCCACCAATAATTGAGTGTTCACAATATCCTAGAGAGTTTGCTAGTAGCTCTTCGTAAAAATAATAAGGAGCAATGCAATGTGCAGTTAAGAGCACTCCAAGCAGAGCCAAACTGCCTGGGTTCAAATCTGGATCCTATCACTAACTGGCTGTGTGTGCTTGGGCAAGTAACATCTCTGGGTCTCAGTTTCATCATCTGCAAGTTGTTAGTAGCTCCTATTTCTTGGCAGGGGTGACCTAAGTTTTGAAAGAGGAGTAAAGTTTACACAATTGCCAGGGCCCTCTTGAAGAAAAAGTATCCAATTATGACTACAAAATAAGGCACTAAAGTGAGCATTTATTTAAGATAAGAAATAAATCACAAATGACACATTTTGACAGGCTGCCAAACACCACAGATATCACCCCTTGTTAAGGGGCTGTACAAGTTGAGAGATCCTGAAGCTTACATTTATTAGCTTCTAAACAGGAATAAAATATTAATAAGGAATAAACCCACTTCTGGTTGTGAGGATTACATGAGTGAATTCAGGCAAAGTGCTGGTATGCAGTGAGCACTAAGGTAATATTAGCTATTTTTCTTACGTATGTACAGCCTGATTAAATCTCCACCTACCGCTGCAGGGAAAGTGTTGGCGTGCCTACTTTCCAGGAGAACCACGAAGTCCACCTAGCGGACGTGATAAACCCAAGTGATGTGCACAGAGTCAGGGTTAGAACTCAGTGCTAAAAGCCAAAGCCAGGCTCTCAGTGAATCCTCCAAAGACTGATCACTTTCATACCTACAATATAATGGAATTTGTTTAAATGCAGTTTTTATTTGTAGCTCTTGGCACATAGTGTTCAAGGTGTGCTTGTGGTAGGTTCCACAGGGATTGTGGTGAAACATTTCTAATCCCCTGAACTGAGAATTTCTGGAGTTTTAATTTCTTATATTCACTCACTCAGAACCAAACTTTTGCATATGGGAAAACAAATCAAGAATCAAAACAACTGTTTGTTTGTTTTTTTAACTGTTAAAAAAGTAAAGTCAGTAAAAGATTTTGTGATCTTGTGAGCCCTGGGCCACTCACAGTAATGTGTCCCTGAGGCACTTAGGTGGAGTGACAGAGTCACAAAGCTGAGTGGGAAAGGAGGGCCTTGTGGGAAAGAGTCCAGAGATTTACTCACTCCCAAACCAGCCATATCTTGTTTGTTTGGGGGTGGGAGGAGAAGGACGCTGGGCGAATCCTGAGCATTGGCTAATGACTTGTATACGACTTGGCATTCCTGTCCCGCGTCCCAAAACCATGGTGCTCAGCTTGCAGCTGTCCTGCCCCGCATGCTATTAGGGTTCAGTGGGCAGTCCCGGCCAGCCCTCTATATCTGCAGAATGGCTGGTCTATCCAGGAAGATGGGGCACGGGATGGAGACCGGAGCTTTACTTGGGGGTAGGGAGCCCTGAACCCCCTCAGTATTGTTCCACAGGCAAGGCCCTATGTCCTGTGTTTTTCACAAGTGGAGTGAAGATGCAATGACCTGCCTAAGGCCTGTTGCTTGCTTGCTTGCTTGCTTGCTTCCTTCCTTCCTTCCTACCTCCCTCCCTCCCTTTTTTTAACATGTCTGGAAATTGTTTGGAATTGTAGCCAAAACATAATGTTTCTTCTTCCATGACTGAGGCTATGGTGCCCTGATTTGCAAATCATTAATAGCTGGACAACCTGTTCCAGAGGAAGCAGCATAATTCTAAAGGAAGGAAACTTGTGTGGGGCAAATAAAGTTACCCAGATGGGCAACCACCAGACTCGTTGTTCCCAGGCAGGTGATGGGTGGCATCTCCCTTCCAACCTGCGGCCTTGGTTTTGTTTCAGGCCCTGTGACAGATCTCCGATGCAGCCGGCTCCTGAGTTCCTGGGTCTTGGTTTCAGGATTTCAGAACACCTCAGGAGATGGGGGCCAGCTGGCAGATGAGTTCCTTATACAGAGCCTTGTAGGAACTCACGACGGCAGTCACTTGTGTGTGGCCGACGCCGGCCTGTGTGCAGAGGGGGTCTGCTATGGGACCTGAGTCACAGCTGCAGTGACAGAGCTGCACAGGAAGAGGAGGGGGTGCACCCCTGCCTTTAGTCCTCCTTTCAGTCCCCTGGGTCCTTAAAGCTCTCACACCGAAGCAAATACCTATGTTGTGCATATTCAGACTATCTTTCACCCCAGGTAGAGTGAGGTTTCACTGCTCTCCTCCCTCCCCATGCTTCTCATTTATGGACTTTTTGGAATGCTGTCAGGGTATTTGTCTTCTCTTCCGATCTTGCTCCCACACTGTGATAAATCCTGGGGAAGGTGCAATTGCTATTCAAACATGTAAGCAGTGCCTGCTCTTTGCTCCCTGCTGTTGGACTCTCTGAGATGAGGAAGGAGGCAGATTCTGAAGTCCGGAGCCCAGACCGTGTCCCCGCTGTTCCTTCTTGGGCAGAGAAGCTGCCCTTCCACCCCTTGGTAGCCAGTGCTGCTGGGTGCCTACAAGGTAAAGAGGAGTGGTGCGTCTCTGAGGCTGACCGTTTCTCAGCATAGTTCGTATGGAACCCTAGTCTCTCTTTTTATTTTTTTAAAATTTTTATTAAGGTATGATTGATACATACTCTTATGAAGGTTTCACATGAAAAAACAATGTGGTTACTACATTTACCCATATTATCAAGTCCCCACCCATACCCCAATGCAGTCACTGTCAATATCAGTGCAGCAAGTTGCCAGAGATCCACTATGTCCCTTCGCTGTGATACACTGTTCTCCCCGTGATCCCCCACACCAGGTGTACTAAACATAATACCCCTCAGTCCCCTTCTCCCTCCCTCCCCACCCGCCCTCCCACACCCCTCTCCTTTGGTAACCACTACTTCATTCTTGGAGTCTCTGAGTCTGCTGCCATTTTGTTCCTTCAGTTTTGCTTCATTGTTATACTCCACAAATGAGGGAGATCATTTGGCGTTTGTCTTTCTCTGCCTGGCTTATTTCACTGAGCATAATGTCCTCCAGCTCCATCCATATTGTTGCAAATGGTAGGATTTCTTTCTTTCTTATGGCTGAATAGTATTCCATTGTATATATGTACCACATCTTCTTTATCTATTCATCTACAGATGGACACTTAGGTTGCTTCCATATCTTGGCTATTGTAAAAAGTGCTGCAATAAACATAGGGGTGCATATGTCTTTTTGAATCTGAGAAGTTGTATTCTTTGGGTATATTCCAGGGAGTGGGATTCTGGGGTCAAATGGTGTTTCTATTTTTAGTTTTTTGAGGAAACTCCATATCGCTTTCCACAATGGTTGAACTAGCTTACATTTCCACCAGCAGTGTAGGAGGGTCCCCCTTTCTCTGTATCCTCACCAACATTTGTTGTTCTTAGTCTTTTTGATGCTGGCCATCCTTACTGGTGTGAGGTGATATCTCATTGTGGTTTTAATTTGCATTTCCCTGATGATTAGTGATGTGGAGCATCTTTTCATGTGTCTGTTGGCCATCTGAATTTCTTCTTTGGAGAATTGTCTCTTCATATCCTCTGCCCATTTGTTAATCAGGTTATTTGCTTTTTTTGGGTGTTGAGGTGTGTAAGTTCTTTATATATTTTGGATGTTAACTCCTTGTCAGATATGTCATTTACACATATATTCTCCCATACTGTAGGATGCCTTATTGTTTTGTTGATAGTGTCCTTTGCCATACAAAAATTTTTTAGTTCGATATAGTCCCTTGAGTTCATTTTTGCTTTTGTTTCCCTTTCTCAAGGAGATGGGTTCAGAAAGAAGTTGCTCATGCTTATATTCAGGAGATGTTTGCCTATGTTGTCTTCTAAGAGTTTTATGGTTTCATGACTTACTTTCAAGTCTTTAATCCATTTCAAGTTTACTTTTGTATATGGGGTTAAACAATAATCCAGTTTCATTCTCTTACATGTAGCTGTCCAGTTTTGCCAACACCAGCTGTTGAAGAGACTGTCATTTCCCCATTGTATGTCCATGGCTCTTTTATCATATATTAATTGACCGTATATGCTTGGGTTTATATCTGGGCTCTCTAGTCTGTTCCATTGGTCTATGGGTCTGTTCTTGTGCCAGTACTAAATTGTCATGATTGCTGCGGCTTTGTAGTAGAGCTTGAAGTTGGGGAGCGTAATTCCCCCTGCTTTATTCTAACTTCTCAGGATTGCTTTGGCTATTCAGGGCCTTTTGTGTGGAACCCTAGTCTCTTTAAACCCGTCTTCTTCTGCCCTCTCGTTGCAGTCCACCAGACCCCTACACAACCCATTCTGGCCAGACTGCCATCATCAAGCCTTTCATGGCCACTCAAGAACATAGTGAATTATTCTTTTTCCCATTTCCTTTGTAACTTATAAAAATTACCACATCTGTTAAGTTTTCCTGAGTGCATTTCTTTCTTTCAAGTTTGATAGTATGGTCCTGGATGGCAAGGATTGTGGCTTACTTATAGTTCTAAATAAATATTGTGGTCCAGATGTCCTGTTCTCTGATACTGGAGAAATAAGCTCATTTCTATTAGAGCAAAGACTCCTATTTGGACCATCTCGTAAGTCTATGATTTGGGTTCCCAAGCTTTGAGATTACTATTCATGACAGTCCTTGACCTTAAGCTAGAGTCACTTGCTTTTCTGTCCTTAAACCTCTCTCCCAGATTCTTATAAGGCAATGGGAAAACACTGGAACAATAAAAGGGACCAGGAATCCTAACTAAACACAAGGATGATAACACTGGTGTCGTTTCCACTTCTAATCCTAGCTGGCACCAAAAATCTGTATGTACCAGGAAGTTTTGATTCTGGTTCTATCTCAGTATGAAGTTCGACTGAAGTGTAGCCATTGTGATCCCCTGAGATCACAGATAGTCATCTCAAAAATGAAAAATCAACTTCTCTTGTTCTCTTAAAGCTTGTTTATTTTCTTGGGAAACTTATTTTATGAGGAGGAAACTTCAAAGACAATACTTGAGATCAGAGAGCATAATACCTGAGAGGGGCAAGGCTTTCCTTCTGTCCAGTTATGTGAAGTGGTCCCCAGCCTACTGTACAATTTTAGGAAGGGAGAGGCCTCAGGATGAATCTGCAGACCTTTCCCAGGGTGCTTATTGTGGCTTTTTTGGACAGTATCTCAATCACCCCAACTCATTTTAGAAAGAAAAACCAGTATCCTCTTGCTAACTATTTCTCATTTAGAGTCAGGGTGGGGGATGTCAACCTAAATAGTGTACTATTTCTTTCTATTCCATTTTCTATAATATAGGGCACTCTATAATGGTTTATAATGGTAATTCACAACGGGGGGGTGGGGATGTCAGGGAGAGGATAGAATTAAAACAGACTCTGTTACACTTTTAGTTTACCAATTGGAAATATCTTTATAGGTTTTTTTTTCTGTTATGGAAGTAATACAATACAGAAAACCTTAAAAAAAAAGAATTCAGCCACCCAAAGGTAACAGCTACCAACATTCTGGTGCACATTCTGTACATATGAACACTTAACAACAATGAGATTGTGTTAGATACAATGTTTTATTACCAGATTTAATCACTTAAAAACATGTGAGTAATATATCAGTCTGGTTAGGCTAAGCTATACTGTGCTAACAACCCACAAATACCAATGTCTTAAAGACCAAAGGTTTATTTCTTGCTTATACACCTTGACCATCTTGGGTTGCCAGTGGCCACTCTGGAACTTGGGCTTAATGGAGCATCTGTCATCACCAACATAGCTGGTTAGTGTGCCAGAGAGAAAAGGCAGTTCTGCAGGATGGCATATTTGTATTAAATATTTGGCCCAGAAGTGACCAATACTATTTACATGCATTATTGGCTGGAACTAGTTACAGGGCTCTGGCTTCCCACAAGGAGGCCAGGAAATACAGTACTTCTGGCAGAGCACTAGAGAAATATTTGGTAAACAGCACTGAAATCTAGAAAAATGAACACTTCTTGAAACCAATAAATATAGCTTCACATCATTATTTTCAAGAGCTGTATTCAGATTAATCTGTATATCATAATAAATTTAACCAGATTACTTCTTAAAGATGTTTTAGACCATTTCCAATTATTAACAGTTGTTTTAAAAGTTGCAAATAATTTTCCTGTACATTCATTTTATTTCTATTAATTTTTTCCCCTTATGATACTTTCCTGAAAGTAGAATTCTCACCAGACCTGCATACTGGTGGGAATGTAAAATGTTAGTCACTTTGGAAAATAGCTAGGCAACTTCTTAAAAAGTTAAACATACATTTACCATATGACCCTGGCATTCCACCCCTAAGTATTTATCTGAGGGAAATAAAAGCCAAGTCTACAAAGACTTGCACATGAATGTTCATGCAAGTTTTGCATTATTCATAATAGCCAAAAAGTGGAAATAACCTGAATGCCATCAACTGGTGAATGGATAAAGAAAATGTGGTCTAACCCAGACAATGGGATATTACTCAGCCATAAAAAGAGAATGAAATACTGCTAATGCTACAACGAAGAGCTGGGAAAGATTCTGCCAAGTGAAAACAGCCAGTCACAGTAGGCTACTTCCTTTATGATTCCTTTTGTATGAAATGTCCAGAATGGGCAAATCCACAGAGAACAAGTAGATTAGTGGTTGCATAGGGAACGAGCAAGGGCTTCTTTATGGCATAATAAAAATGTTTTAAATTGATTTTGGTGGTGTTGCACAATTCTGTGAATATACCATAAAATAGTGAATTGTGCACTTTAAGTGAATGAATGTTATTGTTTGTAAATTATACATCATAAAGCTGTTAAAAAAAGATATACATAAAGTCTCTGCATATTTTTTTCAGGCTTTTGATGTATATTGTCAAATTGCCCTCCAGAAAGGATGATTTATTCTGTTATTCAAAGAGGGATTTGCCATGAGTAATGTGCAATTACCAGCCAAGAATTTTAAATTAATCCAGAGTAGCTAGTTAATTATTAGTGTGATTTTGTTAAATGAAGATTTTATCACCTTCCATGCCTCCCTTCTGCACGTGGGAAAGTATAGAAAATATCCAGAGAAAAACACAATAGGAAAATTCAAGGTAAGTTCTGTTTTGCTTCCAGAGTTTCCTGGAGTTTTGAGTTGGGTAATTGAGCCCATCAGAAGAAAGCTGAACATGTTCACTCACTGTGATAGACACGAAAGCAAAGAGCTTGTTTTTAAGCCAAAAATAGAATAAAACAGCATACAGATAGTCTCGTGAACTCTTTGTTCTTGGTATCTCCAGATTTAAGAGCACTCGGATGATGACGTGGTGTGACAACACCGGTTAAGCAGTCAACTAGGTTTGGGAGTGATGAATTCTAGTTCTGTCCTGGAAGCTCTCTAATTAAAGGGCAACTCTGTTTTTCAGGATAGACGGTCCTTTTTGTGAATTTGAATAGATTTTAGACCCCCCTCAAAGAATTCATTTAAGGATGATCTCACGATCATATTTATGCCTCTTTTCCTTATATAGGTTGAACTCCGGGTCCCAAGGCAAGTAAGGCTGTTGCAAAGACTGGTATGTATGTTCACAGTACACCTTAAGTGTCCATCCCCTCACTCTTCTTTGCATTTTGGACCAGGCATTAGCTTTGCTTGCAGCTCCTCCAAAGCTTAGAAAGTTGCTGGTAGAAGAATTCTGACATGAAACAGCATAGCTTTTATCAGGCTTCCCTTAAGTGATTTTTCTTTGTGGGAAAAAAATCCTGTGTATTTCAGCAGGACTCTAAGGACAAAGTATGGAATTTCAAAGGCTTTCTTAAAAAAAATTTAAAACACCTAAATTAACCTTTACTTGTTAATGACAGTCTTAACACAAGAAATACTTTGCTGTGAAGTCAACACACCGAAGCAAGTGAAGAATCGACATTTGTAGATTAAAGTTTTCCATGTACCCACCTTCCTATTGTGTTTGTTATTCCCTAATTGTCAATATGTCAGAGATCTTTGTCTTATAGATACTCTGTCTTCTGAATCCTCCCCTAAATTTGTCATTTATCTTTTAACTTTGTTTATGGTATATTTGCTGTATAAAAGTTTAAAGGTTCTGAGTACTAAATAAGTTTATTTTTTCTTTATAGCCTTTGAGTTTTTCCTTCTTGGTTACAAAGCTTTTCTTGACCCTTTGGCGTATACTGTTAATGTAATCACTTAGGTTTTTCTTAGAAATTTCTTAGAATTTTAAGTCTTCCTTTACATGTGTTATGCTTTCATAACATGAACGTTATTTCCCCGTCTGACTGGTACTGGGTGATCTTTCCAGCAGTAGACTGGAGGCATCACTATCTTTTGCAAACGTCTTCAGTGACTACACATCACCTGTAGGGTAAACTGCAAGGATATTTAAGACCCTGCGCAATCTGGCTCCTGCCTGCCTCTGTAGCCTCAGTTTACCCTAGGAGTCTCCTTATATTTTCCACACTAATTTGAGGTCTCTGAATGTTCTGTACTCTAATTAATGAATAGAATGTGGTGGCAACAGCTGGCATACTCCATTACTGCCAGCTCATGGATCACAGGGATTTGCTTCATTTTCTTTTGAATTAATTAGATACACTTTTTATGAGGCACTCTAGCATCACATACACAAAAAATGTTTGTATTTTCAAAAGCAGGGGTATCTTTGTGTCTGAGTCTTCATAAGGCTTAATGGATACTCTCCTGGTTTCTGCAATATAATTCACCATCGTCATTTAACCTCGTGATGGCAGGGACCATGTCTTGACATCCTTCATAGGAGGTATTTTAAAATTTGAAGCCAGGATTTGTTTTAAGTAGGATTTTGTTCTTAGACAGAGAAATGGTTGTCATGAAGGAAGAAGTTAATCAAAGATCTCTAGGAACAAGAGACAGGGCCACATGGTAAAGCATGAGGGGAGAAAGGGCAGAGGGGAGAGCATGGCCCAGAGCCTTTTTTAGGGTTTTTGCAGGAAGCAATTGGCTGGTCAGGTTAGGTGTGCTGAGTAAGCATGGGACTGAGTGGTTTGAATAACTGGCAGGCTCTGGGTTATAGTGGTACTCCCTAGTTGTCTAAAATCTGGCCCTGGGGTGATTTACAGCAGGGGAAATATGGGCTTGGCATGGGAGCATTTGCTAAGGAAGGTGGTTAAAAGTGTGGGCTCTGGATTGGTTGGGTGTGTGTCAAAAGCGTGCTCCCACGGGAGTTGTTTGCTGTCTCTAGGAATTAGCTAGCTCTGGGACAGGCAGTCTCTCCAGAATCAGAACCACAAACTCCAGAGTGTGCAAAACAGAGGGAATAAGAAAATACAGTCAATGCAGCAGGTAGCATGGTGCCAGGCATCATTAGCTCAGGGAGGGTTAGTTCCTACTCCAAGCCCTAACCATTATGGGTTATCTGTTTTTAGGAGGTGTATTGAGTGGGATTATTTCCTACATTAAGGTGATAATTGCACTTTATGTTTCTTCTTCTCTAAATATAATGAAATATTGCTATGTAAAATGAATTACTATAAATAGGCAACCAGAGCTGATGCCACCCTCTCTCTCCAGAGGAGTAAAAGTATTTCCCTAAGGGGCAGTACAGTCCATGGGGAGGTGCCTTGACTGGAGGTCTTCTGCTTCATGTAATAACAATATGGATTATGTTGCTTTTTCACAAAAATGGGAGGCACCGAGATTTTGCGAAGAGCTCTGGATCTAGAGCGGAGCCAGGCACCTGCCAAGTGCCAGCCTTCTTTATAAAATGAGGAGTAGCTGAGTTAGATGATTTCTCAGGGCCTCTACCACCTCCAAAATGATTTCTGCTAGTGGTCACTAAAGACAGCCACACATCAGAATAAAACAACAAAAGGTTAATATTCTGGAAAGAGGCCTGGCTTCTGGCAAATGCTGACGCAAACATTCCTCAGTTACATTTCCAGATGGCATCTTGGGTAATTCAGGACATCCTCTGGGTGGCTTGATTCTAAGTGCCTCGCATGAGTCACCCAGAAACTTTTGGTCCCTCTAGCAGCTAATTAAGACACTCCCTGCCTCAAACTGCTTTTCCATCTGCTTAGCCTTTTGTAGGAAAAATAATGAAGAGGTAATGTGTCACAGGAAGACTTGATTTCGCTCTGTCTTCCAGTTGACTTCCCCCAATGAAATAACGAATTGAAACTTAAATATGGAAAGTGTGTTGGATTTTTTACTGGCCCTTGGGAAAAACTGAGGCAACTGTTTCATGTCCTTCTTTTGTGACACATTTTCATAAACCCCTGTAAACCCCTGCCACGCAGAGTTCTGCACTTGGCTTTTGGGGTTGTCCTTTCCTGACAATTTTAGATGCCTGTCTAATATTCTTCTCAGAATGTACCCTCCTTTCTATACCCTCCTTTCTAATTAAACTGCTCTCTTCTAATTAAACTGCTCTCTTTGTTCCAAGAATGTGCTGTGTTCATTCCTACTTCCACATCTTCTGTTTTCAAAATGTTCTTTTTGTTCTCTTCCACCACATACAAAGTCTCCATCTCTTTTAAAACCTTTTCTTATTTTTACAGACCTTACTGATGTCTTTCTTCTGAACTCTGAAAGGAACTTATAGCCAATAAGTATACATATCTTGCTGTGATGCAATTTTTTGCACTTTCTTCCCAGTGTGACCTACATGCCTTGAGAAAAGGAACCAGTAGTGCTTAATAAATACTCATTTATTACCATTTCCTATTTTGGGGGATGTATGTTTTTCTTTAATTGTTCAAGATCCAGAAAATTCAATTCCATAAATGTTTTTGAGTTTTATTCTACACTGAGATCTGTGGGTAAAAAAATAAATGAAATGAATAAGTTATGGTCCCTGTTTTGTACGTTTGCAGTCTAGTAGGGGCAGGGGGATGGCATTGGTAGCATGCGGGAGTGGGGGATAGATTTGCACATCACTGATTTCAATAGGTGGTAGACCAAGGGGGCTGTAATGAAAGGCCACGGGTTGTGCCAAGTACGTGGCAGCAGGGGCTTCTACGGCAAAAGAGGGACTGCACAGAAGCAATAAAACTAAAATAGTTTCTTGCAGCATTTCTCAGTCTGTCCCTTGGACCCATAAACTATGCTTCTTACTCTTGATACAGTATTGTGAAAAGTCTGCTATATCCTTATTCTTGATTTAAGGCAACAGAAGACACCGTAGTAGTTAAACTTGGTAATTTGTCAGGTGTCTTCTAATTTTCACATTTTCACTTTCAAGTTCAATGAAATTATAATTAATAATTATCTTATAAGTAAGAACAAATCAACACGATATCCAAAATCGTCTCAAGTGTAAGCAGTGGGAGCAAGGGAGCCCCAAGTCCAGTCCCCTCACTGTACCAATGTAGCCAGGAATTTACTGCCCCCAGGTCACAGGTAGGAGGTCGTGGACCCCAAGTGACAATCTGGAATGCCTGATTTCCAAGCCTGCCTCTTTCATGAAGGGGTCCTGGAGGCAGCCTGGCTGTTCAAGCCTTTCTGCAGAGATCATTGTTAGACACCCTAGAAAGCAGAGAATTCCAAACCACACTAAATATAAGTCAGTCTTTTTTGCTGATTGGAAAGTTACCTATGAACCTCAGTTATCACACATCAAATTGTAAATGTTCAAGACAAAGGACACTGAGCTGAATCCATTCTGCACTATTGCCATATCTTGACAGTCTCTAAGTATTCTTATCAACCTATCAGTTACCTCTTTTATGTAAAAGCAGAGCACTCTTAGGGAAAAGTGTATTAAGCATATATCTTAGATAAAGTGTACAGCTCTAGCTACATAGTATTCCAAATAAAATTTAGCCTTTTTAGTAGAGAATCCTTGTCCAGCCTATTTTGGAAATTATTTAAATTCTTCCCTGGGTACATTTGAAACTATTTTTGATGTCATGTTGATTTGTTCTTATTTATGCAATATTTATCAATTATAATTTCACTGAACTTGAAAATTAAAATGTGAAAATTAGAATACATCTGACAAATTACCAAGTTTATCTACTACGGTGTCTTCTGTTGCCTTAAATTAAGATTATGGATTATATACTTCCCATTGTTTGCTTCTGAAATTCCAATAATTCATTAAATTGTCTAAGTGATGTATGTTCTCTATTAAATTGGAAATCTTAACTGTGTTCATTTGGTAAAGTTAAAAGATGTGCTTCAATGTCATAAACTGGTTCAACAGTTGTTTTACAAGTGGTAGGAGAAAAAGGTGGGAAAACCAGTACCAAAGAAAGAAGAAAGGAAACACGTGCTAAACTGAAGATTTTTTCGCTTATAGAAAGAAGGACCCACACCTGCCCCCACATGGCTGAGTCATGCGTTCACGCATCAGTGAAAAACACTGGGTGTTTTAATTCCAACAGAAAACCAAACCCCTGATGACAGAATTCTCGGTGAAGTCCACCATCATTTCTCGCTATGCTTTCACTACGGTTTCCTGCCGGATGCTGAACAGGGCTTCTGCGGACCAGGAGATTGGGTTTCAGATGCAGATTCCAGGTGCAGCTTTCATCACCAACTTCACCATGTAAGTGACACGCTGGCCCCAGACCCCTGCAGTGAAGGGCTCTGGTGTCAGGGTGAGCCTGAGATGATGTGAGGGCCTCAGCCTGGGGAGGACTTTATTCCCGAGGATGATACAGGGATCGAGGGTGATCCTCTTTCTCTCCCTTCCTCCTTCCCTCTCTCCCTGCCATCTTGGCTTCCTCCCTTCTGTCCTCTGTCCTGTGATTCCGCTCCCCTTCTGTCCCTTTCTTTCTCTCCTACTCTCCAACGGATGAGTGCCCACTCTGGGTACCAGGTTCTCTTCAAAGTGATTGGTGTACTTCTATGGAAAACACAACTTCGTTCTGCTCCAGAATTTCCAGTGGGGAGAATCAATAAGTAAACAAATTAATGAAGAAGATAATTTCTCACAGCCAAGAGTGCTGTGCTGATGGCCATTTAACTTTACTTACGCTCCACCCTCCCCCTTCAGAGGGGCCTGTTTATGGGAAGTCAAAGAGGTGGCTCAGAAGAGGCAATGTTTATGATGATGACACAGCATGAAACCCTTGATGTGCTGATGAAATATATATTTTTTCTTCTGATCTAAGACGTAAAGATATGCAAAATAGAGTAGATGTTCAGGTTTAATTTTAGGTCTGGGCAAGATTCGAGTTGGTGAATCTTCATGGAAGTTTGTTTGAGCCGGTCTGATTTCCTCCTAAATTACAGAGGCACCATGGGTTGGTGGAAATTGCCCTAGAATGAAATGAATAATTCAAGGGTAGTGCCCTGGACTGGAATGCATTCTTTCTGCCTATCCAGAAGGCAAACGGAAGTATTTTTGGGGGTTGTGATTGTTAGGAGATCCATGTTTGACTCTATCATGGAACTGCAGGCTGGTTGCCCAGCTGTCTCTTGTGTTTCAGGCTTATCGGAGACAAGGTGTACCAGGGAGAAATTACAGAGAGAGAAAAGAAAAATGGTGATAAAGTAAAAGAGAAAAGGAATCAGACTGCAGAAGATAATGGGTAAGTGCCATTTAATGAGGAATTAATTAAGGAGTCTACTTCTACCAAGTGTCAGATTTCCTACTCCTTGCCTACCCATCCTGTTCTCTTCTCTTTCTTCAAGTATGTATCTCCTTTTTATTTTTATCCTAATAATAAATAGATAACTATACATGGTTAACAACAGAGTTAGGTAAGGGTTGATAATGAAAAGGAATATTTTCCCACCCCCACTCCCTATTTCTCACTTTCTAGAAACATCCATTTCTAATTTTTCTGTGATTTTTCTTGGTTACCCACCAACTCTAAATATGATGTTCATCTTGCTTTTTAAAGATTAATAAAAATCAGGCATTATCTGTTGATTCTTTGCTGTAAAGAAAGAGGATTTAGCATATTTACAATACTTCCACTTTCCCTCTGTATTCCAGTTTTTTACATTATTATTTCTCTTCTTCCATTGATTTAAACCATGTTAACACCACCTCAGAATGGCCCTCCTAACATAAATGGCAATATCCCCTCACCTTTGCTTCTCACTGCCTTTTCCTTTCCATTTCTAGTTCCCATCTTTACTTACCTAATCATTTACTTTTGCATTGTCTGAGTTTTCAGCATTTAAATTCTGGTGTCACGATATTTATATTCTTTGTGCATAACCGGAATCTAACCCTGAAAACCAATAAATACCGTTTACTTTCTAATGACTACATAAATGAAATCAACTGTAG
This sequence comes from Manis pentadactyla, assembly GCF_030020395.1. Classification (NCBI taxonomy): domain Eukaryota; kingdom Metazoa; phylum Chordata; class Mammalia; order Pholidota; family Manidae; genus Manis; species Manis pentadactyla. Next base: position 95,748,833 of record NC_080021.1, on the reverse strand, counting down.
AGCCGCCTAGAGTGCTGAGTCTGTTTCCCTCTCTACCAGCCCATTTGAAGAGAAGCGATCTGTTCTCTCTGAAGAAAAATAATCTTAGTTTCTAGCTAAGGAGATGTGAATGTGTGAGCCTATTTTTGTTTATTAATAAAAGGACATAGTTTTCAGAAAGCTTGTTCTCTAATATTGTAGACTGTCAGACACTTTGCTTTTGGAAATTTTAGTGAAAATGGAACATCTCACTCTTGCCTGGAAGATGTGAGTCATGGGTTCACTTTGATAACAAAAAGTAACCAAGGTCTACAGCTTCAGATAAAGGGTACTTAGACCCAAAAGTCCCCAGTTATCTTGAGTTTGTGGTTCCTAAGGGCAAGAAACCTTGAGTGTGCTTCTCAGTTCAGGCTGATATTAACTGCTTTACACACAGCCCTGCTTTCTTTGACAGCACCATTTACCTTTACCTACACTCTACCCTCCCCAGTCCTGTAACAGCCCTGCGTCCTCCTTTGGTGAGATTCTCTGCAATGCCTGTGGCACATAGTCTCCCTTGCCATATCAAGTTATTAAAACCTCACCTGTTGGACTGTGGGTGGGTCCCAAGTGGTCTTTATCGAAAGGGGTTTATCAGCATTATCTTTCCTTACAGTTCATAAATTGTTCAGAATCATGCCACAGTTTAGTTGGATCACAACGTATACATTTCTGTTTTTCCTGGAACTTTTAATTGTCTTTATTTTTTCTTATGAGATAAAACTTAATTCTGTCACTATTACCATCTAGCAAGACACATAACTCTTTTGAAATGGTGACTAAATAAACAGCTGTGACCAAGTTTCCACAGGTGATGACATCCTTGTCTTTACCAACAGCACTTGGAGGCCATCGCTGATTGGGAGCCATCCTGATGTCAGAGTCCCCCTTCCCCTCTGGCCCCTTGGGTCTGCCTCAGGGAGAGGTAGGAACGTTCAGTGGTCTGACCTCTCTCATGGTATCCTCTGAGCCTTCTCACCTTCCTCTAGTGCAGACCATTGCTGCTCCCACTACTAAGGTTTTCTTGCTAAGGTCTTCCCCTGAGAGACTTTGGCTGCTGCCCGGGGAGCCTGGCTTTCTCCAACCCGTGTTCCCTCTTCTCTCCTCCCAGGGAGCAGGGGACTGAGACATTCAGAGCCTCTGCACTGATTCCCAGCAAGGACAAGGCTGTCTTCCTCCTCAGTTACGAAGAGCTCCTGCAGAGGCGGCTTGGGAAGTACGAGCACGCCGTTAGCGTGCGCCCCCAGCAGCTGGTGGGGAGGCTGACTGTGGAGGTGGATGTCCTGGAGAGGTCGGGCATCAGGGCGCTGGAGGTGCTGCAGTTCCGGAGCAGTCGGCGGAAGGGTGGCGGGAAGGGGGCAGGTGAGTGGTGCCGGCTGGCCCGTGTGCGCAGATCTGGGCAGCTCCAAGCAGGAAGGCGCTTCTGAGACCCTGTAAAACAGACAGCCCCGCTCCAGCAAAGGCTCTGAGTGTTTGTGGGACCAGAAAGATGGTAACAAAACAAAGACAGTGGCCTGGACAATCGTTTTCAAAGCCAGGCTCTACCTGGAGATTTTTAAATGTTTGAATCACTTGACACGGTTATCTCACTTCTGGGACTGTAATCCAGGTGTAGCAACTAAAATATTGGCAAAGTTGTTGGCATGAGCTTGTTTGGTAATATTTGTAGAAGAAACATTCCATGATCCTAAATATTCAACCACTGGGATGTGATTAGTAAAATATGGTTATAAAAATAATTCAGTATGTGACAGGGGAAAAAGACACAGTTGTACATACGCTATAATGTTAAATAGGAAGCTGAGCAAAGATTAGAAAGTTTTATAAAATAATCATTTTATATTAAGGATAAGGGATTATGGAGTTTTCTAAAAATCTGTTTTTAAAACATCAAGTGTTTAACATGAACACCTAAACAATGTGTTATATTCTTTCTGAAATTCAATAATGAAAAATGTGTAGTGTAAAATTGATATAAGACATAGACATTTTTGGTTCATTAGTGGGACCACTCAATTTAAGTTTTTCTCAAAATTCTAATTTTTGAAATAGCATTCTGTTTGTTGAAATGATAATGAAAAATTCAATAAATTTAATTGAATCACTCTATCAATTTCAACTAATAGTTTATATTAAATATTTGCTTGTGTTGGGCCTTATCCTAAATATACCAGCCAGGTTTAATGTCACTTTGGGTAGCAAGACAGATGTGTCAGAAAATTGCACAGGGATTGGAACGATAAGATTTCAGGTAATTTTGATGTCAAGGTCAGGGAGATGCTAAGTGACATGTGAATATGCAGAATCTGGATTCAACCCCAGTGGCTGGAAGGAGAGCCCAGAGCAGCCCAAGAAATCTTCCTGGGCAAGAATATTTAGAAATGGAACTGGAAGAGAGTGGAGACATGACAGTGGGAGTAAGAGACCGTTGTTACCTAACAGAAGGCCCGGGAGCGGGTAAACAGAGGAGTGAACAAAACGGAAGACACACCTTCCACATGAAGCAAGCAGTTCAGTTAGCGACCCCACATGGTGGTTTCCTGTCAAAGCTGAGACGACTCAGTCCTGTTATGTATTGACTCCTGACACTGAGCTTGGCCCTCTCCATCTAGAACTAATCCAAAAATCAGGTAGGGGGCATGGGTAATGGATTTTAGTTTGGTTATTAACTAGAACCTTGAAAAAAATGACCCAGACCCTTAAGACTCAGCTTGCATGTGTGAAAGAGGCGTAACTATCTCATAGGGTCTCTGGGAAGCATTAGTGTGTATGCCTTGCCCAGAGCAAGAGCTTCATAATTAGGTATTGTTATCATCACTGTATATTCACCTCTCTTCTATGCAAATCTTATCTCCCGTCTTAGATCCTAGGGGACTGGAAGGTGGTTCCATGTCTGATTAACCTTTGCCTCCATACTGTATTTAACACAGTGCCTTTCAAACAGCACATAGTGTCTGCAAATTAGAAGAGGAAAAGAAAACACCCAAACTAGTAACAAAGGATGTTTTAAAATTTCATTTCTTGCTAACCATAACTTATAGGGAAATTCCCTGTGTACAACTGTGGGAAGGAAGTAGGTTTGCAGGAGGAAGAAGATTCTTGGAGTTGGTAGGGCCTCAGGGAGGGCTGAGCAGTGGCTCTCGTGTCTGGGATGAAAGCCCTGCTCAGTAACATGCGGAGGCAGCTGATAGGGGATTCTGTGGGCAGTCCCGCTGCCTAAGGAAATGTAAGTGTGGTTTGCCTGATTCACAGAACCACTGTGACCCTTCAGGGATGAGGACGAGCTGTGCTGTGCCTCACGTTTGGAGAGGGGATGAATTAAAATGATGAGCTGAAAAGTTGCTTGCTGTTTCTATTCAGAGCCTATGAGAACCTCAGAGGAATTTTTCCAGACCACTGATCTCTTGGGATCTGTTTATTTTTAAGAAAATTGTTTTCCCAGCTTTTTGCACCAAAGGAGATATTTTGCCTTCCAGAGTCTGGAGATTTCACAAGCAAGCATTCCCCTGGCCAGGTGCCCTGGACCGGTTCCGTCTTTGCTCTCCACCCCATCTTTCCAAGCTCAGCTGTTGTTGTTCTGCATGAAGGCAGCCTCCGCAGCGAGAGGACACAATGTGTGGTTGTGTCTGGATACTCTTGCATGTTTCCAAAAGGAAGCCAGGGTAGAGATCAAACGAAAGTGGAGCTTGCACCAGAACACGAGATGTAATTGTGTGATGTGGTCCCAAGCCAGTACATTCCTTAATAGACCAGGCTGTGGTAAGAAATCAGACTTCTGGAATTTCTCTAAGCAGATCTCTGACCACTGGACCCATTTTCATCTTTAGGGAGGCAATTCAAGATAAGGATTACGATGTGCTAGATACTAGAGGGACCCAGCGCTTTGCATATGTTGTTATCTCATTCAGTCTTTATAACAACCCTCTTAGGTCGTATTTTTTTATCCCGATTTTATTTGTGAAGAAGCTAAGGTTTATAGAGTTTAAGTAATTGAATAAGACCTCACATTTATTTCTGATAGAAACAGAATTTAAACATAGAACTATCAGATTCCAAGTTCATATCCTTACCCCTATATTTTACTGCCTCCTTGTTAAAGAGAAGACTGTGAAATAAATATCCAAAGCAGATAGACAATTGGCCAAGAAGCACATGAAAAGTTATTCAAGACCATGGGTCATTTGGAAATGCAAATCTAAACCACAATGATATACCACTTCACACCCTCTGGAATGGTTATAATAATAATAAAAAAATAAACAAATGGAAAATAATAAGCTTTGGCAGAGATGTGGAGAAATTGGGACCCTTGTACATTGTTGGGGAGAGTGAAATGGTGTAGCCACTGTGGATGACAGTTTGATGGTTCCTCAAAAAGTTAAATACAGAGTTACCATATGACCAAGCAATTTCTCCAAGAGAATATGCAAAAGAATTGAAAACAGGTATTCATATGCTTGCACCTGCATATTCATAGCAGAACTGTTCACAATAGCCAGAAGGTGCAAACAACCCAGATGTCCATGAGTAGACAAATGGGCAGATAAAATGTGGTCTGTCCACATGATGCAATATTATTCAGCCATACAAAGGCATTAAGTATTGACACAGGCTACCATGTGGATGAGCATTGAAATCATGCTCAGTGAAAGAAGCCAGACTTGAAAGGTCACATACTGTATGATTCCACTCATATGAAATGTCCAGAATAGATAAACCTATAGAGACAGAAAGCAGATTGGTGATTGCCAGGGCCTGGGGAGGCAGGGATGGGCAGTGACTGCCTCATGGTTACATGGTTTCCTTTGGTGATGAGGGGCATGTTTTGGAACCAGAGAGAGGTGATGGTTGCACAACATTGTGAATGTGCTAAATGCCATGTCCTTGTGCACTTTAAAATGGTTCATTTAATGTTATGTGAATTTTACCTCAAAAAAATAAAATGGAAAAAATGACATTCTAGGTTTGTTAGAATCTTGCTTTCTCCAAGTGCCCTGGAAGCAATATTTGCTGTGCTCTCCAGAAGTTAGCCATGTAGCATTCACATGCCCAGGAAGGCAAGTAGTAGAATTTGGTGGAACTCAACTGCAGCTTGCTTTAAATCGTATTACTCCTATGTAAGCTTCCTACAAAATTTTGACCTTCAGATAATCCTGAGAACTTGAGAAGCCTTAATTAGAAAGAAGAGAACCACGGGAAGCCCATTTTCATTACTTTTATCCTGAAAGATGAGGTTGCTGGCACTTTGGGAATAGAATAAAGACCAGACACACGTCCAACAAGATCAAGTCATCTCAACTGGAGACTTGTACGAAGTCTTGTATATCAGTAGGAGGTGGATGAATGTTTAAAAATCTTATCTCCTTCTTTTGTGTGGCCTGTGAACCTCATGACTGCCTTTTCCTGGGAAGCCTCCCTTAGGATTGAATTCTAAGCACCTAGCTTGGTGCATGCTATAGAATGGTGCTCAATACATATTTGTTAAATGAATTTAGGAATAAATAACTGTTGGCAATGAAAATGCTATTAGGTCTTCAACACTTTCTTGGTTTAAGTTGGTTAATTTTGCCAGATATTGGGTGTAGCTCTTTTTTCGCTGTGAAGGATTAGGGTGCAGAATTTGGTTCCAGAAGACTGGTTACAAAAATCTAGGTCTCTTCCTTTCCCACGGTTGCCTGATAAGATACAGGTTGCTCAGTTAAATTTGAATTTTGCATAAACAATATGTCCTGTGCAATATCTGGGACATACTTACCCAAAAAAAAATATCATTCATTGTCTATCTGCAATTCAAATTTAACTGGGCATCCTGTCTTTTTATTTGCTAAATCTGGCAGCTCGGCTCTATTAAAGGGTTGCATTGTGACTGTTGGGTCACCCCCAGTACCAGCTCCCTGCTGCTCCATGTCTCCCTGAACTTCTCCACTTTGCAGCTGGAAGGGCATGGCCCTGTTTGGCCTCGGGACATTTGCCAGGAAACAGTCTGGTTGTTACATGAGGGTTTCCAGCATTGTTCAGGGCAGAAATTATTCAGGTATGAATCATTTGGCTCCATAGCTGGTTTTGTTTTGTTTTGTTTTTCATGCGGACATGAGGACCCATGTTATCTAGTTTGTTCTGACGTTGGCAGTGGCTGGGTCAGAGCCAGCTGTGAGCGGGATGACTCACAGAGACCCAGGAGGTGGCCTTTTCTCTTTAACTTGACATTAGTGAGCAACCTACTCTTCTCTGGGAGGCCTCACTCTGTTTCTTCCTTTTTCCTGCTGTCTTGGTTTGGTGTGTTAGCTCGGAAGTTGTCTGGGCGAATGGCACTGTCCACCATGGCTGTGGCTGAAACCAGAGGTGTGTCCAGCAAGTATGACATGGGTTACTGAGAGTACTGTCATACTGTCACACCCACCAAAACACTTTCTTGACGATCCTCTTGCAGAGCACCTCTGTCCATCTGCCCAATTCCGTGCTGATGTGCTAAGTCGTGTTAGATATTCAGCAAGCCTGTCTTGAGTTCTTGCACTGCACTAGATGCCTGGAACCTAAAGATGTCTAATATTTTGTCAGTGCCCTTGAGGAACTTAGAATCAGCAACTTTTTTAAATTAAAAAAAAGATTTTAATTGTGATAAAAAGCACATAACAGTAAATCTACCATCTTCAGAATATAATTTAGCTGGGTCGAGTTTATTCAGAGTGTTGGGCATCCAATCTCCAAACTTTTCCATCTTCCCAAAACGAAACTCTGTACCCATTCAACAAAAGTCCCCACCCCCTCCCCAACCACCTCCTCAGTCCCTGCTAACAACCATTCTACTTTCTGTTTCTATGAGTGTGACTACTTTAGATACTTCATATAAGGGAAATCATACAGTATTTGTCTTTTTGTGACTGGCTTATTTCATTTAGTATAATGTCCTCAAGGTTCATCTATATTGTGGCATGTGACAAGATTTCCTTCCTTTTTATGGCTGAATAATATTCCATTGCCTGTGTGTACCACATTTAGCTCATCCATTCATCTGTTGAAGAACACTTGGGTTGCTTTCACCTCTTGGCTGTTCTGAATAGTGCTGCTATGAACACGGTGTGCAGGGTCTTCAAGATCCTGCTTTCAATTCTACTGGGTATATGTACCCAAAAGTGCCATTGCTGGATCATATGATAGTTCTATTTTTAATTATTTGAGGGGCTGTCATGCTGTTTTCCACAGAGCTATTACCATTTTACATTCCCACCAACAGTGCACAAGTGTTCCAATCAATTTCTCCACATTGCTGCCAACACTTTTTTTTATAGTAGCCATCCTAATGGGTGTGTGGAGTTGGCAGTTTTGAATAACAAAAGAAAATCTTCTGTAAGGTTAAGTCTGTAAAATGCCATGCAGCTATAATTAGCAATCACAATTTAGGTAGATCACAGGAAAGGCAGTGAAGCATGGAGAAGACAAGTAATGACTCTATAGCATCTTATTACACTGATGGACAGTGACTGCAGTTGGGGGGTGGGTGAGGACTTGATAAAATGGATGAATGTTGAAGTCACAATGTTGTTCATGTGAAACCTTCATAAGATTGTATATCAGTGATACTTTAATAAAAAAAAAAAAGCCATGCAGGTTTTCTCAACGTGTGGGCTGTGTTCCACTTCCATGCAAGAAGGCAATGTAGAGGAATTTCACAGAAATCTCTCAGTCTTATCCTTTGCTGCTCTAGCACTGCTTTTGATGGGCCTCCATTGGGTTCAGTTTCAAATGCTTAGAGCAGCTAGTATTCCAGATCCCTGATGGATGCAAAATGCTATTGGGAAAGGATAATGCATATCTTTAGGGGTTAACTGCTTTTAGAAGGTAAGAGGTAGTTTACACTTGTTTTCAACCACAGTTTCTCTGGGGAAGTCAGTCAAATAGGGAAAACTGAGACTGAGGAATATATTATTTTAGGAAGAATGCATTGAGTAAGTTACGAAGAAAGCAATTTGCTAAGAAATCTGACAAAAGCCATTTGACAATAAAGTGACAGAATTGAATTTGAACTCCTTCACCTGTAAATTTGCATAATTCTGCTATATGTTGCTGTCATAGCTCTACGATGCTATTTTCCAAAAGGATTTAAAATAGCAAATATCAATAGAGGAGAGAAAAACCCCATCCAGTAAGAAAGCTCTATATCAGGGGAATTATGAAGGACTTTAACCAAATTCTTTCCCATCTTCATTGCTTCAACTTTACCCCTTCTTTTCCCTGAGACATAGCCAATATTTCTTCTTCTGTTGAGGTATAATTGACATACAATATATAGTTCCAGGTGTATGACAATGATTTGATATTTGCATGTATTGTGGAATGATCACCACAATAAGTCAAGTTAGCACCCATCACCACACAGTTAGAATTTTTTTCTTGTGATGGGAAGTTTTAAGCTCTACTCTTAGCAACTTTTACATATGCAATAAGTATTTCTGATTACAGTCGCCACGCAGCACATTATATCTCCATCACTTTTTCTTTTAACACGGCAAATTTGCTTGAATTTTGTCTTTATTGTTACCATCAAAGTGTAGTTGCTCAATTTTTCACAGTATTTTTGACTGCCATATATTTAAGAAATCTCCCCACTGGAGCCCAGTCAAACAGGTTACATAAACAAACATTAACAATTTAGCCTCTTTCAAAGGGAAATGAGCAAGCAGTGTTTGTTTGGAAATCCTTCTGTATAATCACCAGGTGTTGGCTGCTTTTGTCCTCCCCCAAGGCCCACAGGAAACAGAGGCCAGGAAATCCCTCTATCCCTTGACCCAAAGGGGTGTGGCTTCCAGTTCGCGTCCTTGACTGTGGTTCTTTGCTCCTACACCTCTTCATCTTTAGAAATTTTACATGGCAGTGGGACTTCTTTTTACCCCATGTGGTTGTCTAAGAGGAGAATGTGTATTTGTGTATAACACCCACATTCCAGGACAACACTAAAGGACACTTGTTCTCTTTACCCTTGATGTAAAATATATGAAATGCCTTGTCATTACAAGATGGAATCAATGGGAGGAATATTAATAGCACTTGTATGCATGGTTCTTAGCCTTATGTAGACTCCTTGGAGAATCTGGCGAGAGCTATAGAGACTCTTCCCAGAAAAAAAATAACACACATATACTTTCATGCAAAATTCTGTATATAATTTCAGGGTGCTCATGGGAGACTGCTAACTCCATTATACTTTGTAAAGATCATTTTTCGTATTAACATTCTTGAATTCTCTGTTATGAATGCTCATTACACTGTGCCTTTTTTCCCTCCAAGTAGTGATTTTTTGTTTTTAGTGAGCTTTCAGTAGTGCAGAGAAAGCCACTGAGGCAAAATGTAAACTATGTTATCAGAGTGTGTTTTCCTTATGAGTTAACTTTCATCCTAGACAGAAGTTCAAGAAGCTACTTCTGAAGGGGAAGAGGCTGGAGATTGATAGGTATTGAGCACCTACTGTGTGCCCAACACCTTACTGACTCAATCTCACTCGATTCTGACAGTGATTGTATTACATGGATTTATTCCAGGGCCTCCGAGATATGCAGTCCGTCATTTTGAGTCTGTCCAACTCTGGAGCCCACTTTCTTCGGTACTATATGGTTTCTAAAATAACACATTTCTTTTTGTGCAAAAATCCCAGGCTTTAGACAGGAAGAGGGTATCGGGGACGCTGATACCCGAGAGGCAGGGAGGAGTGGGTAGAGAGGAATGTGCCAGAGCCAGCGGTATGCCACTGAGGGCTATCCTGCAGGAGCCCACTAATGCATGGATTCCAACAGCAAGATGTCAGTAGAGGACTCGGCTTCCTCAATTCAGAGCAGTCAGCATGGTTCACCCCGACCTTACCCAAGTGGGCACAGACGGAGGAAACCAGGAGCACAAAAAGACACGTGTGACCTCATCAGGAAAGTAGGTCAGGTTCTTGCTTTTGGTCTGCTCCCCGCCTCTTCCCTGTGCTCTGCATTCTTTTTAGGACACATTCCATGACTGCTGGGGCCTGGCAGATAAAGCTCACTGTGCTAAGGAATGATTCCGTGGCAGTCTGCAGTTGGAGCCCCAGGCCCCATCAAGGAGAAGCTGAATCGTTTTATTCTGCTTTGCAATTTTGGTCAGTAACTATGGGGCAGCCTATATAACCTCATTGATAAAAAGGTCTTTTCATTCTCCAATAAAAAGAGGATTTTATTTTCCAGAAATATTACTCTGAAATTTTCCCCAGCAACCATTTTTTTTTGACAGGTAGTGGAAAATTCACTGAATTACACTGGCTGTCTGGTACTTAACTGGGTGGAAGTCAGTCTCAGGAGCTAGGCTTCTTGGGAGTAACCAAATTTGAAATCAACCCACTCTTTGGACATATAAAATAAACCCATTTAGAGGAATCACATGAATTTTCATCATGAACTAGCAAACATCAGAGGTCAACAGGAAACCAAAATAATAATACATTGTCCTTTCTCATGGCTTATATCCAAGAGCTTAGTCAAATGAACTATGAGGAGAGGAATTACACTTTTTAATCCTCAGTGTTTTTATTCAGTCATGAATGGTATTAATTCAGGGTAATTGTAAAGAACATTTCAATGAGAGATTTGAAGCAAGAAAAAGTAGGTACGTGCTTATAGTACAAATAGAGTCAAATCAATTAATGGAGAATTTTGAAGTTAGAGGTCATCTGGTGCCACCTAAGTACACATGTCAAAGGCACATGACCATCGTCTCTGTGCAGGAACCGGAATCACCTGGAAGGCTTGCTAAAATGCACATTTCTGGGTTCCACCTCCGCAGTTTCTGATTTGGAGTTTTGGGGAATTTGTGTTTACGGCAAGTTCCCAGGTGGCCCTGATGCTGCTGGGCCAAGGCCACACCAGGAGAGCTGCTCTGCACCATTGCTGCAGGCAATGACTCATTCAGTTGCTCAAACACTTCTAACAAGACGGCCTGTGAAGGCCGCTTCCACCAAGCTTACTGATGCAGAGTGCAAGTGCCTCCTGGTACCTCCCTCCCCAGGCCTCCTCCGCCAGCTGGAATTGCTCGGAACACAGCCAATCCCCATCTAAGTGCCTGCACAGGCAGACTTATCCCGAGGAAAAGAACAGGCAGAGGTCCGTTTGGCAAATAATACCATTACATTTCACACCAGTTGTCAGAGGGTCACTGGCAGCCTAAGGCCACGTCAGAGCTCCTGCATGCCTCTCCTGACTCCGTCTCACCACGTGGGCACTTTGTCATCCCACTTCATGATGAAAAGAAGGGTGAGTTCAGCGCAGTAAGATACTTTGAGAGAAGCTATTTCCAGAACTTTTATTACATTATAGTGCTACAATCGTCCTATCTTATTATTGGTTATGGTTGTTACTCTCTTCCTGTGCCTGATGTATAAACTACACTTTATCATAGGTGTGTGTGTGTGCAGGGAAATCATAGTGTCTGTAGGTTTCAGTGCTATCTACAGTTTCAGGCACCCCACGGAGGACTTGGGACATTTCCCCCGTGGATAAGGAGGGCCTACTGTGCATTACAGCCCTTAATCTTTCCAATAGTTTGTTAGACTATGAATCCTTTTCACAGGTGAGATAACCAAAGCTCAGTTAAGTTGCCCCAAATTTCACAGATGAGAGGTAGAGCCAGTATTGAATGTAGGTCCTTCTGACTCGTTATGATCCTGGGTACCTGGCTAGTGTGCACCTCTCACTCTGTGTGCTTTGCTTACTATACCAATGAGAGATCGACTCTGGAGAACAAGCGGTTTCCTTTTGTTTCAAGGGCCTCTGTCCTTCCTCCTAAGGCATCAACCATGCTGGTGAACTGGAGGCTGGCACTTGTCAACATGTCCTCGAGATTTTTCCCAACTCCTTCATCAGATAAGCACATTGGAAGCATATTATTTTTCATGCAACTGTCTTCTACAAGAATAAACTTTCCTATTTGCTCACGCCTGGCTGTTCCTGAAATGCTTGCCCTTGACAAGTGCAAATAATAGAAGATACCAGTTCTGCCCTTTTGTTCCTGCTAAGGTTATACCTAAAATGTCTGAAAAATAATTGTTCTGTTAAGGGAAGTGTTTAAACTTCCTTTGACTTTAATGTCTAATAAACCTTTATTTTAGCAGAAGGAAGTTTATTTTTAAATACAAATTACCATGGGTAAATTATGTCTCATTTCCTTTTCTATTTGGCTAATTATGGATAGAAAATTGCTGGTCAGTTTACTCCTCAGAATCAACTTGAATAGATTTTAAAAGATAATCAGCTGCCTTCTAGCAGTTTTAAGCTTGGCTTGGATTCAGTATCTGGATGAAAAGTCTCCACATATACTGATGTCTATAAATTCTCCATTTTTATTTTCATATTCTTCATGGTGCATGCAGAAATAAAAAAATTTGGATTTCTGTTGCTGATTCTATAGACATGGTGTTGTTTGGATTTTAAGATGGGCACTGCAAAATAATCCTCCATGTGCTCTAACAGGAAATGCAGATCATGAGTAAAAAAAGTGGTATGTGCTTTGCTTAATCTGTCACGTCACTAACTTTTCTTAAATCACACGAAATCCATATATGTTTACTTTTCTGTAATTCTAATCTATAGCCTAAGATTCATGCTGGGGAAAGCTTTGGGAATTGTTGCTGTTTTTCTTAAAAAGAGCCATAAACTTGCTGGACAAACAGTATGTTGGGGTAACCGAAAGATCAGTGGGAGTAGGGTGTTCTTTATGGAATAATTCCATTTGGAATGATGAGTAGAATTAGAAACCATCCTTTTGCAATGCTAATGAAAGGTGGATCTGGACAGACATCCTTAGTGATTGATTAAACTATTTAGTGAAAGATTGATAAGGAACTCTCTAACGGGTGATCATATTGACGATACTGGAACCTGCCATCAATCCTATTCCAGCTGAAAGTAGACAACTAGTTATTATGCACCTTCTGTGATAGAGGAGTAAGTACTCAGCAGCAAATGGAGTGTTCTTGTCAATAGCGTTGAACCTGCATCTAAGCAGACCTCTAGCTCTACCTGCCAGAACACAGGAAACTCGGGATTGAGCTGTGGTTCTCAACCCTGACCATCCGTCAGGCCCCCATGGGGAACTGAAAGAGTCCTGACACCCAGGCTGTGTCCCAGACCAATTAAATGAGCTCTGGGCCTGGGCATCAGTATTTTTCCTAGTCCCCCCAGGTGTAGCAGTGTGAGCCAAAGTTGGAAACCAAGGGGAAATGGAGCATGTTGAAAGACAGGACAGATAAACAGTCATAAAATGCAGGATGTGAGAAATTCCATGGGATGAATGCCTGATGTTTCACAACATATATGTAGCATTAGAAAAAAGGTGGGGGAGGAGACACTTATAGATAAAAGAGATTTAAGAAACATAAACCAAATGGGATGTGTGGCCTTTGTTTTGATCTTGATTCAAACAAATCAACCATTCCAACCATTCTAAGGAATCAGGAAAATTTAGAGCCATACTGAGTATTTGAGGCTATTGAGGTATTGAGTGTTGATTTTGTTACTTGTGACAATGGTGTTGTTATGCTAAAAAAAGTTCTTACAGTTAAGAGATACATACAGAAGTATTTACGGATGAAATATAATGCCTAGGTAAAACACTAGCAAAAAGTGGTGAGGGGGAGATATAAAAGCAGATACAGAGGATGGGCAAAAAGTCCGTAGTCATTAAAGTTGGATGATGGGTATGTGGGGGCTTATTTTACTTCTCTCTGCTTTTATGTGTTTTAAAAATTCTCAAAAGAAAAGACTTAAAGGAGGCATAGAGGTGAAATGTATGATAATGTGTGTCTTGCATTGTGATATATTATCAGTACAAAGTCTGGAAAATTCACCTGAAATACAAACCTGCAATAAAATAAGGTCAGATCCTCTGCATCTATGCAAAATGGCCCTTATTTCTTTTTAGAAAAATATTTGCATTTTCAATGACAAATTATGTTTATATCTTTGCAGATGATTCTGGGCCTCCTCCTTCTACTGTTATCAGCCAGAATGAAACTTTTGCCAAAGTCATTTTTAAGCCTAGTGTGGTACAGCAAGCCAAGATTGCCCAGAATGGCATTTTGGGAGATTTCATCATTCGATATGACGTCAGCAGGGAACAGAGCATTGGGGACATCCAGGTAATGGGTTAGTGGTTGCTATTTCATGTTAGTTGCTTGACATTTTTAGTTGTACTCAGAACTAAGGATTCTAATACTTACCTAAGGGAGAGAGAACTTTTCTGATTCTTAGGAAATTTGTTTTAACCCAAAATATGTTTCTTAGGAAGCTGGTGGTATTGCCTTGCTGGAGGCTGAGGGTATCTATTCCCTGGCTCAATAATCTGGAAAGCAAATGAAATTTATGATGTAATTTTCCCTGTGATGTTTTAGATAAAGTTAGAGTCTCAGTTCATCTTCAATTTTAATTGAGAGGGACTTGTCTGTGGCTCATTTCCCTTTAGGTTTTATTGCTCCAGAGACAGGGTGGGAATACTAAAATGTATTAATGTGCATCCAGAATGTAGGCAACTTTGATGTCTTGACTTGTAAGATGCTTGGTAAAAACCAGGTAATGAAAGAAGCAGGATTCTCAAGTGACAAGGGTCAGAGACAAAATGAATGTTTTAGATTGAAGTAGTCAACCTCATCAATACATTTTTAAGGGATAATGCTGTCCTTATACAGGTGGAATCAACAATTAGTTCTCATGGAAGGACCAGGACCATAGATACTTTTGCTCTGGGTATGGAATCTGGCTGTAGACTCTGTTTCATGCTGTCTTTGACTTTTAGAAGTTTCATAGGTTATCCATTTAGTTAGTTTTCCTACTTATTCTGAGTACTATCATTTTTACTTTCTTTTCCCTCCACCAGGTTCTAAATGGCTATTTTGTGCACTACTTTGCCCCCAAAGACCTTCCTCCATTACCCAAGAATGTGGTATTTGTGCTTGACAGCAGTGCGTCCATGGTAGGAACCAAACTGCGGCAGGTGGGTGAGGGCCAACTGCCCATATTTCCCTGTCACTTTTGCTTGACCCACTAATGTTCTCTGTGAATAAAATCCAGTGGGTGCCAGCTGTCAGCTTTACCATCCAGCTATTCCTATCTACAGAGATAATTTCTGAACTGATTCCATTAAACCATTGACATAAATTATCATTTCAGCATGGTGGTTTTAAGAGAACAGAGGTGCATGCTATAGAAACACCTTGACATAAAGGGGAGTGGCAGAGTAGATAATGGGAGTGAGACAGGAATTCACTGAGAGCCAGTCAGCTGCACCACTGGTGATGAGTAATTCTGTTCCTTAATGATGGCTTTGAGAACAATGGAGTAGATCAATTGGCAGTCCCCTTGACCTTGCCTTAGAACAAAGGACTTGTGTCTCAGTAATTCTGGACTGATACTCTTTTCTTTTTATTATATTAAAGTATCCTTGATATGCAATCTTATGAAAGTTTCACATGAATAACATTGTGGTTTCAACATTCACCCATATTGTTAAACTGGACTGATAGTCTTAACAGTATTTAGGATGAACCTTAAAATTCTAGGGATAGGAGGGATAGTTCCAGAAGGCGGCATGTAGTCCATGCTCAAAAACTAAATTATCCTGAAAATACAACTATTTACCTTTTTTTCAAACCACTGGAAAAATGCTATTTCTTATCTTACTCTGATATCATAAATATCAGAAATTTGCATTTATAATATCGTTCCAACTTACATAACATAAAAAAAGAATGAACTACTAGCTGCTAGGCCAACTAATATCTCTACATT
Organism: Manis pentadactyla; assembly: GCF_030020395.1. Lineage (NCBI taxonomy): Eukaryota > Metazoa > Chordata > Mammalia > Pholidota > Manidae > Manis > Manis pentadactyla. The sequence continues at coordinate 95,733,024 of NC_080021.1, read as the reverse complement.
CATCAAAAACAGATATTTTGGCCTTTCTTTCCTAATTCACTGTCCATTCATATTGGTTAATAAGAAATGTGTCGTTGAATGAGTAAAATAGTATCTCAAACCTCATAAGAATTCTCTACCCACCTGTTTCCACCCCAGGTCCCACTCTGTGTGCAGCTGAACTTGATCCTAGCTAATAAACTATTATAAATATGTTTTCTCAGTTATTATTTTGTAAATGATTTCTTTGGCCATGTATATTTTTCAAAAATCACGTAGTAAAATCTGTTGATATTTTCTTCATGGTGGCTGATTTTCCCCCATCCCAAAATAGTAAAAAATACATTCCAAAATGTGATGCAAGAATAGGGCTTAACTGTTTTCTTTCAGATTATAACCAAATACAATTTCTAACTAGGATAGGGGAAGATAACCTCATCCTGTAAGGCAGCTCCTTGTAGTTTTTCCACATCACGTTTTTGTACAGAATTCAGCCTGCCAACTTCTCCATCTTAATTGCTTCTCCTCCCTTTCCTGTCTCTGCTCTTCCATCTGGGATTACTTTTCTTTTGAGTGAAGAACACTCTGACATCTTGTTAAATGTGAGTCTGCCATCTGCCAGTAACAAATTATCTCCGTTTTTGTTTGTCTGACAATGATTTATTTCACTCTTCTTCTTTAAGAATACTTTTACTGGGTTAAGAATTGTTGATTTGCAGTGATTTTCTTTCAGTCCATCGAAGACCAATTCCATTGTTTGCTGGTTTCCCTTGTTGCTGAAAATCAGCAATGTTTTAAACTATTGTTCCTCTAAAAGTAGTATTTTATTGTCAACAGCTTTTAAAACTTTCCTTTTCATCTTTGGCTTTCTGTAGCTTTAATGTGATGGTTCTAGGTGTGGATTTTACTGATTTTTTTCTGTCTGAGGTTCTTAGGACTTCATGAATGTTCTTGTGGATTCATGGGAAAATCCTCAGCCATTATTTATGAAATTGCTTTGGCTCACTTTCTTATGGGATCCTCGTGTTAGATTTTTCTGTCCATATCTTCTATGGTTTCCATGCTCTCTTCTATTCCAGCTTGCCTTTCTATATTTCATTCCAATGTGTATTGCAGTTCACAGTTCTCTCCCAGTTATGTCTATTTTGCTGTTAAACTCATCCATTGAGTTTTTTCAGTTATTGCATTTTTTTTCTTTAGTTGTAGAATTTCTCTTTGGTTCCTTTTAAAATTTGTTCTGTCCCTTTTTGGAATGTTAAGCTATTTTACAAAGCTTTCAACAATTTTTTTACTTTCTTAAGCAAATTAAACATAGTTATTTTAAAGTCCGTATCTGATAATTCCAAACCTTGGAGACCCTCAGGAACTGTTTTCATTGTTTCTCTTCTTCTCTCCTTGTGTAACACAAATCATCTTTGATTGCATGATGGACATATTCAAACGTTTATTTGTAGAAATAGTTTGAGGCCTAGGATGATGATCTATTATGCTAGAGAAAGTTTTGGGTTGTTTCTGTGAGGTAGCTGGGGGAATTACAATCTGGAATCATTTTGGTCCACTTTAATGCTTGGGACTTCTCTGGGCAACCCCAGATGGCTCAAAGCAGGATTGCAGTCCTTTCAAGACCTGGTTTGTTTCTGTTTTGCACCAAATACAGAGGGTTTACCAGATCACTTAACTTTGGTAGACTCTGGACTTCAACTTTTGGCTCCCTACTAAGCAACCAAAGTGGTGTTCAGCCTTGGAGATACGACTTTGGCCTTAACAAACATGCCTTAGACAAAATGATCCCACATGCTGAGCCTTCCTCTTTAAATTTTCCCCTTCTCCCAGATCTTTTTTGTCACTATGTTGTTAACTGAAACTCTCAAGATATGTACAAAATAATATATTTTGTTTAGCTTTTTTAGCTGTTCTCAGTAGGAAGGTGGCAAACAAATTACCTGTAGGTTTCTTTATAGGCACCATTTCCAAAAGTAAGTTATCACCCAGAATACTTGTTAACTAGGTCTTGCATCTGATTCAGTGTTATAAGATAAATTCTAGCTAAAATAAGCAGGCAAAGAGAGGCAACAAAGGGCCAGGTAATTTATTTGAATACCCCCGGGCGAGGTTCCATGGCCTTGCTGTCACAGGCCAGGGAAGTCACGCGAAAGTAGACAGGTAGCGAGTTTTTAAAGAAGGTAGGGGGAGGCAGAGCTTAGATTTACAGCAGCGCAAGGATTGGCTAGCCTAAGGCCCCTTTTTTCAGGTTGGGAGGGGGCAGCAGCCGGGGACTTTGGCACGTCATCATGTCTGACGTGCTCCCCCCTCCCCCCAGTGCCTTCAACCTTACAAGTATGATAATTCCCATTTGGATTTTTAATCAATTAACAGTTACTGGGTTGGTGCCATGTGCTAGGTTTCCCCATGCACTCACTAGATACCTATGCACCTGTGAATTTTTAGATTTCCTTTTTTCTTTTTCAAGACAGCGGGCTTCATGAGGGCAGGGTTTAGATGTCCTCTGAAAAAATGTAACTTGATAAAGATATTGATGATTAAAGTTACTGCAAGCAATTTGAATTTGTAGTACCACCAAATATTTTGTTTTTTGATATTTTTACTCACTGTTATATTATGAATATATCTAACACTACTAAATAATCTTTAAAAACCTGGTTTTAATGGCTGCAGGGCAGCACTGTTAAATAGAAACTTCTATGAGAATGGGAATGTTCTACACCTGTGCTATCTAATATGGTAGCCACTAGCCACATATGGCTTGTGGTCATCACATTGGAAAATGTAGTAGAACATTTACTCACCCTACCACCCATGAGAGATATTTAAGTTATTTCTCTTTTTTGCTGTTATAAACGGTGTTTGTGACTTTCATGTGCAATGTAGAAACCTTGTACAATTATTTTCGGAAGTTAGATTCTGAGAAGTGGAATCACTGGGGCAAAGAATACAACTCATTTACAGTTTCTACAAATATTACAAAAACATTTTCTAGAAAGGCCATACCAATTTAAAACTGTTTAAAACTGTTACCAGAGTAAGAATTCCAAATGGATTCAGTTCAAAGGAATTAGTGAATTACCCCAAAATATGTAGGAAAATGTAAGTGTATATTTAACTAGTTTTGAAGGAGGGAAAGACTTTCTAAGCCTGAAAGTAATGAAAGCAATTACAAAGAAAAAAATCAGTAACTTCAGCACATAAAAATTTTAAACTTTTGTTTTATGTGAAAAGAGAATAAAAGTGAACAAAAGGCTGGAAAAAATTTATGCAGCCAAAAGAAGTTTCCCTTTACTATATAAAGAGTAACAGGAGTTCATCTTTAATATATAAAGAGCTATTCTAGATCAGTAAATATCAATCCTGTAATAGAAAATGAGTGAAGAATATGAAGCAATTTACAAAGAAGAAATAAGATTCAATAAGATAATGAGAGTCAAATGTACTAATAAGAAATGAAATGCAAGTTAAAAATACTATCTTTATCTTCAAATCGCCAAACTTTAAATAATGTGAATTACTTATGACAATTTCGGATGTGAAGGGAAATTAAAGATGGCAGAATAGGAAGGCAAGATGGAAACCTCCTCCCAAGAACACGTAAAAGAGGAAAATGCAGCAAATGCAACTAGATCTGAAAATGACCTGAAAGACTGCAGAGTCAACCTCCTACAGCCAGGGAAGAAGAGAGGACCATGCAGCAAAGGGTGAGGCAGCAAACCCAAGATTGAGCGGTACCTAAGCCCTCCCCCGACCCCAGCCTACAGGAGGGAGAAAGAGGCACTGAACGGGTAGAGGGTAGAAGCCAAGAGCACTTCATATCTGGCCCTGGAGATCTGCTCTGGGTTATTGGGACTGGGCACCAGGGGCAGGCAGAACACACTGGGAGACTGAGACTCTAGCCAGGGTGGAGGGCAGGTAGGTTCCATGAGTCCAGAGATCCAAAGCAGAGGAGGTGGTTTAAAGACTTGTCAGCAGTGGAAGGGGTACCAGAGGTGACATGGGTTGGATGGAACTCTCTCCTAAGGAGAAAGGGTGGGTGGAGGTATGGATACCTCTTCAGCCCTTCCTTGGCCCAACAAATCGGGAACTCTTGGGATCCTGAGACGCTCCATCCTCCTTGCTGTTAATGCAGCCCTGAGTGTCCTCCCTGCATGCACTGATGACAGACAGTCCACTTGACCCAGTGGCAGCATCAGACTTTGGTGCCTGGCAGGCAGAGGGAGACCCTCCCAGCTTACTTGGCTCCATTTCAGCCCAACAAGAGAAGTGCCTGGAGGAGCCAGCCCCAGGAGCTCCTTCCTCCTTGCTGGGTCCAAACCCAGTATTGCACGTTTGGCTGTGGCACATTGGTCTCACCACCCCCATTAACTCCCACCATTGTTGCAGGCCAGGCAGAAGGCAGCCTGGCCAAAGTGAGCACAACAGAGTTTCCTGAGATGATCACAAAGACAGCATCTCAAGCAAACTGCTCACCCAGACTTGGACCACTACAGATGCCAGACAGAAAGTTGCCCAACCTATGGCACCCCAACAGTTGGGGCCCTCATAAAAATAGAGCCAGGCACTAGAGAGTAAAGAATCTTGAGCTTCTGGGCACTGTAGCACACCTTCTTCATAAAGCTGTTACTGCATAGACCAGAAGGCATAGCAGAGATATCTAATATAAAGGAAGAAACACAGAATCCCTGACAAAATGAGCAGGTAGAGGAATTTGATCTAAACAAAATTACAAGTCAGAAACCCAAAAGAGGGCTAAATGAAACAGAGATCACCAATCTTCTTGATAAAGATTTCAAAATAGAAATCTAAACATGCTCACAGATTTACAAAAAAGTATTCAAGATCTCAGGGAGGACTTCAACAAAGAGAGAGAGAGAAAACCTGAAAAACAGCCACTCAGAGCTGAAGAAAACAGTATCTGAAATGAAATATACAATGTAGGGATTTAAAAGTAGATTAGATCATGTAGAGGAGATGGTAAAAGAAGTAAAAACTAGAGAACAGGAAAACAAGCCAAGGAACAGAGAGAAAAAAGGATCTCTAGGAACAAAAGAATGATAAGAGAGCTGTGTGACCAATCCAAATGAAACAAATTCACATAACAGGGGTACCAGAAGTAGAAGAGAAAGACAAAAGGATACAGAGTCTATTTAAGGAAATAATTGTTGAAAACTTCCCCAATCTGGGGAAGGAAATAGACACTCAGGTCATGGAAGTGCAGAGATCTCCTAACAAAAGGAACCCCAAGAAGACAACACCAAGACACATAATTATTAAAATGGCAAAGATCAAGGATAAGGAGAGAGTGTTGAAAGTAGCCAGAGAGAGAGCAAAAAAAGATAACTTACAAAGGAAATCCTATCAGGCTATCAGCAGACTTCTCAACAGAAACTCTACAGGCCAGAAAGGGGTGGCATGATATATTTAATGCACTGAAACAGAATGACCCAATAATCTTCTACCTGGAAAGATTATCATTGAAATTTGAAGCAGGTATTAAACAGTTTCCAGATAAACAAAAGTTGAAAGAATTCACCACCACTAAGCTAGGCCTACAGGATATGTTAAAGAGACTGCTATAGATGGAAATGAACCCTGGGGCTAAATATGTTTCACCAGTGAAAATAAACTCTCAGAAAAGGTAGTGAACCAACTAATTACCAAGTAAGTATGAAATTAGAATGAAACAAAAGAAGCAAAATCAAATATACACAAAATCAGTCAAAAGATACATAAAAAGAGAAGATTATGGCATCTAATATGAAAAATGTGGAGAAGGAAGAAGAAGGGAAAAAAGTACCTTTAGATTGTGTTTAAATAGAGTAATCAGCAATTTAAGATAGACTATTATATACTATGGAAGCTATCCTTGAAGCTTTGCTAAACATAAAACTAAAGCCTACAATAAATACACACCCCAAAATAAATAAATACATTTAAAAAAGAGAAATCCAATTACAACACTAAGAAAATCATCAATAACAAGAGAAGAGACTAACAGAGGAAGAAAGGAACAGAGGGGAGCTATGAAAAACAACCAGAAGGCAATTAATAAAATGGCAATAAGTACATATCTATCAATAATCACCTTAAATGTAAATGGACTGAATGCACCAATCAAAAGCCATAAGAGTGGCAGAATGGATAAGGAAACAAGACCCATCTATATGTTGCCTACAAAAGACTCATTTCAGATCCAAAGACATACACAGACTAAAAGTGAAGGAATGGAAAAAGATATCAAACGCAAAAATAGGGAGAAAAAAGCAGAAGTAGAAGTACTTATATCAGACAAAATTGAATTCAAAACAAAGAAAGTAATGAGACAAAGAAGGACATTACATAATGATGAAGGGGTCAGTCCAACAAGAGTATATAACCATTATAAATATCTATGCATCCAACACAGGAGTACCTAAAAATGTAAAACAAATACTAACAGAATTAAAGGAGGAACTAGATTAATTTTAGGAGATTTTAACACACCACTCACATCAGTAGATCAACCAGACAGAAAAAAATAAGGAAACAGAGGCACCGAACAATACATTAGATCAAGTGGACTTAACAGATATATGCAGAACACTCCACCCAAAAGCAGCAGGATACACATTTTTCTCAAATGTACATGGAATGTTCTCCAGAATAGATCACATACTAGGCCATAAACAGAGCCTCAATAAATTCAAAAGGATTGAAATTGTACCAAGCAGCTTAGACCACAGTGGTATACATTACACAAAGAAAACAAAAAGATTTATGAACACATGGAAGCTAAACAACATGCATCTAAATAATCAATGCATCAACAAACAAAACATAAATCAAGCAATACATGGGACAAATGAAGACAAAAACACAACAGCCCAAAATCTGTGGGCTGCAGCAAAGGAAGTTCTAAGAGGAAAGTACATGGCAGTATAGGCTTACCTCAAGAAACAAGAACAATCCTAAATAAGCAGTCTAAAAATCACAATGAAAGAAACTAGAAAAAGAAGAACATAAGAAACCCAAAGTCAGTAGGAGGGACATAATAAAGGTCAGAATAGAAATAAATAAAATAGGGAAAAATAAAACAATAGAAAAAAATTTATGAAACCAGGAGCTGGTTCTTTGAGAAAATAAACAAAATAGCTAAAACACTAGCCAGACTTATCAAGAAAAAAATAGAGTATACACACATAAACAGAATCAGAAAAGAAGAAGGAATAATCACAATGGATATTGCAGAAGTACAAAAACTTATTAGAGAATACTGTGTAAAAGTATATGCCAATTGGACAATGTAGGAGAAATGGACCACTTCCTAGAAAAATATAACCTTCCAAGACTGACCCAGGAAGAAACAGAAAATATGAACATACCAATTACCAGCAATGAAATTGAATTGGTAATCAAAAAACTACCCTCAAATAAAACTATAAGTCCAGACATCTTCACAGCTGAATTCTACCAAACATTTAAAGGAAAGCTAATACTAATCCTTCTTAAAGCATTCCAAGAAGTAGAAGAGGAGGGACTACTTCCAAAAATACATTAAAATAATCATTTATTATGACCAACTGGATTATTCCAGGGATGCAAGGATGGTACAATATTTGAAAATCAATCAGTACTATACACCACATTAACAAAAAGAAGGGTAAAAACCACATAATCATCTCAATAAATGATGAAAAAGTATTTGACAAAATTCAACATCCATTCATGATAAAAACTCTCAACAAAATGGATATAGAGGGTACTACCTCAACATAATAAAGGCCATATATGACAAGCCCACAGCCAAGATCACACTTAACAGCAAAAAGCTGAAAGCTTTTCCTCTAATATTGGGAAAAAACAAGGATGCCCACTCTTCCCACTTTCATTCAACATAATACTACATGTCCTGGCCATAGCAATCAGACAACACAAAGAGTTAAAAGGCATCTAAACTGGTAAGGAGAAGTTAAACTGTCACTCTTTGCAGATGACATGATATTGTACATAGAAAATCCTAAAGAATCCACCAAAAAATTACTTTATCTAATAACTGAATTCAGCAAAGTTGCAGGATAAAAAATTAATACATAGGCATCTGTTGCATTCCTATATACTAACTACAAACTAGCAGGAAGAGAAATCAGGAAAACAGCTCCATTTGCAACTGCATCAAAAAGAATAAAATACCTAGGAATAAACCTAACCAAGGAGGTGAAAGACCTATACCCTGAAAACTACAAGACACTCATGAGAGAAATTAAAGAAGACATCAAAAACTGGAACTCTATCCCATGATCATGGATAGGAAGAATTAACATTGTCAAAATGGCCATCCTTCCCAAAGCAATTTACAGATTCAGTACAATGCCTATCAAAATACCAACAGCATTCTTCAGTGAACTAGAACAAATAGTTCTAAAATTCATTTGGAACCACAAAAGAACCCATATAGCCAAAGCAATCCTGAGAAAGAAGAACAAAGCTGGGGGTATACTCTCCTTGACTTCAAGCTCTACTACAAAGCCACAGTAATCAAAATAAATTGGTACTGGCGCAAGAACAGACCCATAGATCAATGGAACAGAATAGAGAGACCAGATATAAACCCAAGCATATATGGTCAATTAATGTATGATAAAGGAGCCATGAATATAAAATGGGGAAAAGACAGTCTCTTCAACAACTGATGTTGGCAAAACTGGACAGCTACATGTAAGAAAGTGAAACTGGATTATTGTCTAACCCCATACACAAAAGTAAACTCGAAATGGATCAAAGACCTGAATGTAAGTCATTAAACTATAAAACTCTTAGAAGAAAACATAGGCAAAACTCTCTTGAAAATAAACATGAGCAACTTTTTCCTGAACACATCTCCTCAGGCAAGGGAAACAAAAGCAAAAATGAACAAATAGGACTACATCAAACTAAAAAGCTTCTATATAGCAAAGGAGACCATCAGCAGAACAAAAAGACATCCTACAGTATGGGAGAATATATTCATAAATGACATGTCTGATAAGGGGTTGACATCCAAATTATATAAAGAGCTCACGTACCTCAACAAACAAAAAGCAAGTAACCCAATTAAAAATGGGCAGAGGATATGAACAGACACTTCTCCAAAGAAGAAATTCAGATGGCCAACAGGCACATGAAAAGATGCTTCACATTGCTAATTATCAGGGAAATGCAAATTAAAACCAGGGAGGGTGGCTGTTGAACCACTGTGATGGACATTTGATAACAAAAATAGTAATAAAATTTTTAAAAATAATATGACAATTTCTATAGTATGCATTTTTAGAAAACAACAAAATTGTAATATTTAAATTATTTCCTAATAAATATTAAGAAACACCAAAACGGTAAAAAGCAGTCAGTTCTACTGCATCTTCATACAGAGGCCATTCGCCACCCACAGCCTACAGTAGCTCGGAATCACATCTTCAGGTACCTGAGTCATTTCAGGTTTAACCTCAAACTCAGACCATCCTGTTTTCTTCCACTGCTGCTGGGAGAACTATTAAGAATCTTCTTACTTAACAATCCCCAGAAAGATAAATCCTGCCTCGAATTATGTAGAGAAAAACCAGTGAACTAAATCAGGATCTCCTAGACTTACCATTAGTGATAGCATAACTTGAGCACTTCTTAGAAATATAGCATGGAGCATTTTCAACGTACTAGGCATTAGTAGGTATTATTAGTGAATACCAATGGTATTACATGAATTATCGAATAAAAGGATATTTAACCTTTATAGCAATTTGGTTGTTATCTCCATTTTACTGATGGAGAAACTGAGGCTTTGCAAAGGTAGATAACTCAGCTAGTAAATAGCAGGGCCAGGCTGCCAAGCCGGGTCTGACTGAAGCCCATGAGTTGAACTGCAGTGCTATCATGTCGGTGCAAGTAGTGGTGTGATGGAGCGGTGCTCTCCTGTGCTACATAAAGGTGCAAAAAGGTCAGTGCAGCTTGACATTTCAAGCCCCATTTGAGAAGGCTGCCCTTCAGGAGGGAATTCTTTGCTTTGTGTAAGAGCAGTGTCAGGGTGCATGTCATTCCATCTGTTCTTCTCTCCTCTTCCTTCATTTCTGGATGTTAAAATCGCATTCCTTTCTAGGCACTGAAAGCCTGGCATACACTTGGCTGGCTTCTAAGCTACAGCATGGCCTCTTTGCAGGAGAACCACCCTGGACAGCCAAACACATGTCAGCAGCCTCTTGGCAATTTCTAAAGCCCCTTGCAGCCTTGAGTAGTTTTGAAAACTGCTGTCCCAGCAGCTCCTAGCTTGTCTAAGGCCACAGCACTGAGTGAAAAGCTTAGTTAGCCTTCGTGGAGTATTATCTACATTATTTTGTCCACTGGTGAAGAAGAAAATTACCCCAAGCCCAGGGCTTTCGTGATGTGTCCATGGGCTGGGCAGCTCAGGTGTGCTGCCAACATCTTCACTGTTTTCCTGGATGTTCCTGGCTCCCCTCCTCTTTGAGGGCCTAAAACAGTGCACTGGGCCCATCACTGTGTAGGACCTAGGGCACAATCATTACTTGAACAGTTGATCTGTGAAGAACTGTGAAGATCATTTAATGTTAAAGTATATTTTCAGTAAAGGGTGTATCGGTACCTGGGGAGCACATAAAGCTGTGTGCTTCTGATATTTTCTGGTTCTGGTCCTATTACTGGTGGGAATATAAGCCTGGGAGCCAGGATGTAACCAACTTGGGGACAGCAACGGGACACCCTGCAGGTTGCTGGCACAGGGCTTGCCACTGTTTTCTGTCCCACTGTGCTTTTGCCAACAAATGTGTTGAGAGATGGCTCTGGTGCTACATCAAGCAAGATTTCCATCTCTCAATATGAGCTTTTAAAAGTTTTCAGTGAGAGGAGAAGCTGAGAGCACCAAAAAAATGTGATTGGGGTCAACCTTTTTCTTCTTATTAGTTGCATGCTTAGAGCATGGTCACTGGCAAACATGCATGTCTGTGAGCACATTGAGGAAAATATGTCTGTTAAACACACTTTCCCTTGACCAAGATCTGCACATTCTTCTCCCTCTTTCCCCTAATCTATATAATTAGATCCACTACTTTTACTTTTATCTAAAGGAAGTGTGCCAATCCCTATCTCCACATAGCTTTAGGCCACCTCTCAAGGTTTCAGACTCTACCCGTTCTTACCATCAAGTGGCATGAAGGGGATTGTGGCCCATCTCAGGTGGGTGCACACAGATGTCAGCTGCCCTGAGGCCTCAGCCAGCTGCTTGGTGATGTGAAAAACTAGTGGAGCTCTTATGCTCTGATGCAGAGTTAACTGTTAGTGCTTTATTAGTTAACTCTAAGAACACCTTGGGCGGGTACAGGGACAGATTTCTTTCCCTTTTGTGATTTGGATTGGGTGCAGGCTTAGAGACAACAGAGGCATGGATGAGAAAAGATAGGTGGCTGTGAGGCCCAGCGATGTCTGATGGGACCTTCATTCTAGCCACCCTCTTCAAGAGCATGTGGGAGCGTGGACTGAGGAGCACTGAGCAGCCCAGAAGAATGCTAGGCCAGACCTGCAGAGCCCAGAAGGTTCTCGGACAGCTATGGGCTGGTTAGTAGGAGAGGTCCCTGAACAAGTGAGCAAACTCAGAAAGGAGGGTGCAAGCAAACCACAGGGGAGCATGTCTAAGCAATTTGGAGGTACTCAGGCTGTCAGAAAACATGGACAGTGTAAGGGTTGGGTCCTCCTGTGTCACCTTTCCAGGCTGCAGGCCTTGCTGTCAGCATCTGAAAGCATGCCTTCAGTAACACTGGAAATGTCTAGCTTCCCCCTTTGCAGTTTTCTGGAATCAGGGTCAGCAAACTTTCACTGAAAGGACAGATAGTAAGTATCCTAAGCTTTGCAGGCTAAGCCATCCCTGTGGAGACTATCAGTCACTAATAGTGACAACTAGTCCTTGTGTTTTATGCATTGCAGCACAAAGGTGGCTGCAGGCAATATGCAAAGAAATGGGTGTGATGTGTTCCACCCACATATTTATTTAAGTGTATTTATTAAAAATAGGCAGCAATCTGGATTTGGCCCCTGGGCCATAGTTTGCTGACCCCTGGCCCAGAGTGATGACTAATTGGCTTGTGGCTAGAAATCATTTCAATTGATAATATTTATTATCATCTACTGGGCTGCTCTTCTCTAAGTATTGCCACCAGCCAATATGTATTTCAGAAATACATTGCAAAACAGAGATCTGGGACTTGGGACAGTGAACAGAATGCAGTGGGGAGAGCTGGTATTTTTTGACTGACTCACAATATGAGGAAATAAATAATGGGCAGAGGGAAAAATATTTTTCCTTTAGGCCACTAATGAAAATTTGGATTTTTTTGTTTGAAGAAAGGCAGCTCTTTGACAATGATACTATAGATAATATTAAATAAATTGGAGGCACCCATTTAACATTTTTTGTTGTTGAGGCAGTTAAGATTTTCCCAAATGAAGTAATGTAAAAAAGTTTTGAAGGTCTCTGAACGAAGGCACTATGTGGCTATCATACAAAGAAAAAATGAACAATATGGAACTTTAAGTACTCCTGCATTATTAGTTCAGGTTACAGGTCTTGTCAATGTCTGAAAGCCTGGTCCTACTCTAACCAAAAGCCTAGCTTCCCCTTCCTGGCCTCCTAATCCTGCACTAAGTATCTCCAGTTGGGATTGGCAGATTCTCTCTGTAAAGGGCTAGATAGGGCCTCAAAGGAAACTTTGCTGTGAGTAACAGTGAGATAACCTCTATAAGTCAAAGAGGACTAAATAAGACAAGCAATGTGGAAGTGCTCATCAGAGTGTTGGAAAGCTCTGTTCCTCCCAGGGTGCATACCCGTGGCTGGCTGATGGAACCCGCTGTGGGGTGGCATTCCCAAGGGCTGCCCATGCAGGTGCAGCAGTCACCCCTTCTCTTGTGCAGGACACCTGACTCTTCCTCAGGAGCGCATCTTGGCTTTAACTGTAGACATCAGATTCTCAAATAAAATAAACATTGATTTATTTATCCCTAGTACCTATGGGAAAAGTACTAGGCAAAGGGGATATAAAGATAAATAAGACAGAGCCTTTCTCTTAAGAGGTCCAGAGGAGAAAAGCCCTGTGAAAATTGCATGCCATGGAGGTATGCAATCTCCTTAATGGAGATATAGGGTGAGGTCCAGGCATGGCACAGTGGGGGCACCTATCAGTTCTTCTTAGGGGTGGAGCAGGGATAGTGAATGTTTCTCAGAGGAGGGGAGAGTTGAGTGAGTCTTAAAGAAGTTGATTAAGTGGGTTGGCTGAGAAGAGAGAGGGTCCCAGCAGAGAAACCATGTGTGAAACATGCGGCAAGAGAAAATGTAGATATGCAAGAAGCATCATATTTAAGCCACTTTAATTAAGGTCCTTGGATTTTGCTGGCAAAGAAATGCAGGAATCAAGTCCAACATGTCATTTAGACAATGGAAGTAATTTTGGGGGCAGAAAGAGCTTGAGAGAGTCACCAAAACTGAATGATGGCAGTGACACAGGAACTCATCTTGCAGGTGGGATACAATTTTCTTGGCAGGAAAGGAGGGAGGGAATTCTTGGTTGGGGAAAACCATGAAAGAAGGCATGAAACAAGAATGAAATGTTCTAGCTGGAAGGTTCTGGTAGTATTTTGGATAAGATATCTCGAAAACCATCCTGATAAGAGCATTTGGAGAGGCAGATAAATCATAACAAGCCTTTTAAGTGCAGAGCCGAGCTGGTAAGCAAGCAGAGACCACCAGTGATTCTAAGAAGGAAAACAAAACTGAGAAGTCATGTGATGAGCTCTGAGTGATGCAAACCCCGCACCCCATCCCACCCCACCCCCACCACCAGGGAGCTGCTGGTCCCCATACTGGGGCCTGGGATTCAGTCTCTTGTGCTCAGATATGGAGTGGTGAGCTGAGGCCCTTGCTGAAGTCGGAGCCCTTGACAGGCCGCTGCTCAGTGAAGCAGTGGGCAGAAGCGATGCCCTGCCTGCTCCACTCTGGACCCTCTGGCTCTCCTGAATCCATCTTGTACTGCATGTGAGGATGCAGGTAACCAAAATTTAGAAACAAAAGTAACCTAAGATCCTCCCCGGCCCCCAGAAATTAAGGTCACTGGGTTTTAGAATCTCTTCCCTCCTGCAGCAAAAATCTCCTCTTCTAGTTTCATGGTGTCTCTGAGAGTATGAGATGATGGAAAGAGACACAGGTGGAGGGTGGCTCCACTTCTCTAGATATTGTCTTGTATATGCAGTCTGCAGGTGCTGAGAGGATGTGTGGACTTCCTCCTTAATTGTTCCACAATTTCACATTGAACATGGCTTTTTCTCAGGCCCTCTGTAATGTCCATGATGTTCATTAAGGCATCCCTGGGCTGACAGTGAGTGGCACAGGGTGGGTCTACTCCAGGGAAATAGGAGTCATGAGAAGGATCATGAGGAAAGAGGAAGGGGTTTCTACAGATGCCAAAGAACCTGTAGAAACAAAGCAGGCAGGCTCCAGAATCCAGTGTGCAGTCAGGCGGTATAACCATCTGGATTTAGACCAGGCATGAGGGACCAAGAAGCCAGTCATCTCACAGCATGGCAGAAGGACACCAGTTACAAAGATCTAATAGTTTCCATGAGCTCCTCTTGGTCCGTATCCTCTCCCCCACTTCCCACCAGAGCAGAAGCCATTCTGCCGATGGCCTCCAGGAGCCCACAGACGGCAGCGGGATGGCTGTATTCTGGGCCAGAGTGAGAAGTGTGGGATCAACAATGAGGGTAAATCCTGAGAAGTACCAACTTCCCACATGAAGAGAAGTGGACAAATGATCTGTTCTGAGTCTTATTTACAACATCAAGCATGAAAAATGGATGTTTAATACGTCATAAAGAATCAAAGAAATGTTATTGGCAAAGAGCCTTTTAGAAAAATGTACAATGACATTATTAGGTAAATATTTCATACATTTGTCAAACAAAGTCAAATATTAGGTAATGAATCTGAACATTAGCCAGAACATTAATATGAGCGATGGCTCTCTTCTCAAGTTAATGTTATCCAAACACAAAGACTAATGACAGATACTTATGTTTATATTGCATAAGATGTCCTAATATCCAAACCTATTCAGAATTTTTTTAAATTTAGGCTGAATTTAGCCAGAATTTAGTCTTTAAAAATCATTCTCTTTTAGAACTAGTCCTGAAGTAATATTGGCATCTAGATCTGAACCTTTACTGAAAAGGTGCTTTTGTCTGGCTGTGAAGAAACAACTATTTTATCTTTTTACATAGATGTGGTAAACATATAAGTAAATAGGTAATTGGGACCAGAGCTGTAGTATAATCTAGCACAGTACTGCACTGAAAGAGTATTTGAAATTAGAATTCAAATAATAAAAGAAATTACAAGAACATCATATATTTTTAAATACAGGAGACATATAGTTGTGCTTCATTTAGTAAATATGCTCTTCATAATAGGTGAACATTAAGCCATAGAGGCCACAGAAATAGTGTTTTCTGCATCTATTTCTAGGTGAAATTTCAAGTTAATATTTAGCATTTACTAAACTGTTATAAAATATTGGAAGGTTTAATGATTTCTATCCCAAACCATTTATATAAAGAAAATGTATCAGTTGCTGTTCTTTCTTTCTCCAAGAAGAACATGTTGGCCCATAGAAAAATAGTTTTAGTTTCTTACAACAAGACTCCTCAAATTTGACAGACACACCTTTTTTGGATACTTTAATGTTTCTTATATGAGAGTTTAAATTTTCTATTTTTAATGTATACTGTATAATGTGGTTCATTTCAGAAGCTGTTTACGCAGAGAGTCAAGAGGCAGTGAGGCATTTACATGGCCTCTGGAAGTATCCTTAGACTGTAGCCAGTACAGTAACATTATATTTTAATAGTTTGGTTTCTTTTCTAAAACCAACTGGTTGCCATGAAATGTAACAATGATATAGACAGAATATATTGCAGAGAAATGACGTTTATCTATCACCTTGCTCCTAAAGGTGGGATTTTTTTTAAAAACCTGATTATTGGTGGATCAGTTGCAATAACATTTCAGAAATCATTTCATTTTGTAGAAATGAAGATTTGAATTCCTTCAAATCATTGAAAGACATGTGTTGTGTAAACAGAAGATTCTGCTGCCTCTTACAAAATACTCTTTTGTGATCTTGAAATACCAAGGTCTTGAAATACTGCCACTGAAGCATAATTGGTCTGTGAACACAGGCAACACCTGCTGGCAAGTCATGGCCACTCCGATCTTAGCCATGACACAAGTCCAGGGAGACCTGATGCAGCGCCGTGCACGGGCGCCCTCAGAGGCCCCAGGGCCGTGCTGGGGCGGTTGGCCTGTCCTTTCGCCTCGTTTTGGGTTTAGACAGGTAGTTGCAGGGAGGATCTGATGTTGCAAACTTTGATGGAGTCACAGATTTTTAATAAATTTTTGTCTGTGCCTTCCAATAGAATGAGTACAGTGATGCCCTACCAGCAGGAGCAGGACCCCCGGGGACTCTGGGCTTCCCCCCACTGGCATCAGAAGGACTACAGGCTAACAGGGGGACAGTATAGACATGCTCCCCTTCTCCCCTCCCATGCCCATTACCTCTACCACCTGAGAAAGGGAGAAGGCCGACCTGTAGCCATAGTTTGTATTGGGTGCATTCCGTTTCCCGGTATTATCACTCAGAAACTTAGGGCTGTGCTCATGGTATGTATCTGCTGTTGGCAGTTCTCTTTCATGGCTCAAATCAGACTTTTAGAAGGTCTTAGGTTTCTTTGCTGGATTCTTTTAAACTGTTCATATAGATAATTTTTCTCTTGGGTTCACTCAAAAGGACTGTGTGGACCAATCAGAGAGAAAATGTCCATCCTTGGTAAACATTTTAGAATGAGGCAAGTACAGGACTGCATAGAGAACAGCACCACCATTCTGCTGAAAACACAGAAAGGCTAATATCTAATACCCTTGAACTTGGATTTCTCCTGTGATGTCACGGGCTCCCCTTGAATTATGTCTAAGAACCCAGGGTCTGTGGTACAAAAAGCCTTTTGTGTCAGAGTGAGTTCCTGTTGAGTGTGGTTTGGCTCAGACACAGAGTAGCTGAGAAAATATCGCATCAGCGGGCACCCCGATGGAAGCAGAAGGAGTGGGCAGGCGACTGGGTTGTTCATGGACTCCGCTGACGTTTCACTCTGGGGCCTCTTTATAATGCTTCTCAACTTGGGAAATATTTCATAGTCGTTCATGACACAGTGGTTAGCACAGTGGAATGCTGACCCCCAGGGCTGTGCCAAGAGCCTGCAGCTGCTTGGGCTCAGTTCTGTAGGGAAGAGGGAGGAGGGCCCCATCCTTGCCCCAAGAGAGCTTGTATGGGGCTCGAAGTGCGCAGGACAAAGCTGCCACGTGGCCACTCTCTTCCCTGGTAGCAGCATGTAAAGAATGGAAAGGGGGCTGCTTCTCCAGGTGACCAGCTCTGCGCCTTCCCACAGACACCATCAGGGGAGACCATATAATTTTATTTCCTGAAGATCCGCTCGAACAAGAACCATTGCCAACCATATGGAGTGACTAGAGAATCTGAAACAGGGTTTACTATTATTAATTTCTATCTTGCCTTGTTCCAGAAAAAAATTTAAATGGATAGAGATTAAAAGACTTTCTTAATAATAAACCTAAGGCAGTGCTGGAATTAACTTCTGTCCAGGGTGCAAGGCCACTAGGTGGAGCTTTGGGGGTGGGGAAGATCCAAGGAACATGGCTTGAGGGGTATCCAGTATCTCATCCTGTAGGGTCCAGCTGGTTGGAGAGGGCGTTGCAGGGTATGCGATGAGCAGCCGAGTCTGTCTGTCTGCCCAGAAACGCTCTACAGCTCTTCTCAGTTACCATCAGACAATCCCAGGTTAGGGAGGGACCTTAAGGGGATGTAGTCCAGCCCTGCCTGTGATGCCCCTTTGTCTGCAGGGTAGTGCAGGCCTTCAGACGAGTTTGGGTTGCACATTCTCTGTCTTTCTTGGCTTCCTCTGATCTTTCTGAAATGTGCTTACTCTGTTCTCTGGGCTGTAATCTTGGAAAAAGTCTGAATAGGTTTCTGTTGATCTTCAGCATATAAACACAGTGTGCAGAAATACTAGCTGAAGCCCGCTCGCATCTGCTCCTCTCTAGACACTCCTCTCTGCGGTGGTCCTGAGCTACGAGCCCAAGTAGAGAGGGTTGGAGCCATAAAGGGTTAATGGATGGTACAGGCCACAGTGGCAGCTCCTGCCCAGGTCCCTTGGGATGAGGGGTGGGAGGCCATCCAAAAGGTCCCAGTGCAGCTGGAAGTGGAACAACTGTGAGCCGGCTGGCATGCATTCCCTTGGTGCATGTGAGGGAGGCTGCAGCTGCAGCCTTACAAGGCCATAAGGAACCTGGAGTTGCCGGGCTAAGTGTGGGGGACTGGAACAACAATTCCTAAAGCAGAATATCCCAATGGGAAAAAAAATAGCTGCAGAGGAGCCAGGTCAACCCCTCCTGAAGTCATTAGCACACTATTTAAGGATCCCAAAGGATGCCAGCCACTAAACAAGCAGCAGTCGCCTGTGCCCCATGGAGCCTGGCTGGCCCTGCGCCCCAGTGGGGCAGCTGGGAGACTTCTAAGTGCCTGCCTCAGAGCTGGGCTGCCGACAGTACTATCTCAGACAGCCACCACTTGCTGGCATCCTGCCCCCTCCCAGCTGTGGACCTTTGGACTTTCAGGGGTCTAGAGACTTGGCTGGGAAAGATGCTGAGCTGTCGGGCACTCCAGCTGGGGCTGTGTTGGCTGGAAGAGTCTGGTGCCCCCAGCTTCCGGGCCAACCGTCAATGTCAATGCTCAGGGCCCTGTGCCCTCATAGTCTAGTGCAATTATCAGACTTAGCATTTTTACTTTAACACCACCTGTTTGTCAGCTCTGTTTCCTACACACTGACCTTCTAATATCATATGTCTAAGGTTCTCAAGGACAGGGAGAGTGCCCTCACTGCCTTTGTCTTCCCTCAGGAGAATGCCACACATCTCTCTCTCTCTCTGTCATTTACTCAACATGCAAGCTGTCGTGTTGGGAGAGTGAGGAAGGGCAAAGGGACAGCAGTCTTGAGGAGCTCCCTATCTAGTGTGACAGATAGACAGCCTCTTCACCCTTGGCTTGTTCAGGAACCGTGCACCAAGGATCTGTCACATGACCAGGCACAGCTGGGCCTCAAACAGAATCTAAGATAGAAAGAGGTCCTGTACTCAGAAGCCCAGACTTGGCTAGACAGTCAAGTACATGCACGAGTAAGTATATGCATTCTCTCTATAATGTTGTCAAGGAAAAGAACAGGGTGCCATTCTTGAGGGGACAGGGAACCGGCATGTAAGCCTAGAACTAGAGGATGAGAAGAGCCCAGCAGGAGTGAAGACTGTAAGGAAGGCATTCCAGGCAAAGAGAACAGTAGGTGCAGAGGTCCTAAAGAAGGAAAGAGCTCAAAGAAATAAAGGTGGTGCAGCATCATAGGTGCCAAACAGACATGAGCATCAGGTGACAGAGAATCTCAGAGGATGGAGCCAGCTCTTTGGTTTTTTTTGGTCACTTAATCTTTTTTCCAGTTTTATTGAGATATAATTGATAGCACTATGGAAATTTAAGGTATATAAGCTAATGACTTACATATGTTGTGAAATGATCACCATGTTAGGTTTGGTAAACATTCATCATCTCATACAGGTACCAAAAGAAAAAAGAGAAAAAAAGTTCTTTCCTTGTGATGAAAACACTTAGGACTTCTTTAACAGCGTTCCTGCGTA
Organism: Manis pentadactyla; assembly: GCF_030020395.1. Taxonomy (NCBI): domain Eukaryota; kingdom Metazoa; phylum Chordata; class Mammalia; order Pholidota; family Manidae; genus Manis; species Manis pentadactyla. The sequence continues at coordinate 95,713,217 of NC_080021.1, read as the reverse complement.
TCATCCAGCCATGTTAGCTCTAGTGGTCATGCTGCACAGTACATCCCAATATTTCATGATCTTATACCTGGAAGTTTATACTTTTTGGCCATCTTCCCCTATTTAGTATGAAATACTATATCATCATCTTTTATTAAAAATTATACACATGCACATGTGCACACATATACACACAAAGGAAGGGGTATGTGTTACAGTAGCCTTTTTAATAGTGGCTGCCTCTAGGTGGGTGGGATTTTGTGAGTTACATGTTTTCCTTATGATCTTTTTTTAAATATATATATATATATATATATTAAAATATATTTTTTGGCTGGTTTTTTTCCTTCTAGGTGACAAAGTTTCTTAACACTTATCCAAGTCCCTTTACACAGTAGACACTTTATTTTAACCAGGGATTGTTCCTAATGTTCAGAGTCCAAGTCCCAAGGAATGTGGATGAATGCATTTGGCATGACTGGTTTTGCTTTTGTGTTTACCTAGACCAAGGATGCCCTTTTCACGATTCTCCATGACCTACGACCCCAGGATCATTTCAGTATCATTGGATTTTCCAACCGGATCAAAGTGTGGAAGGACCATTTGATATCAGTTACTCCCAACAACATCAGAGACGGCAAAGTCTACATCCACCACATGTCGCCCAACGGAGGTAAATAGGAACCCTGCTCTTTCCATTCACTTTGGCATGATAATGAGTGAGTAGCTAATTTTCTGCCAAGTGGCATAGGTTTGAAAGCTGAAGCTGATCACAGGAAAGGAGATAACAGATGAGAGCTTTCCCAGAAGCTTGTGTTTCTCTGAACACCAAAACTGTAAATTCTCCTCTTCCAGGCCCCGAACTAAGATGGTCAGGTAAGTTATGGGGGGAAATACCTGATAGGTTTTGGAGCCATTCCTGGTTTATCTCACGGATCCCAAACAATGAAGCAGTGTTTGTAAATTGTGTTTGGGTGGGGATGAAGGCCAAAGAGATGAATGATTCAGTGTTTTGAGGGCTTGAATATTAGCACCTTAGGAGGCTGAACCATGAGTCCTCTCAGCAGGGTGCTAACAGAGTGAGCAGAGCGTGAATCCCAGGTGGCCTGCAAAATGCTAGGGAAGGAAAGGGAATGGGCTCTGAGTCTTTGTGCACTGGGCTTGGATATGATGACTGGGTAAGTGTGCAGAGGAGAGAAAAGGTCATAACGAATTCTAAGGATAGAGATCAGAGGAGCGTGTTACCCAGCTGTGCTTGATGAAAGTCCCTTCATCTGCCAGAAAGTCAGCCATTGTTGCCAGCCTCCCTGTTGTTAGGTGTGTGAGGGATGCCCGGGTTTAATGGAGGTTTGATTCCAAGCCCTGCTGTGCCTTTGGTGTCTTGTATTAGGAAAGCTAAGTTCATTCCTCTGCTTGGGCTTTCCTTGGCTTGAAAATGAAGTGAAAGATGTGGCACCATTGCCAAGCTCTAGGTTAAAGAGAAAACAAACACCTGCCTTTTAGATCATGCCCATACATCCAGAGGTAATATGACAATAGGCCAGGCATTCAGAAAGGCAAGCAAGCTAATGAGCCCAAAGAAATGTTAATGCTATTTCAGCTGGAACTTTCCCTTACTTTGTATACATCTAGGAAAGAATTATCAGTGTGTTGGCACAGACATAGATATGTATGTTTTTCAGCAAGAAATTCTGGAAGATGTAAAGCAATGAGGGAAATTATGATTCACTCAAACACGGTACATTTTCCAAGCAGATAAAAATCACTCCAGGCAGGGAAAATAAGAGTGTGGTGATGGATATACAAATTTTTAAATTTTATAAAAATTATTGTGTACTTAAAGTGGGTGAAGCTTTTGGTATGTAAATCTCATCTCCATTACAAAAAAACACTAGAGTCAGAAGAAGGAAACAGAGGGCTGCAGTGAGCCCTCTGATTTCCCTTGGTAGCTGTAGAGCTGCAGCAGAGGTGAACGAAGTTCTCAGCTGATTCAGAAAGCTCATGTCAGCTGGCAGTTTCAAACTTCGCCCACCCAACCATCCATGTCTACATTTGCCAAGCAAACAGGCCTTCAGCACCTAACACACACACTGTCCCCTGACAGTAATCAGAGCTGCCGATGACGAGCACCTCAAGGAGAAATGGCAGGGGCAGGAGGTGTAAGATTTGAAGCCCTCAGGTTGTAGGGGTTCTAACAAGCAGAGGTGATCCTGAAGGGGCAGGAAGCAAGGCAAGGAGAGGATGTGAAAGTGATAAAGGGTTAGTTAGTTCTTCAGCCTGCCCCCCAGCCCCAGGCCGCGTTTGAAGTCATCTGAGATTGCATCCTGTTGCTCCCACCTGCTCATTCTGTGCCCTTTCTTTCCCTCTGTGACTCTTTCTCCCTCCAAATCCCTGCACCCAGCCCCTCCTGCCCTTTGCAAACTATTCTCAGAAAAGGATGTAGAAACCGTGAATGCTAAGGTGTTGAAGACCTCTAAGCCAAGCTACCCTCAGATTCATTCATGAGGTTACCTACAGGGGGATCATTTTGTGCCATTGCTATTCAATCAGCAAACATTTGCCATGTTTCGAGACAAGCAGTGTGACCTGGAAACACCTCGTATGTGCAGGTGACTGCTTTCCCCACACACATCCTCCAGCTAATGCTTGAATGGCTGCATGGGAAGCACAGCCAGGCAGGTGCCTGAGGTTAAGGAGGCAAGCATAGAGGCTTGAGCTGTCCTGCTTTGGTGTCCCACAGGCACAGACATCAACGGGGCCCTGCAGGAGGGCATCAGGCTGCTCACTAGCTACGTGGCCCACAACGACATTGAAGACCGCAGCGTGTCCCTCCTTGTCTTCCTGACGGATGGGAAACCCACTGCCGGGGAGGTCAACACCGTCAAGATTCTCAGTAACACCAGGGAGGCCGCCCGAGGCCAAGTCTGCATCTTCACCATCGGCATCGGCAATGACGTGAACTTTAAGCTGCTGGAGAAGCTGTCGCTGGAAAACTGTGGCCTCACGCGGCGTGTTCAGGAGGACGACGACGCGGGCTCACAGCTCATCGGGTCCGTTCGTCCATCTTCTTGCTGCTCCTTAAACTCGAGTCTGCTGGACATGATCATAATGCGCTATACGGGGAGTTGTCATAATGGGCTTGAACCAGGCAGATGCTCTGTGACTTGAGGCAAGATTTAAGATGGTCTGTGCCTCGATTTTCTCATCTGTAAAGTGAGGATGATTGTCGATTAACCAGATTTAATGAGCAACCCTGTGTAAGCCATTGGTCAATGGCCATCCCATGTTAGGTGTCCTTTGGCCCTTATGGCTGTGATTGCCTTCTGGATATTTCAAGGCACTTTCTAGTATATTTACTCCAGTTTCACCCTGGGAAGGTGGGTCAGAAGAGCAGCACTATCTTGACTTTCACACTAGTTAAAATGACTCTATTGTTATCTTGAAGCCAAATGACTGGTGAAACTGGCCACTGATTATATTGTTTTTCTGAGGTGGAGAAGAAATTAAAACTTAGGTATTCTCAGTTTAGTGCCTTCTCAAATATCATGTTGCCAAACACGGGGTATGACTTTGCTGTTGATTTGAGGAAGTGCTGACTATGCTTTAATCTATTTTATGACATGTATAGTACATACTTACAAGGAAAAGTGAGATTTGGGTAGATTTACAGGTATTTAATAGCCATAATCAAAGAACATTCATTTACAATAAATCTAATTGAAGGTCTCTAAGGTTGGCAATAAAGATTCAGTTTTTGGTGTCAGGCTAGATACCATTTCCCCCAGCATTTTGGTCAAAGACTTAAGTAACACTTTTTGCTTCCTGCATTTTCAAAATTATTCAATACTACACTCAAAGGGATAATCTAAAGCATTGTATAACAGAATTGAGACTTATTAATGTGTTCATAAGCAAAGGCAATTACATTAAAACAAGTCAACTGTACTATCATACTACTAAAAGTATCAATACCCAACATTTATCAAGACCTTGTAATGTGTAGAGCCAGGCCTGTCTACATCTGTTGTCTCGTGTCACCCTCCCAGATATCCTGGAAGTAGGTGTATGATGGTGAAAGCTAAGCTGCATGTGGATGACTCTCTCCTCTAATAGTCTGACAGGCTGGGTTCTGCTCCACAGAGTCATCCGGAGACTCAAGTTCCTTCCATTTTATCACTCTGCACCCCATAGCTGTCCTCCTTAACTGCAAGGGTGGAATTAAGCCACTGTCACTTCTGTGTTCCAGCCCCAAACAGGGGGAAGAAAAGACAGCCAGGGCCTGCCACTTTACCTCAAGTAAGCATTGCAGAAGTCACATATCACTTCTAGTTACATTCTGTTGGTGAGAACTTGGTATATTTGGCCACAGTGGAGGCTAAGAAATGTGGTTTGTAGCTGGATGGGCATGACTGGGTTGAAACTCAGTTATTATGAAAGAAGGGGAGGATGGGTGTGGGGGAACAGCAAATAACCTACCAAAGGGGTTACTACAAGCATTCTAGTTTTTTAGAGGAAGAAACTGAAGTTCAGAGAGATTAAGTCACATGTCTCAAGACACACAGCAATGAAGTGGCTGAGATGGAAGTCTAACCCAACAGCTTATGCTCTCCAGATCCTGAGAAAGGGGATTTTGATGGTCTCCTTATTCAGCAAGAAGCAACCATGTAACATACTTCAGAGAAACTCTAAAGCCATCAAATGCTGTATTATACAGAAGCTTAGTGGTAAAGTCAAGGACAGACTTCTCAAGTATAATGGGCTGGTTAGAGTGCATCTGGAATATGTGTGTCTGGCTGTAAGAAAGATGTTTTAAGAGGTCCGTTGAGAGACTTACAAAGGAAAGCTAACCAGAGTGGTTAGGGATTCTTGACCTGGAGTCCTGAGGAACAGTTCTGAACCTGAGCTCCTCTATGAGGCAGTTCCTCCTCCTCATCTGAGCAGCTGGACAGGTGGGAGCCTGTGAGTTAGTGTGCTCTGTCACCGGTGTTCTGGCCACTGCCGCCTGGCCTCCCATTAGAACTGGTCTGCTGGTGCAGTACTGGACTTGATGGTGTCTAAGAACAGAGCCACCGCTCTGACAGTCCATCATTTCCATAGGACCTGCCTGCCTGAGCCAGGCAGGGCCCTGATGCTCTCCCTCTCTCACTCCAGGTTCTATGACGAGATCAGGACCCCTCTGCTCTCTGACATCCGCATCGATTACCCCCCCGGCGTAGTGGAGCATGCCACCAGAACCTTGTTCCCCAACTACTTCAATGGCTCTGAGATCGTCATTGCTGGGAAGCTGGTGGACAAGAAGACGGATCGACTGCACGTGAAAGTTACAGCCAGCAACGGTAAGAAGTTTGTCATACTGAAGACAGACGTGCCCGTGGAGCCCCAGAAGATGGGGAGTGGCATCCCAGGAAGCCCCAGGCCCACGGGTGATGGCCCCGGGGACTGCAACCACCTGGAGCGTCTCTGGAGCTACCTGACCGTGAAGGAGCTGCTTAGATCCTGGCTGCAGAGTGACGACGAGCTGGCGAAGGAGCAGCTGAGGCAGAAGGCGCAGGCTCTGGCGCTGAGCTCCCGCTTCCTCACCCCGTTCACCTCCATGAAGCTGAGGAGACCAGCACTGCGCACGGAGCCGCCGGAGGACTCCTACCGCTTGTCCGCAGCCACTGGGCCTGAAACAGTGGTCCAGGGCCTGCGAGGCGCCAGCCTGCAGCCAGGTAATGGGGGCCCCCACCCCCTGTGTCATTCTAACTGCTTCTCAGGCCAAGGGCACCCCGGCAGTCATCTGTTTTATTTTATTGTGTTGTCTTTTTTATAAACAATAGCCCTATACACAGCTCCTAGTCTTCAGAGGGTGTGTTAGATTCTGGTGTGTGTATTGTTATAAACTGTGGCCATCTGCTGGGAAATTAGAAAAGGTGGCATTCGTCCCAGAAATGGTGCCCCGTGAAGTCAGTCTATCCACATATCACCTGGAGTGCCTGCCAGGTGCCAGGCATTACTACAGGCACCAAGATGAGCAAACAAACAAACTCTCATTTTTAAGTGCCTTTATATTTTTAGGTACTTCAGGGCTACATCATTTTATGTGACATCTGATTTTTATTTTCCTGAGCACCTATGTAAGGAGCTGAGTTCTGGATTCTTGAGAGACTTTATCCTCACATGCTTACCACTCAGCCTCTAAACAGATACTGTCATCATCAGGCTCAGGGCCGCTTTGTTGGGGGAAATAAGTAGCAACAGGAAGGGGAAAGGGAAAGAAGTTCAACCAAAGCAGGGGGTTATGTACTCAGTAATACCTGTTTGTGGAAAATAGCGTGTTCTTTATGGGTAACATGTTTATTAAATTCCTGTCAAGTGCACATCTCCCAAGGAGAGGGACCGGACGTTGACCCAGGGCCCACATTTATTGCTTACACTCTGCACTCTGGAAGCACCCAGGCATGGTGGAGAAGGCTGAGTGTCAGCCCACCGACCCTCCTGCCCGACTGTGTGGCTCAGGGCAGGTTTCTTAACCTCTCTGAGCTCCTATTCCCTCACCTGTAAAATGAAGATAATAATAACTTCTGGGAAAAGTCACTGTTAGGATTAAATATGTAAAGTCCTTGAGTTTTCCACAAATGTTAGATGCCATCTCCCACCAGGAGTATACAGCCAAAAATTTATTGAAAAGCCCAGTCCCTAACATAGAGGTTAAAAGTGGCCTTTTTATAAAGTGGTGATTATCTTGGCAAAGTGGGGGGCAGTGTTAGTTCCAGTGCAAAGCAAGCTGCATGACCCCATTACTTCACACAAAATGATCTGTGCCCTTGCAGGCAGAAATGGCTTTTTGAATAATATCTTCATTGCATGTCAGCAACTCCCCTCTCGGTAGCTTCAGGAGAGCTCAGCTCAGACTCAGAAGCTACAAGACTCAGAGGCCAAGAACAGAGGGAACAACCAGCTGATTGTTCACAAGAGTTGTTGGAAATAGGTTTTTCCTGAGCTGTCGGTTAGTGTCCAGAACAATCTTCCTCTTAAAGCTCTGATCATTTTCAGGTTTCAAGCTTAGTTTTCTGGAATGTCTGGGAGCTGCCACCCAGGGGGCTCCTGAACACAGCCAGGGAAACTGAGAAGTCCCTCGTCCTGCACGGCCCGCTGGTTCTTCTGGGCCCTGCTGCCCAGGGGGAAGGAGGCGGTGCTTGAAAAATGCTGGGCTGCCTTGATTTTTCATTTCTGTGAGGGGCCCAAGTCAGTGAAGAGCAGCATAATCTTGCTAATGCAAACCATTTGAAATAAGACACTCATTTTCTTTTATTTATGGAAATTAATTGGCTTTTAGGTTATTCTTTAAGTGAATATTTTTGCCTGTTGCTCTCTGAATTGTACTCACATACATAGCCACATTTTATATTTTTTGTTATTGTATCTTTTTTTTTTACATTTTTGTACTCTTTAAAAATTGTGGTTAAAAAAACCACACATGGCATAAAACTGACCATTTAGCCATTTTCACTGTGTGCAGTTCAGTAGAGTCAAGTACATTCACACTGTTCTCCAGGACTTCCTCATCTCGCCACCTGAAATCCTGTGTCCTTCAAACAACCCTGCTTCCCTCCCCCATAACTATACTTTCCCATGTAATAGACTGTTTCCCCTATTGTAGACACAGAAATCACAACAAGAAGATTATCTAATATATAGAAGAAGAAAATAATTAAGCCTTTACATGTTACACCTTTTCTTGTGTGTGTGAGGCCCAGCTCTTTCTTTAAAGCAGTTGATGTTTTTTAATTGCCACAAATGGATCTGAAAGCTATTTTGTCCTCTTCTCAACCCTCTTCTCCCTGTACCTCTTACTTCATCTTCTGTAATGAATAACATGCTTGTTCTCTTTCTTCTTTCCAGGACTTGCTCTCAAGAAACCACATAACCCGAGAATTAAAGTCTCCAAAACATCAGGTAAAGAAAACAATGTGGTTTTGTGTGTTTTGAGAGTTTAGATGTGCAGAAGTGGATGACCAGACTTCCCTGAAGCCCGTTCAATCTCAGCTTATAGAACAAGATGTGAGGACCTGTATTTATTTAGTGCAAGCCAGCAGCATGAGGCAGTCGTAGGAACCAGGGTCAGTAAGCCGTCACATAAACACTGGATGACACAGTCCTGAAGGGCCTGCAAGAGCCCTGCAGGAAGGAGAGATGGATAGCAGAAGCCCATTTTCACCATTACTGGGTTTAAAGGCTATTTGTTTTTGAGATCTGAAGCATATATGCTTCCAGCTTCTGGTATTACAAGTATCTGTGACGTGCAGGGTTTTTGGCTTTAGAAGGGAAGAACAGTTTAAAAAATACTGTAGCATTTCCTTTGGCTAACATCCTGGGATTTTAATAAAAACTAGATGGAATAACAGCACGGGGCTGGGTTTTATTCCTAAAATGTACACGTCTTCCTTGGTGAGCCTTTGCTGTTGCCCAGCTTTCTATGTGCTGGACGTGCGAGTCCATAATGGTGGGGACATCCTAGAGATTGTCTGTGGGGACAGGAAACGCACCATCTCCAATAGACATAATGCTGTTCCTTTGAACACACACGCTTTCTGGAATGCAGGAAAATGTTCCTCTTGGATGCTGCATGGAGTAATGACTTTCCGACATCTCTCTTTTTTGGAGCAAGCTTTATCTTTTCTTATAAAGGGATTTGGAAGGTTTTTGAGTAGAAATGATGTGGTGTGAGCACAGGAAACTCTTGGAACTGTCATATAGTTATACCAGGACTATTATCTCCTATGGATGTCATTCTTTTCATCTTCAGAAGACCCTGTATTTCTTTATAAGTTGACATTTACAGGATGCTTGAGGCTCTTTATAGTGAGATCAGTCATATTCTTTCAAGGACCCTTGTGAGTCATGCTGGGGACCGGAAGGGTGTTTCAGCCACTACACCAAGGATATTAATTAGTTTACAGCTTGAAAAGACTGAACTCCTGGCCCACACCCACTACCATATACAGTGGGTATAATACATGTACACATAAAGTGAAGGGGTATTCAGAAACCTGTTGTGTTGGTGTATAAATTAGATGGAAACCAACTTTCCTGTCTCATGAGAGAAGAGAAGTGATGTTGACTCTCAGGAAATATTTTGTCTGTCCAGTAAGAAACAAGAGAAGTGGAGGGGAGGAGAAAGGGCAGGAACAGGGGCCAGCCAAATGTGGTCGTAGCTGGGGAGAAAAGTTGGGCAGCAGTTAAAGTTCGTATGACCCAGAGGAGGCATTTCCCCTGTCACTGCTGATGCTCCCGCCTAACCTGCTGTTGACCTTGTGTCTTTGCTCATCCTCAGCCCTGAATTGGACCTGGTCATTACCACCATCACGTGAGGGTTGTGCACCTCTGGCTCTGTGAGTGTCTGACGGGCCATGGCACTCTGGCCACAGGAGAGGATGGATTCACATCCGCCTCTCTCCACCTGGCTGGTCACAGGAGAGAGGAAATGCTCTGGGGAAGCCACTCAGGAAATTAAGGGTATAGGAGCTGTACACCGACACACTCCTCTCTGTGCCCCATGTACCTCTCAGAGCACAGTCGGCCATGTTTGACTGAAGTGCGGTGCAAGGGGCATTATATTTGAATCGAGGCAGCCTGAGATCAAATACTGACTGTACCATGTACTAGCTGCATAACTAGAGCATCACATCACTCCACTGCCCAGTCATCTTCCTGATTGAGACGCTGAGGATCGCTTTAGGGTTGCATAAATAATGGCTGAGAAAATATCAGAGTGCCTACACATGGATGGCATCCAATAAATGTCCTTTGTTTCTTCCTCACTCGTGTGTTTTCCTGGCTTGGTAGCGGATGGAGATCCCCACTTCGTTGTGGATTTCCCCTTGAGCCAGCTCACGGTCTGCTTCAACATCGATGGGCAGCCCGGGGACATCCTAAGGCTGGTCTCTGATCACGCGGACTCTGGTAAGTGTGGCCTCTGGGCAAGGGCAAGGGAGGTATCCTATCTCCCTCTGGTCTTCAGATGCAGGTCCGTATACACAAGGGGTGTATCATAGATGCTCAGTGAGTATTGTTGCTGGTAAGTTAAAGGTAGTAGATCATGCTGGACTTGGCATTGGAAACCTGCTCTGATAGAACTCCTTTTGTAGTCTTGGCAACATGACGGGAGCTCCCTTATAAGATGGAGCTAGTGATGCTGGCTCTGCCAGGCTCACTCGCTAATGTAAAGACCAAATTAAATAATGGGTATGAAGTGTTTGGGAAGTACACAAGTGCTATGCAAATTCATGATATGTGGTTACATCTTTCCATTCAAAAGATGTGATGGTAGGAAGGCTAGGGTCTAAACACATCTATCTCAGCTCCTCAATGGTTTAGATGTTAAGTCAGGATGTTGATTACTGCTCCGTGTGCAGTGAGCTCAGGTCTAAGCAAGGCTCTGATCCTCTCCAGCCTGTCAAGGGGAGGACAGAAGAGATTTGTGTATAAAAAGCTTTCTAGCTCCAGTCACGTAGCAATGCCTTGGGGTGGCCATACGGACAACCACACAGCTCAGCTTATGAGGACAAGCTGTGGGGACGACCTTCTGGTATTTCTCAGTGCTGAGAAAATGAGTTCCATAAGGGCTAGGTCAAAGGGCTAGGTCACAGAGGGCACCGCGGCTGGGTGACGTGTATGACGTCATCACGTGACATTTGGTCCTGGGGTCGCTTCCTCACCTGTTCTCTTGCAGGGCTTCCTAGCCTCTGAGCTAAATGTCAGCTTGTTTCCAATTGAGAGGGCTCCGGAGTGAGATGGGGCCTAATGTCTCCCTCCCTGGGGGCACCCATCCTCCCAGGATCTGTTCCTGTGGTTTCTGGGCCAGTGCCGTGTCCGTGGTGGGCAAGTCAGCTGGAAGGCGCTTGGAGCCTTGTTGCTGCAGTAGCTGGTCTCTGCTCAACGCTGGAATCTCTCTTTTCCCCCTGATTCCTCTCCTCACAAAGGCTGTCTTCTCCTGGAATGTCTAAGAGCCACTAGTCAAGATTTAAAGGAAGATTACCCCCACAGCAGACAAAACAAAAGTTAATTAAAGAGAAATCTTCTATTATTGCAAACTGCCTTTTTACCCGAGAGCAAAACACACATAATATTCATTATTCCCTAATTCAGTCCCAAACGTCTCATGTAGAATTGCCATCTGTTTGCTATTCGGTGGAATAGCACGGGACCCTAGAGGCCTGCTCTCAGGCCTTCCTCAGGTCTAGAAAGGCTGCAGTTGTGTTAATGATAATGAAGGAATAAGAAAGGAATTCTATTTGATGGCAACTGATAGCTTATATGTGTGGCACCTCCTGTGACTTTCACAACAATTCCATAAGCTTTTATGCCTCCATTTTACAGAGGTGGAAATTGAGGCTCAGTTGTTGTCCCTGGCTCAGACTTGTCCAGGGATACACACCTAGAAAGTGGGAGAACTTTGGTTTTTAGACTAAAGAAAAGTCTAGTCTTTGCATTATCCCATACCACTCCGTGACTTCAGAGGATCTCCAAATCAGGATCAGAGGATCTCCAAATCAGGATCAGGGTAACTAGTGGATAAGAGCGTGAGTCAGGGCCACATGGGGCCTTTTGTTACCACACCCAATACTGGAATGAAAGCAACCACGCACAGAACCCCCACCGTGATACCTTGGCCCAGACCTTGCCATCCTTCCCCTACCCCAGGAATTCGCCAAACATAGGGAGAAACCCACCCATATCTACGCATCCATTACTTCACTCAGTCACTTGTTCTGAGGCATGAACGGCCTCTGCGTGGGAGTCAGTGCCGGAGCCCCCGTGCAGGAGGGCGCCGGAGATGCGAAGGTCAGCCAGAGGAGGAGGGGATGCGGACTAGGTGCCCTTACCGTGAAGGTGGAGATGGTTGTTCTAACCGCTATCCTCCTCCCCTCTGTCTTCGAGGCGTGACAGTGAATGGAGAGTTGATCGGGGCCCCTGCTCCCCCAAACGGCCACAAGAAACAGCGAACTTACTTCCGGACCATCACCATCCTCGTCAATCAGCCCGAGAGGTCTTACCTTGAGATCACACCGAACAGAGTCATCTTGGATGGCGGGGACAGGCTGGTCCTTCCCTGCAACCAGAGTGTGGTGGTGGGGAGCCGGGGGCTGGAGGTGTCGGTGTCGGCCAATGCCAGTGTCACTGTCACCATCCAGGATACCATCGCCTTCGTCATCCTCATTCACCTCTACAAAAAGCCAGCCCCCTACCAGCGAAATCACCTGGGCTTCTACATCTCCAACAGCAAAGGCCTTTCCGGCAACTGCCACGGCCTGCTAGGTAGGGGCTGCTCTTCTTCACGCTGGTCCAGGGGGTAGAGTTCAGTTTCCCAAAGGGGGCTGACATTGCCTGTATCTTAAGCTTGGCTGGGAAGTTCAGTAGGAATATGGTCTTTATGTGTCTCATGAAAATTACTATAATTTTGCCTCCTGATGACTTTCTAGAATAGGAATGGGCTTCATAAACTAATTTTCACTGCAAATCAAGCAAAGAAATATTGAGAAATCCTCTCAAGGTCTGGCCTTTTACCCTCAGCAAGAGGATATGAGTCAGGGGCAGGCACAGCTGACACCAGCTCTGGCAGTGTGGCCCGTGCAGGCACTCACACTGCGTGTGTGCAGCAGGGTTCTTCAGTATGCCATTTCACAAAGGTCCCTTGCCCACCGGAAAGAGTGGGCTGCTACCAGGGCTGGGTGTAGAGGGCAGGATTTCCTGGCTCTTGAGCTGAATGCATTTCTGATGCACTGGACTGCTGAGCACCAGTTCCGTCCCATCAGCACAGACCAGGATTCCTTTGGCCTTAGCAGGGCCCTCACTTGACCTGGAGGCTTCTGACATGTGTGTGTGTGTCTGGCCAAGCTGAGCTGACTGCTTTCTGTATCCTCTGTCCAGGACAAACCCCCTCCTTGCAGAGATCCAGGGGACCCGGGGAGGAGGAGGGGAGAGCTGACCCTCTTCCCTCTGTAGCAGCCCCCTCTTGCCCTCCCAACTCAGTAGGAGACTTCATCTCTACTGGCTGGTCAGGCAGCTTTCCAGTGGGGGCCTGGGCAGCTTCCAGAAGCAGAGGCCACCAGGAACAGAAGGTCTGCTCTCCTCTCTGTCCCTTCCAGTCGCATGCTCTGTCACCCTGGAAATAGTGTGAGTGCAGACTTCATCCTCAGATGGCAGTTAAACATGCTCCTGTCACTGCCATCCTTCATTGTCCCCTTCCTCTGGGGCACATGTAAATTTGCTGGTCACCAGTGGCCTAAAGCAAAGTTACATTTTTTTCTTCACAGTGTTGCCTGAACTTGACTTAGACCAGATGTTTTTTCTGTCCTCAGGTCAGTTCCTGAACCAGGATGCCAGACTCACAGAAGAGCCCACCAGGCTCAGCCAGAATATTACCGACCCTCCGTTCCGTGAGGCAGGAGAAAGGTCAGAGGCGGTCCTAAAGGTGAAAGGGCACCAAGTCCCAGTGGTCTGGAAACAGAGGAAAATCTACAATGGGGAAGAGCAGGTGGACTGCTGGTTTGCCAGGAAGGCCACAGGCCTGGTTGACGGGGAGTACAGAGACTACCTGGCCACCCACCCTTTTGACTCAGACACCACATTTGGCCCTGAAATAGCCAGGGGACTTGGACACTAGCAGTCCTCCTGTAAGAGTGCCTGAGCCAGAAATGGCCTTCAGGGACACCATAGTGCAGTGTTTTCTGCTTGCATGGGCCTTGTCACTTGGCAGCCGCAAGCTGTGACTGACCCCTGGTGGCGTGTTGGTCTGACGGTGTCTTGCACAAAGGCTGGGGTCAGGAGGCTGCAGCACAAACGTTATTTCCTCCTGCCTCCCCACCCCCGGCCCCCACCTGCCTTCCATAGAGAAAGGTGGTAGCTCCAAGGGTGGAGGCCATGGCTACAAGCAAGAAGTCTTGTGCCCCCTGGCTTGTTCATCTCATAGCCTAACGAGGGGTAACTTTGCTGAAGGGAGGTTTGTTTTCTCTGTGGAAATGGCCACATTTGGGCACTCTGCTTTTTGCCTTGTGTGAATGCTTAGGCTTCTCTCTCCTTCATTCTCCAGATATGTGGCCAACCTCAGGGGAGCCTCTCACTTGGTCCAAGCCACAAGTCATGCAAATAGCATATAGATCTGATCATTGTAAACAATTACCTCTTTTCTTAGGAGAGGATTTTCCTGCGTTATGATATCTTGCCCTGAAAAATTACTTTACATTTTTAAAAACTTGACTGAAAATAGAAAATCTACATCCCAGATACTGGTGCATTTCTAATGGGCTTTGTAAACCACTTGACTTTGCTGATGGATAATCTATTTATTCTGGTAAGCTAAGTGCTTTGAATAAACATGGACAACCCCATGTGGATGTTTCCTACCAGCCTGTCTAGGGGCTGGAGAGTCAGTCAGTTGAAGAATCTCTTAGTTGGCGCTTGTCAGCCTTTGTCATAATTTGGGCCTCCTTTGCTCATGGTCCTCCAGGAGTGGTAATTAGGCTCTTGCCGTACTGGAATGGGAGGTGGAGCCAGTGCAGGTGTGTCCACCAGCCGACCTACAGGCATCCACTTGTCCGTCCTCGGCAGGGAGTGCGGCCGTGCTCGCAAAATCAGGAAGGCTCTCGGCATCAATCAGGCACAGCCAGGCAATCAGCATGAGTAAGGGGCTTCGGTTCCAGAACTTGGACCCATCTGATCCCAGGGAAGAGTGAGAATCCATTGGGGGGACAGGAGGTGTCAAAAGTCAGTGCAGGCCACCCTTCTCATGTGGGCACCCTGCTGAGGCCCGAGCCCGTTCCCCAGGGCCCAAGGCTGATGGTGGCACCACTGCCCTCTTTTCTTGCCTCCTTGCCAGTTCTCGGGTTTCCAGTTTGGTTTTCTCAGGACAACCCAGGTTCAGAAGGCCTGAAGCTCATGAGTGAGGAGCGAGCTCAAGATAGCTGGATGCAGGGACCACTTGAGCCCAACAGCAGAGAAAGATAGATTCAGGCCAGAGAAAAGAATATTTTGATGTGAGACCGAATTAAAAGCTTTTGTGCTGGCTTCACAGGAGGCTTCTCGCAGGCAGGAGTGACTCCCGAGCAGGTGCTCACAATTACGGTGCATACTGAGCACTTAGAGAGAAATCAGAGTTAAGAAAATTGTTTATCACAGACCCTCCGTGGGAAACAGTTGAGCAGCAAAATGCCAGCCACATATTCCTGTCGGACCAGGTGGTTTCGGGAGATTGTTAGTGCCAGGGGATTCTCCAGTTTTGTTTCAGAGTGTCGGTCTCTCCATTTCCTGAACCCCCAGACCATGCCCTGCCAGCTGTGTTATTTTTGACCCCCATCTTCCCAAACTCAGCTCCCCATTTCCATGCCAGCTGTGTGGAGACACCAGCCCAGCCTGCTGACAGATGCTTCCATATTTCAGAGCTCAGAGGAAGAAGAGCAACACCACACAGAGCTGGCCAGCACTTGGGTAGGCTCCTGGGGACCTGACTGGTATATAAACCTCGGGCCCAGCAAGCAGACACCCCCCGGGAGCCCAGAGGCCCAGCGCTGTGCTCACAGGCAGAGCAGTGATCTGGGTTCTGGGTGTAGGCTGTGCAAGGGCAGACAGGAGGCCACCGCTGGACATTCACAGTTAGTGCAGCCTTTCTGAGCAGAGAACACCCCAGTGGGGTACCTGTCGCCGACTCTCCTGCTCTGAAAAGATGTTTTTAAGGATCAAGGTTAGGCTTTTGGTGATTTTACTTCAGACAAATCCCACGTTTCTTTCTCCTCTTCAGCTGTCTAGCTCTTGTTATTGCAAAAGATATTTATTTACTATTTCGTTTTCTGTTTTCGCCAGAGGTCTGTCAGGGATCTGTCCCTGCCCCACATGCATGTTGCCTGCTCCGTCATGCACCAGCCTCAGTGGCTGTTCCATCCTGCTCCGTCTTCTAGAACAAGCTTTACCTGAAAACCTGCTCCCGTCTCGCTGAGAAGGCGGCAGGTGGGGCTCCATCCTTTTCTATCAGCGTAGCCCTGTGGTCACCAGATGTTGTCTTTGTCCTTCCCAGTACACCACCTGTCACCCTGCGTTTGGATCTCTCCCTCTCACTCCCTTTATCGCCTTACTTTCTAGGCTCTTTTCCCAACAGGTTTTTGCTTCTTGATTTCAAACATCATCCCAGAAGTTTCCTGTGGTCTGAAACTGTTGTCCCCGATTGGGCTTCTGTCTTGCCAATGGGTTTCAGCCCTGGGCAAGTTCACTATGGATTCAATGTGACCAAATAAATTAACAGCAAAACGTTCTTTGGGGTGAAAGGGTTTATTACCCAGCTTGCTCTCCCAGTCCTAAGTAGAGCACTAGCGTCTCTGCCTCCGCCCAGGGCACTGGGCTGAGCTCTCTATTTAGCGCAATAATAGCTTAGTGCCTAAAGGTGTGGAAGCGGCAGCCTAGCAACAGGCCAGTTACATCATCAGGTGGTTTAAGTTCAGTGGGGATCCTGGCCATAGGAACCCCAACTTCCCCACAGCTCACCTGGGCCTCTTGTCACCTTTCGTTTCCGTGCCCCACTTGCTCTAGGGGTTGCTTTTTGGACCCTCATTTCTTCCACCCTGTCCTCAGGTGCCGCCTCTGTCTTCACCGTGTTGATGGGACTGTGTCTTGGCTGTAGCGTTGCGGTCCCTGGTGCTGGGTCCCAGCTGTCAGTGTCTTCAGCCCCTGGTGCATGAGGAAGTCGGCATCTTCCTCTTTTGAAATGCTGATGCTTTGCTTCTTTTGCGTGATAAAAAAAACTTTCCTCATCTCCTTTGCTGAAATTCTTTCCGCCTCCTAACCCGTGGAGTTACCTTGGCCCTGCACAGACAGTCCCTGGATACAAACCTGCAGTGGTGAGTCCTCATCTGGGTACACTTCCTGTAGTTATTCTGGCATCACTGCAAACTCAGGAATAAAAGCAAACTTCCCATCTTCAAAATGTCTATATTTTAATTTTGAGTATGTGGAATATGGGATCCAGGAAGAAAGGAAGAAGTTCCAGCAACAGTCCTTTTCTGTTTGATTGTTGCACATAAAAGCAGAAATGTGTGTGTGTGTGTGTGTGTGTGTGTGTGTGTGTGTGTGTGTGTGTGTGTGTTGGGTACGTTTCATAGTGGCCAACTCAAAATTAATTTTTATAAACACAGCATTCTTCCTGAAAATTCTCTGTTAATCATATTATGGTCTCAAAACAACAGCTGTGTTTGTGTAAGAGAAGGTCCAATGTCCTGATTGCCCACTGGGAACTTCTGGTTATATAAGATGAAAATCACATGTACTAAGTTTATTGACATGTTAATTAAATAACTTCATTGTACCATCAGTACAAAACTCATTATAAATACATTTTAGTATGCTTTTTAAAAATGAATTTTATTGGAAATGTATAAGGGCATATAGCAAATACAGTGTTCTAGATACTTGAGTATAAATGAGTGTATGAGTGGTAGACACACACTCTTTTATCCTGTTAAATTTCCTACTGGAAGGCTGCCTCACACTGCTAGGCTCTTTCTGCCAGAAGGATAACGTAAGCTCTGTAATGTTATGGAAGGCTGAGATCCAGCTTCTGTTCCAAAAGTTCACATGGAATGTTACAGAAGAAACTAATCTTTCCAGGGGAATGCAAAGCAGTTCAAAGTCAGAAGGCTTGACTCGAAAGTGAAGTGTATTTGCTTTTGAAGAAGGCCAGAGCCCAGGAATAGTCTAGAAACTTAAAGTCTTAAAGTTCTATACAACTTGGAGGCAACTATTTTTCAGTCTCTTCATCTGCCTGCCTAGAAAACAGAAACAAAGCATTTCGAGAATTTGTGATAAAAACACCATATAAAACTTTGTATATTACTGAAGGATGATAATGTTTTAAATTGTTCATGCCATTTTCCCAGAAGAGAAAATGCTTCAAAATAAATACATTCACTTATTCATTCATCTAATGAACATTTGCTGGGTGCTATGTGGAGGGGATAAAGTGTCCTCCCTATCCAGCCCTGGAGATAATGTTTTATGAAATTAGTTGTCATAAAAGACAGCCATGTGCTCTTACCAGGGTTCAGATAAAATGTGTGAGGGTTTAAAAAGGAAGAGACCTTCCAGTCTGGGGCAGAAGAGGCCCCGGGGTTGAGCCAGGTCTTGCACAACTGGTAAGGTTGGAGGGGGAAATGCCTAGGAGTATTTTATGTAAGAGCCGACTTATTCTTAATGAAAACACTGTAAAGCAATGAAATGAAATGGTGAGAACTAAGCTTTCAGGGAGCCTGAGTGGTCACCCTCATCGCAGAGCTCACATTTGAGCTGAGGCCAGCCTGGCTGCGTGGCTGCTCACAAAACCAAGGTGGCTGCCACCGTGCCTGCCGCGGACTGCGGCAGCCTGCCTCAGGACCCACCTGTGACTACCAGCTGAGCGTCACGGGGTGAAGAATGGGACTGTGAAGCGTGTCCCAGACTCAGGGCTTGGGCCTCGGCTTTCCCTCCCTGAGGGCCTCCCATGCTGTAGCACATGGGGCTGCTTTCGGCTTCTGGTCTAGGGGGAAGTAGGCAGGGGATCCTGCTGGGTGGGGACCACAGGATTGCTCCAGGCTCATCTTTCTCCCTTTTCCTTAGATGCGACCTCCTGGGAAACAGCTTTCTGAAGCAAGTCATTGTCTGACCAGAGTCATGGGAGCTTCTGGGGAGCTGGGGCAGGGAAAGCCAGCTGGGGAACGGGCCCAACCCACAGCCCAGTTAGAGTCACTGAAACGGAGAGAGACAGAACTCTTGTGCACATCCAGTGGCCTTTAAATGCTACTTGTCCTCCTGGGGAGAGGCGCAGACAGTGCAGCTGTTGCCATGATTAATGAGCCATTGGACACACCGGGCAGAGCCTCAGGCTGTGGTGGGAACCAGGGGGCTGCCCTCTCTCCTGCTTAGATACCGACACCTTGTGGGGTGACATGTCCTAGTTTCTGCAGGGGACATGAGCAAGGTCCCAGGACAGTGCATGCATCTGGCAGGAGCAGGAAAGGGCTGCATGTGACTTAGGTCTGGGGCCCCAGGCCTGGGCGAGTTAGCTCCTTGTGGCTGGAGAGCAGGAGGGCGAGGTGCCCCCCCCCCCCCCGGCCCAAGGTGACATTCTTGATGTAAAGGCCTCCTGTCACTGCCAGCCTCACTTGCATGGCCTCTGTCATCTCAGGTCACATAAATGAACAAATCTGAATGATAATGGCCCCTGATTAGAGCAGGCCTACAAGCCCTTGCTTCCATTTGCCTGGAGGGCAGGCACTCTGTTCCCTGTTCCTTCCTTCTCTCCTGTCCTTTGTCTGGGGTGCTTCACCCCCACCCTAAGGCCACAGGGGACGTCAGGCCCCTCCTCCACTGTCCACCACCCAGGAGCCAAGCGGAGGGATGGAGAAGGAAGGATGCAAGTTCCCAGGCACCCAGAGCCACAGGGGTCTCGACTGATCCCAGCATCTGCCTTTCCTTTTGTTTTACTTTTATGAACTTATTTTATGAACTCAAATATATTTGTGTGTAAGGTGCTCCTTGCTGCTTTCTAATAATAATAAAAACAGATACATAGGCACTAAGAAACAGCCTCAGTGGCATCAGAAGATGGCAGCGTACACTGATTGTGGGTACATTCTTACAGTGGTTTGTGGCTATTAAAATGAGGTGTGTTGGGTGTATTAACAGAGAGCTAACGTATAATAGAGGAAACTCAACACCAAGTTGTGCTGTTGTCTGCATAGACCTTCCTACTGCATTGTGCCTTGATGCATCATGTCTTTTGAGTCACGGTCACGTTTGAGCACCAGATGAAATAGGAAATCTAAAACATGGAATCTCTCTTGCTCTCAAAAAGGGAAAGCTAAGTACCAGGTAAATCTCTTACTAAAGCAGCCCTCTACCCACCATCGGGGACAGCCAAACACACTCAGACCTGAGTGCCTCCGGCTGCATCAGGCCCACCTCACGCCTGTGGGCCTGTGAGCACCCGTCGGCCTCTCCCTTGGGAGCAGAGCCCAACCTGAGCCACACACCTTAGAGTTGCTTTTTAGTCTTTCCCTTTTTAGTTCCTTCCTCCCCTGGACTTTGCCATTTAGGCAAAGCAGTTCCCAAGACCTCCCTGTAAGGTCACAAAGAGGCAGGCCTGTTCTTTCTTGCTTACAGGGTCCCAGTGCAGGCTAACCCCAGTGACCGGCTGGTGACCACACAGCCTGCCACAGCCAGGCCCCAGTCATTGCGCGCTGACCCACTCTTGCCGACAAGGCCTTGGCACGCCTCTGCCCTGGCGGCTGGGATTACAGCTGAGGGTGCCACCAGGAATGTGAGCAGCCCGGTGGTCTGATGGAGCTGAGAGTCCCTGAGTGTCCCCACGTGGGGGGTCCGGGGCTGCATTGCCAGCTTGCTGGGGAAGAAAGGAACTTATTATGTGTGGGCGGCAGCGCCCAAGAGGTGTTGAGCAGAGAAAATGGTTGAAATTCAAGCCACCGTGATGCTGGCAGCCCGGCGCCTGCTGTTAGACAGCCAGATGAACTCTGATAAACCTGACGGCACTTTCTCCATGGCCTGCTCCCCGCCAGGCCTGGAAACTCTAGCACCCCATGGAGAGGGGAGGGCTGCAGGGCTCCCTTGGCCAGGCCTGTTGGGGGAGTTTTAGGCAAGATGCTGATGTAATACAGGCCAGGCCCTTCACCAGTGGTCTGGTGACCACGGGGTCTGCAGGGCAGGTGCATGGCCTGGGGTGTCTGCAGCTGCCATGGGGCAGGGGTGAGAGGAGAGAGAGCTGGGCCACAGAGGGCCCAAGTGCACCAGCCCTGGGATCCGTGCTGGTGACAGGGACCAGAGGCTGGGGAGGAAGGCCCCTGGCAAAAGGCCCCTTGCTAAACTCTCCTGACAAGCTAGTGAGAAGCCTGTCCCTTGCGGAGAGTGACAGCCTGTCCAGCAAACTCCCTGTGTTTCCTTTCTCAGCCTGGAGATTGTGGTGATCTCCCTCCTTGGTAGAGTCCACATCTGTGTGCTTGACCTCAAAATCCTTGTGTCCATGTACCAATCCTGGATGTAGTTAATGCCGCTGAATCTACATTTAAAACAAGGTCACAAATAGAACTACAATCACACTTATGGATATATATCCAAATACCTATATTTTGCCACAACTTAAAAAAAAAATCCTCCCAGTCCTTTATTTTTGACCTGAAGGACGAAACCCTTAGGAGCTCCAAAGTGAAGAGAGAGGGCTGGCTGAGCAGAGGGCTGGCCGTGAGCTCAGGAGATTCCAGGCAGAAAGTTGTGGATCCTCTGGTCAGTGGTGCGGCCCGGATGGGGATGCGGCCTAGAAGCTCTGATGCTTCTAGGAGGTTGATGACTCGTGGCTGAGCTTGGTGGGTAGGTATTGAACATCTGTGAGTGAAGGGGGCCCTGCCCCTTCAGAAGAGGGCTGTGCAACCACAGCAAGCTTCCTGAGAGGCAGAGGCAAAGAGGAAAAGCACAAATGGATTACAGATCAGAAAGAGCTTTTAAATTATCACAAATATCTAACTTCTCTGTAGGACAATACGGGTGGCGCCTCTTTTCCTTCCCTCTTCTCTTGCCTTCCCTCTTCCCTCTTCCTTCCTCTCTTCTTCTTTTTCTGCTGTTCATCATATAAAACATGGCTGCTCCCACTTCTTAATAAGTCATTCAACTGCTTGCACATAAACCATGCAGCATAATTTTTTTAAATGCTCCACTTTTCTGATCTGATCAGAAGTATTCATGCTTGGATAGACACACTCAGGCGACGGCAAAGGTTCCCACATGACTGCACTGACCTGGGCTCTCCTGTGTCCCTAATACCTGCCCCCTTCTCTACACCCGGAACACCGTGATTGACCGCTCTCATGGCAAGAAGCTAAACTTGAAAAAGCCTTAAAAATGGCTACTATTTGTCATAATTCAAAATAATCAGAGCAGACCATTGTTTCAACCATTTTGTACTAGGTGGACATGGGTCTATGAGATGACAAGTAGATGCTCTTCCAAAATTACTTCTAAAATTGTTGTAAATATCTTCTGCCTTCTAATCAACTATTTAAGCTACAGGCAGCTGAGAAGAGATTATGTGTGTGAAAGCTCCTTGATTGGAAGACTTAGCATTAGTGTCCCTCATTAGGAGAGCTGTGAAAAGAAGCAAGCACCCCAGTGTGGGGTGGAGGGAGAGGGGGCACATTGCAGAATGCCACTCTGTGCTCCCATCGGCAGATGAGCTGATAACCCTTCATTTTTTATTACAAGCAAAGCACAGTTGTTATCTGATTGCAAAACAAAACACATTCACTGTTAAAAAAATAATAACTTTGGGAAATGCAAAAGACAACAAAGGATCAATTTCTTTTTAATTTGATTCTTTTTAAAAATCTTCTTTGGGTCCTTTATGGGGAGAAAAAAAATGTTTTCAAAAGAGACCCATTTCCAGGAGATTACCTACAAGGAATAAAACACCTCTGCTGACAGTTTGAGTAACCAAGCCAGTAAACATCAAGAAACGTATTCTCAGAAGTGAGATCCAGGATTTTTAGCCAAAATTGAGAAAAAGGTGGAGTCTTGATGGTCCTATGTTACTGGATTTTCTGTTTATGACAGAGGAAGCAATATGGACAGACAATACAGCAAATTGGGAAAAGCATTTAGTGAGCCATACGGGATCCTGGTCCTCTGTGGACTGTAACCTCCGTGTGCCCTTGGGAGGTCTTCAAATGCCTTTAGAGCCTCAGTGTCCTCACCTGTAAAGGGGAGATCTTAATGGCTGCCTCCCAGAGACTGCAAGGAACCAATGAGCTGATGTACGGAGAGAGTCTAGTGCCACATCTGGCATATAGCTACGTATTCAGTAAAGAGCCAAGCCCCTGAATTTCTCTACCAAGCACACCCCTGGAATCGTCCCCAGTGCCTCTCGGTCATGAGGACAGTGGGTCCCAAGCCTTTCTGAATAAGACAACAGGGACTGGGGTTATCCAAGGTGTGGTCAGCTCATTCCAGATGGTCTTTTTCTTTTTACTTGGTTCTGATTCCATGAGCCTGCCTGTTGCTCTCAGACTCCCAGGCTGTGGGAAAGGTG
The DNA here is from genome assembly GCF_030020395.1 of Manis pentadactyla. Classification (NCBI taxonomy): domain Eukaryota; kingdom Metazoa; phylum Chordata; class Mammalia; order Pholidota; family Manidae; genus Manis; species Manis pentadactyla. The sequence continues at coordinate 95,690,146 of NC_080021.1, read as the reverse complement.
CCCATCAGGGTGTGGAGGAGACCTCATCATGTTTTTATCTTTCTGCTCTGCTGGAAGTGAAAAGGGTCTGAGTCCCTGGACTGTGTGCCAGAGAGACAACGTGCCTCTGCAGGGATGGGAATGGTGGCCCGTTCCGCAGGAGACACTTTACCCCCACACGTTGTTCCAAATGCTACTGCCACCAGCCAGTGGGGAAGACAAGATTCGGCACTAGGACTGTGCTGGGCCTCTGTCTACTGATCAGCAAAGAGGAGGTCGGTCAGGTCTGCACTTACTGTCACTGAGGAGGGTGGAGCAGGGAGGAGCAGGGACTAAGCCCCGCCCCTGGGGCCTAACAAGCGGCCCAACTGGCTGCAGCCTTTCTGTTGCATAAACGAAGACATGGACCCCTTGTCTCAGTTGGGTTCTTCTAGCTGGAGTTTTACTGCCTCCTTGAAACCCCTGCTCATTTCTCATATGAAGTGCTGAGACTCTCTGATTTTGTCATGTGAGGCCTTTGTCTGCACTGGTGGCCATAAGAACATACCCCAACATGTGGCTTAAACAACAGACACTCATTTCTCACAGTTCTGGAGGCTGGGAGCCCAAGATCTGGCGCCAGCTGAGGGGTGTCCAAGGGCAGTTTCCTGCACTGACCTGCGAGCCTGGCTCTGCTGCCGCACACTGTCCTCAGAGACCTCTAGGCACACTTGTGTGGGCAGTGAAAGGCAGTGAGCATCACTAGGCCCTGACTCCAGCTCAGGGTCTGGGATGTGGTCCAAGAAAACCCTGTGCAGCTTGCGCTGAGTGTGACATCGCCTCCCAACCACAGAGCTATGTGCTTGGGGACAGTGAACGGACATCAAGAAGAGGGGCTCCCAGCCATTCATGGTAAGGAGCAGGGATACGTGAGACCCACAGAACTTCCCCAGCCTCGAGGAATTCTGCGGAGGTTTCATGCTCTGCCCTAATAGTGTTCTGCCAAAACTGCTTCAAGATGAATAAACTGGACTGGGTACATTCTCCTGGAGGACCAGAGACATGGTTCAAATGTGAGCAGCAGGTTGAATCTCTATAACCAGTGTTTGAATAGCCAAGAGTGAGCCAGATTCAATTCTGTGTTTGGCTTAGAACCTTCCCCACTCTTGAACATCAACTCCAAGAACTTCCAGAAAGTTCTTACCCTGGTCCAGCCTAGGATGAGCAGCACAGGGCTGGTGGCCACCTCAAATGCCATGGTCACCAAGTTCAGGAGACACTGCCTAGCCTAGGCCTTGGCTCAGAAAAGCCACCTTGGGAGCCACTGATTAACACCCACATTGGGGACACCCAAGGGAAACACGTTCAGAGAGGTCAAAACTGAAATTGCAGTGGAGACACTGCTACCTCCAGACTTGGAGGTTTAATGACCAGTGGTACCTGGTGTTGAGTGTCAATGTTCCCCTTTTATGGGCAGCAAAACACAGTAAAGTTGGGCACAATACTCCCGCTTGCCCAGGAAGTCAGGGGCCTCCGCAGCCCTGCCATGAGCGCTATTTGCCCATGTGCTAGCTTGGCGGTGATTACCCCATTTCCGTATCAGCGTGTTTCTGGGGTGGCCCCCCAGGCAGTGCCCTTTCCCTGCGGTGCTGCCTGTGCCCCAGCATCCAACTCAGATGACTGCCAGGGAGACCCTAGCTCTCCGCAAACCTCTCTGCTTACTGTGGAATGAGGCCAGCCCTTTGGGGACAGCGGTTCTGTCTTCGCTTCTCTGGTGTCATACGGTGTCTGATATCGAGGGGGAGCAATTCATACTCATCCCATGGAGGGGAGAACAAAGAGGCCTGAGAGACTGAGGAGGTGCTGGTTTTAGGAGCATTTTTCTCCTGAGAACTGTATCTGGCCCAAGGCAAGAGAGGCAAGCTTTCTTCAGTGGGTCTCTTGCTACCACTTCTCTGTCTCCTTTTTGTCCACCTTCCTCTGACTTCCACTTATGTGATCTGCCCACATGGGCCCCACATAATCATGCAGGACTATATCACTGTTTTCCAAACAGAGGGATGCACACCCCATTTTCTCTTAGGTTTTCTACACACACAAAAATCAATAATACGGGATCTCATAGTGAAAAGGTTATTCATAGTGCAATTTGCCCTCCAGCCTGTTCCTGACAAGGAACAAGAGAAGGTCCCAGGTCATGTGCTATGCCTTTACCACCTCTCGAATATCCATTTTAACAAAGAAATCACAGGCAAGACCATCAGTGGGAAAGAATATCCATCCATAACTGAAAAGTGTAATTCTTCCCACCACAAAAAGAAATTGTGTGATGTGATGGGGTGTTAACTATCTTTACAATGGCAATGATATCACAATATGTAAATATATCCAATCAACATGTTGTACACTTTGAACATACCCAATATTATATGTCTAATATGTGTCAGTAAAAAAATAAATACAACTGGAGAAGTAAGTCTCCTAATAAGGCTAATCCTTTTATGGTAGTGATTTAAGTTTTCCTTGCAAAGTTCATCAACCCAGCTTAAAGGAAAATGCTAAGTAACTCCTTGTAAAGGCAGTGCAAGTTTATGGTGAGAAAAGCAGGAAGTTGTTACATGATATGTGAATGATTTAAGTTTGGGACACACTTGAATAACCATATATTTTTTCCTTCCTCTTGCTGCCTTTCTGCACATCCACACCTGGCCTCTCCAGGTCCTGCTTGCCCATTTCAGAAAGGGTCAGGGGACAGTGGAAGGTCAGTCAGAGGTGGGCACTGCTCAGACAGATGCTTCTGCCACCAGCCCAGCATGTCTGCCCAATACCCTCACCCTGACGAGGCCAATCTGCAGACCAAACCCCTAATTACTTTTTCCCTAGGGCTGCCCCACTTTGCAGCAAAGCGCGCCAGCCAGGCTCAGCTCTGTGCAGTCTCATTCATCAGAAATCACTTAAAGGCTAATGAACAGGCCTCCGCGTGGGCCACATGTGAGCAGATCAGGTATCTGGTGGCTGCCCAGGCAGGGGAGCCTCACCACAGAAACATGTGGTGACTAAGTTCTCAGGAAAGAACCAGGGTTTCCATTATCCTAGGCTTTCTAGGTAATGCAATCTCAAAATCAATTCTCATTAAAAACAAGTGATATTAATACCTCTGACAGGTTACATCTTAAGTGATAATTAAAAGCATATTTCCTGACGCTTAGCTGCTATGAAATGCATCCCTGTATATGCCACAGAGGGGGTCTCGTGCTAAGACTCCATAGACACTCATTAGCTCCCCTAGGAAACCTCATAGTTCCTGGAGTGCCATTCATTATTTTAATCTGATTTTCTTCACTCATGTGAAATAGGACCTGGCATTGGCACTTTCTTTCTCCATCTCCACCAAGAATTTTTAGAAGCTATGAACACTGTCATAAACTAAGGAGAAAAGATTTACTTTGCACCATGCTGCCTTCAGAGCAATCGGTGGAGTTTCTTCATCACTGCCAACACTAAGTTGTATACGTTTTATAAATCTCCCTCAATTAGCAAAAGGCAGCGTGGCAGCTGAGATGTTTAATTCTTTATCTGAGGTGTCACAGTAGCAGGAATCTTGGTGTTGGGGGCCTGGGTGAGAAGTGGGGTGACAGGGGCTCAGATTTTCAGAAGAGTATGAGAATTTTTACAATGGCCAGGAATAGTCACTGATGTAGCCCTTTCAGTGTTAAGATGTCAAATTTTATCTTGAAAACTATCTATTGGGGAAAAAAATGGGAACTCTCAATATCTCTTTCTTCTGACCTGGATTTATGGATCACTAAAACACATCATTCAGGCACAGGAATAAGTGTCCATTATGTGTCGCTCTGGTTTGCCAGGGTGTCTGTAACACAGCACCACCAACTGGGTGGCTTACAACGAACAGAAGGTCATTGTCTTACAGACCTAGAGACCAGAGGGGTGAAAGTGAGGTGTCAGCAGGGCCGTGCTCCTCCTGAAGCCTCCCGAGGAGGGACCTTCCTGCTTTTCCTGGCTTCTGGCCCCCCAGGCCTTCTCCTGGGCTTGCAGCCGCATCCCTCCCAGCTCTGCTTCTGCCTGCTCGTGGCCATCTTCCCTCCACGCCCTGTCTTCATCTTCCTCTGAGGACACCAGACATATTGCATCAGGGGCCACCCACTCCAGTATGACCCCTTCTTAACTGATTACAGCTGCAGTGCTCCCATTTCCAGTAAGGTCACATCGGAGGGACTGCGGGTGAGGACATTAACAACACTTAGGGGGACACAATTCAACCCATTAGATGCATAGAAAGACAGATTCGTCAATAAGTGATTTTGGATAGCTGGCTAACCATTAGGAAGAAAAATGAATTCCTTAATTCCTTATCCACTCCTTACCACAAAAGTGTCAAAGAAATCAAAACCTTAAGTGTGAAAAATCACTGAAGTATTAAAATCATAGCAGCCAAACATAAAACTTATGTGCAGGCACGGCTTGGAGAGCTTTACACATATGTCACTCTGCTATCACCTCCATTTTACAGCAGAGAACACTGAGGCACAGAGAAGTTCATCACTTACCTGAAGTCACACAGCTGGTAAGCACCAGAGATGGGATTCAAACCCTGCAGCTTGGTTCCAGAGTCTGTGCTCTTGATCAATTTTATATGAGTAATGCAGTCTTGGGGAAGGCAATTCTAATGTCCATTTTTACTGTACACTTTCCTGTAGTGTTTAAAATTTTTATAATGGATATGTACTGCTCTAAAATTAGTAAGAAAATACTTCGATCTGTCTGCCCCCATCCCTTTCTTCTGCCCACCCCTGCCTTCCTCCCACTTGTACCCTCCCCTACCAGGGCCAGTCAGACTCTTAATCTGCCCAAGGTTTGTAGCTAAAGGAACCCACTAGCTTCTACAATGGAATCTTTGCCTTAGAACTGCACTCTTAATTCTATACCCTTCTGGAATTTTCTGCCTTCCTTGATGCTGAGACCAAGTAACTGTCTCCGACTCGGTCAAGTACACATTCCCTTTCACAGTTCTGAACCGGCTGCTTGGGCTTTTCTCCAAACCAGGCTTCTCGAGCATTGGAGTGCTTACAAATCCCCTGGAGAATTCATTACACTGCAAATTCTGACTTTGCCCGGGGAAGAGGATGAACCCGAGACCCTCCACTGCCCACAAGCTCCCAGGTCAGGCCCAGGCCCACGTCCTTGGGCCACACGGGGGTCCTAAATCTCTGAACCTCTGCCTTCTCCATCAGCTCTTCCTTGTGCCTCTGTGTCCCCCTGAAAACCAGGACTGCAGACCCTGAATGGAAAAGACCCAAAGCCGGAGGCTGAAATCCTCCCCTAAGAATCTGACTGCCCAGCAAGCTGCTCTCAGGAAGGTGCCCTGGGGAAAAAGAAAAATGAGGGTGGAGCAAAGAGCTTTCTTGTTCAACTTACTGCAACTTGGCCCCAGAAACAAAGCCTTCTGAAGCCTCCCCATGGGAGGCAGGACTCGAAGTGGAAGAATTCCCCAAAGTTGGGCATATGCCCAAAGGAGCCGGATGCTGGCAGTGGGGGAGTTTTGCTTCCTCCTTCACTCAGGCATTTTACCTGTTCCCTGCTAAGTGTAAGTCCCTGAAATAGACACACATTAATTTTGTTGAAAACAGCAGAGAAATGATCTGGGGTCTTCAGCACTCTTTTCTTCTGGGACACAAAGCGCGTGTAAATGTAGTGTCTAATTCCTTTGCAAAACCAGCCATCACTCCTTCTTAACAGAAGGAAGAAACTAACATGATTTCCTGAAGGGCCCCTAAGCAGGGGGGCAGAGGCAGCACCAGTACAAGGCTCCAGGCATCACTTCTGACAGTGCTTACTGATAGGTTCTTCATAGCCAGAGAAGAAAGGTGCCCGCGTTTATTGAACCCTACCATATGCCAGGCTCTGTACATAGGGGATCACATCAGAGCCAGTAAGCGGCCAGAATAAAACTACTAACCCAATCTGCTGACCTTAAAAGCAAACCAAAACCACAGTGAGGTGTCACTTCATACCAGTTAGAATTGGTATTGTTTAAAAGCCACAAAGACAACTGTTGGTGAGGATGTGGAGAAATTGGAGCCATCGTGTACTGTTAGTGGGATTTTGCAAAGTGGCATAGCCACGGTGGAAAACAGTATGGAGGTTCCTCAAAAAATTAAAAATACCCCTATCATATAATATAGCCATCCCACTTCTGGGTATTTACCCCCAAATTCAGCATCTTGGAAAGGTATCTGCACTCCCACGTTCATGGCAGTGTTGTGCACAATCGCCAAGACTCTACAACAAAATGAATGTCCATGAATGGATAGATAGAGAGAATGTGGTACACAAAGGCAGTGGAAGATTCAGCCTTGAAAAAAATGCATCGCAACATGGATGGAGCTGGAGGGTATTATGCTCAGTGAAATAAGCAAAGCGGAGAAAGAGAAATACCAAATGATTTCACTCATCTGTGGAGTATTAAAACAAAGGAAAAACTGAAGTAACAAAACAGCAGCGGAATCACAGAACCCAAGAATGGACTAACAGGTACCAAAGGGAAAGGGACTGGGGAGGATGGGTGGGAAGGGAGGGATAAGGGGGGGGAGGAAGAAGGGGGGTATTAAGATCAGCATGCATGTGGGGGTGGGAGAAAGGGGAGGGCTGTACAACACAGAGAAGACAAGTAGTGATTCTACAACATTTAGCTATGCTGATGGACAGTGACTGTAAAGGGGTTTATAGTGGGGACCTGCTATAGGGGAGAGCCTAGTAAACATAATATTCTTCATGTAAGTGTAGATTAAAGATAACAAAAAAAAAAAAAAAGAAAAAAAGAAAAGGGGGATTACTCCATGATGGGATAAAACTAACTATAAATCAACGATTAATGCATGCTTTAAATATCCTTAATTTTGATCACTTAAAAGGGGTCAGATGATCGGCTATGGAGGTACACTTTTCTGATAATATTCCTTTCTCTTAAAAAAAAAAAAAAAGCAGTTCCTTTGTGGTGACCTCCAATGAGTTCTACACAATGGTATAAAGGGCAGATCAAAGTGTGGGCAAAGGGTCTGTTTGTGTTTATACAGAGGATCAAAGCCTAATTTGGCTACCCCAAAAATGAACTAAGATACGATATGAAGAAGAACTTCCAAAATCAGCACTCTCTGGAAGAGTCATACCAGAAGATGATCATCAAAAAACCCCAACAAAGATCCAGGCGATGCTGCAGTTGTAGCTGCATTCATCCCACCGGTTCCTGGACTTGCCATGGGAATGAGGAAGGAGATATCTAAGCTGGCCTGTGCATACATTAAAACAACAAATTTGACTGGATCTACACTGTTGGAACTCAACCAAGAATTAGGAGAAGTGCAAGTTGTAGTGCTCCAAAATCTTACAACTACAGACTATCTACTGTTAAAAAAACATATGGGATGTGAACAGTTCCCAGGAATGGGCTGTTTTAATTTGTCTGATTTCTCTCAGACTGTTCAAGTACAGTTGGACAATATCCATCATATCATAGACAAATTTTCACAAATGCCTAGGGTGCCTAACTGGTTTTCTTGGCCTCACTGGAGATGGCTGGTAATTATAGATTTGCTTTGGTTATGTAACTGTATTCCTATTATGTTAATGTGTGTGTGCAATTTAATTAGTAGTTTAAAACCTATACATGCTTAAATTACTCTACAAGAAGACATGTCAAAGAAATAATCAATCTTCCCATGTTTTCTTCCGCCTGCTACTTCTATACCTTTTCTTCTTCCTCCCTAATTACAACCCTTAAATAGAATTCGTGCCTCATATCGAATTTACTGAGTATCATAATTCCTCCAAGTGCTAAAGATACCTCAAGACAAATGCTGGGCATAGAAGCCACAGGGCATAAATCTGCAAAGAAGTAAAAAGCTAACCTTTTCAAACAATATGGCTTCTCTCTCACTTACCAACTTCACATCTCCCTGTATGGCCCCAGAAGATGACTGGTTAGCCAGAGACGGGTAAGATTCCTCAAGGGAGGAACAACCTAAGACAGGCACATTCGCAGCGGGGCCATCAGGTGAGAAATTGGGGATCAACAGAGGTGAGGCTTAGAACCTCTCCCCCCCTGTTTTGAGAGAAATCTTCTGCATCCATGGATGTTTTATTGCCCTTGTTTAGCTTGGATTAACACATAGTCTACAGGCACACACCTGATCATCTGCATTTGCTCTTTTACAACACTAAACTAAGTTTTCTACCTTTATCTTACATCTACCTACCACTTCAGCATTTTATTAAAAATAATACTAATAATAATAATAAAGGGAGAAATGTGGGATCCACATATAAATCAAGTATAAAAATCAAACGAATATTCATATTTGACCTGATTGTTTATAGTTCATAATGCGTGATCAAAACCGAAAGTTTCTGTGATATGACTGCCCTTACACTGTTCACCATGTAAGAACTTATTCACTACGTAAGAATTTGTTCACCATGTAAGAACTTGTTCATTATACTTCAGAAGATTGGAGACTGTTGAGAATTAGGCTTGGGGTTGATTAATGATTGTGCATTGAGTCCCCTATACAGAATTTTATTGTTGTTAACAACCATTTGATCAATAAATATAAGATATGCCCTCTCAAAAAAAAAAGCATCAAAATGGACGAACTTTGAGAACATTATACTAAATGGAATAATCCAGTTACAGAAAGACAAATACTACATGATCCCACTTGTATGAGGAATCTAAAATGGTCAAACTCACACAAGCAGAGAGTAGAAGGTTCTTGCCAGAGGCTGGTGGAAGGAAAGGCAAGTTAAGCCTATCAGTGGGTATAACGTTTCAGTTAGGCAAGTTGAATAAATGCTGCCTATAGTTTACAATACTATATTATGCATTTAAAAATCTGTTAAGAGCATAGGTCTTGTGTTATGTGTTCTAATTTAAAAAAAGATGTTTCTAAGAATGCAAATTACATATATGAATCAGGACAGTGTTATTTTAATGAAACAATGTGTCCACCACACTATAGTGTATGGGATACCCAATGTAAAGACCTATGTGTAAGGATGTTTCTAAAAAAAGAAATGATATAAATACCAGTTACAGATTAACAAAATTACTGTCCTATAAATTATATGAGAAGAGTAGGTAGAGTGTGGGTGAAAAAAATTATCTGTGTGGGGAACAAAAAATTCCTGGTAGATTAAGGGATTCTGAAATGGCCCCACATGTTTTTAGTGTATGTCCATTTCTTTGATTCATCCTGATTAATGTGATTTAAACAGATATTTATCATGTAGTTATTATCTAAACACAAGGTGTGTTAGGGGATTCCAACACGGGCTAGAATAATGTCTGTCCTTTACTGTTTAAAAGGGAAGGTAAGAAAAACAAATATGTAATTATTTCATATTTAACCAGCTGGGCAAGTTTGGAAAAATATTGAGATGTCCCCTCCATTTTGTAACTAGGACGAATGGTGAAGTAGCCAGGGCTGAGGGCGGACTGGTGAGGCGGGGTTGACTTGGAGAGGAAATCCTGCTGAGCAGCCCACCTGCCGCTGTGGAGGTGGAAGGGGGGTGGAAATCCTGACACATCTTCAGAGACGCCCCTGGGCAGCTGCAGGGCCACCAGCAGGAGGAGCCCTCTCAGCTCAGGTCTAGGTTTTTCCTGGTTCTGAGTAAATGCAGTTAGTGACCTTTGTTCCCTGGATTCTTGATACTCCCATGTAATTGCTGATTAAAATGAGGTTTGAGCCCACGTGTGGATTTCTCTGCATGTAGATATCCATGCTGGTCACACTACGCTTAGGAGACGGTAGGGAGCTCTCTCCTCAACAACCATAAGCCCCAATTTGGTGGTCTGCCACTGCCAAGAATCAAAAAGACATCCTTAAACTCACGTTTACATTAAGTTCCTGAATTCCTTTTTGTTCTTTTGTAGAAAAGGCTGAAATATTGGAACCGTGAAAATTAGCCATCGCTGCTGTCCTTGCCATTAGCTCACTACCTCCTTTTGCTCTCATTCCCATTTCTACTGCTTCCTGCACCTAAGCATCCTGCAGCTAAAACACCAGCACACCCCACAAATTCACAAACCACCTAGGATCACCCCTTGTAGATCTGGAGCCTGTGCTCATGTTTATGTCAGAGTTAAACTTCCATACACAAAATGAGAACTGCAATCCTGAAGTGACCTTGATCACTTTCCAGCCTGACCAGCATCACGCAGGGCAAACCTTCCAAGTTGGCTTGGCCAGAATGTGGGAAGGCTGTGTTGTGGAAACACTGCATGGCGCCATGGCAACGGTATGGACAGCATCCCCCACCCCCCATGCCTCTACGTGTTTCTGAGACATGACTGCAAAGTACCAGCCATGTTCAGAATCAACCTCATTCTAAAGAGGAATTATGCCTCCGTGGCCTTTGGATGATGAATGATTGCAGACCCCAGGGCCAAATCTAGAGATACGGCCATGCGAAGCAAAGGAATGAGCAAGAGCCATCCGTGGCTTGTTTCATTTAAGGCTTCAGCTAAATGTAATACATCATTTTGTTCTTATATAAGAAGACTTTATGTGAAACTTTCATCCTATTCTTTGTAAATATTATTGAGTTCCTACCACCTGGCATTCATGCACCCAGTATTTGCATGGTGTTGATTGACAAGCCGTGGAGTTTTCTCTAAGAGACCAAGTGTCCCTGCCCTCAGGATTTTATCCTCTAAGGTGCGAAAAATAAAATGAGGCTTCTCTTTGAACCCCAATCTTCACTTTAAAAATATGGAGGGAGTAAAAAGGTACACATAACGTGCTGGAAAAAAAACATTTCCTCACCTTTTAATCAATCATGTAGCCATTATTTGCCCACTAAGGATGAAAAAAAAAAAAGAAAGAAATCTACTACTGTGAATGGACACCTGGTACAGATACTGCCAGGGCGTATTTCACTGCCACAAATTGGGGTGCACATTAGGCCATTCAGAGATATTGTGATATTAAACAGAACACAAATTGAAAAGTGAAACTTGACATGGAAATAGCACATCATATTGTAAACCAAAAATAACTGATTTTTGGATTATCCAAACTTGGATATATAATAAGATCCTCTACTATCATCACAGCCACAGTTCATCTCGGGTCAGCCATCCTTCCCTCTTGCCCACAGGGTGCCATCGCCCAGAGTACATCTTGGGGTCTGTATCTTACCTCTAATTAGGGTATATTCTTCAAGTCCTTGGAGTAGGGTTCTACCTGTCCCTCTGCCAAGAACACGACTGAAGGCAGCTGGGAACAGGGCTATTAAGAGATGGGAGGAGAACAGACACAAATTTTCTCCCCATTGGGCTTTTCAGATTAGGAAAAATATGTAGCCTTCAATCAATGGAAAATAACAGAGCCTCAAGAAGTCGATGGAAATCACCTGTGAAAAATTATAAGCTTTACACCAGGGGTAACATATTTAGTTGCAATTTGGGGTATTTTGTTGGAAGGATGTTGAAGTCCCAAACAGATTAGTTCCCATCATCTGCTCCCCTAACTCTAACCAGGATTCACTGGACCTGATAATGACTTTATGCCCATCCGTTTCCAGTTTTGGAGCAACTTGAAATACTCATTTCTTTCACCCTCCCACCATCTGCTCTTTCACACAAAGAGGCAAAGTGAGGCGTGCCCACTCAGTTCCATTTATTCTGACCCTCCCCAGCTGTTTCCTTTTTTTAACCACCCCCAGAGATAAATGTCTTCATTCTTTTTATGCTTGATTCTAAGCAATCATGAACTGATCCAGTTCTTCTCACCCCCAGAGGTACAAAGCTATGACTGCATGAAGACCAGAAAAACAAGAAGACAGATCTGACCTTTATTTTCTTGTCTTTGAAGAGCATCCCAGCACTCAAGTGAGATGCCACATTTTTAAATAGGTCATGGGGTGGCAGTTTTCTTCCATGTTGAAATGTAGCCCATGGAGATGAACTTTATGGTGATGTAATGAATGCATAATTTAGCCAAGAACCACTGATTGAATGGTCATTCTGTGTAAGGCAGTGGAAGAAATGCCAAGGGGTTACTATCTAGTTGAGGGGTAAACATACACACAAGAAAATTAACTCATAATAGAGGAGGCGTGTATGGGCTCAGTCAGTGGTATAAGAAGGGAGAGAACATTGTGAACCAGAGCATCCGGGGAAGGCATGAGGGTTGGTGCGGCTGAGCCAGGAGGGCAGTAGGATAGCATGACTGAGGAGGAGAGAGAAATGCCCACTGGATGCCCACTCTGAGACGGCCCTTCCGGGAGCACAAGGAAGGTTGGCACTGGAGAGCAGGGGACATCGTTTCATGGTGACAAGGAAATCTGCCCCTCCGCAGGCTGCTGTTACCTCCATCTGCTGTGCGCACCATCACACAACAGACTCCGAGGCAGACTGTACCTTCCAAAAGTGGACACGGTCATATTTCTAGTCCCACATGCTCTTCCAGAATGTTGTCGCTGCCCCATCAAGACCCCATTTCCCCAGGCCTTGAAGTGGGTGGGAGCTCCCCTGCGGTGGACTCAGTGAGTAAACTGCAGCGGAAATGATGCTGGGTGTCTCCGAGGCTTGGTGGGCCGGTGTCTGAGTGACCGCTGTGTGCAGGGCACAGCCCCCTCCTCACGGGGGCGCCAAGATGGCCCCGCTGCACGGAGCCTGCGGGGATACACAAAGCACAGGGCGTGGGCCCCGCCTCTGAGGCGCTTACAACATTAAATGAACATCACTAGACCTTAGTTCTTAGGGTTGCTGTATCCACATGCCGTGAGGCGTGGGGGGCATGTTAAGAGGTGGGAGGACCTGATAAACATCAGCGGGACCTAATTATGAGAAAATACCCCACGAACTAACACAGGGCAAGAATAAGGGTGTGAGGGAAATAGCCCTTACATTTAGCACGTGCTTCTGAGAAGAAACCAGTTCCGTCCAGTGGGTTAAAGTAGAATTTTGACCAAGTAAGCTGTAGTAAGTGCATTTTTGCCCCAAAGTTCATCAGTGTGAAGTTTTCTGTTTCTGGCGATGCATAAGGAATGGCTTAAACTATCACAAGAACGGCTGGGGGAACTGGGTCCACTCAGAGAGCTCCTGGTGCCCCCTTGTGGGACTGCCTGAGAAATGTTAAAACAGAGCACATTTGAGGGCACCTGGAGTCTACCACTCAGAGATTATTTCGTGAGAGTGAATCGAAATTAACAATTGGCATACTTCACTACCACTGTGAGGTACCACAAATAGGATGTCCTGAAGCAAAGCTGAGAATTACCTAAGACCCAGCATCTTGCTGACAGTGCTGGAGTTCTGGATGCCCGTGGGTACAAATCCCAGGGAAGCTGGGCTCCGGCGCGGAGGAAGGCCGCCTGGAGCCGAGTGAGGGGAGGGCTTGCCGGCTCCAGGACCGTGTGCTCCGCAGAGGAATCATCATACCTTCATCTGAAAAAGAAGAGCCTCAAGGGCTGTCGTGATGATCAAAGAATAACAACAGATATGAACCTACTTCAAAATATAAACCTCCGTCCCAGTGTGAATGATTATTACATTTTGCACTTTAATCGGGGGTCAATCGGCCTGAAGTCCTATTCAACGGTCAAGGCAGAAACTTTTGAGAGTTGATCTGCTAAATGCCAGTGGGAAGACCTGGGGTGTTCGCTCCAGGAAAAGGCATTTGGCTAAAAATCAATGTCTATTACTTTGGGGAAATGGATATAAGTGAAGAGACTTCCACATTATTTATGAAGAAAGGTGGAAACTTAAAATCACTGTTTCTGGAACCCCTGTGAACACCCAGGAACAGGACTAGGAAAAAATCTTCTCTACAAGTCTTCCTTTGTTAGTGTATGGCCCTGCTTTTGTCTTAGTGACCTAAGCAGTCAAACTTTTTTTTTCCCCACATCTAGTACAGAACTTAAATTGGCTTGTTCACTTTCTTTCACAGTAACAGTGATACCGTATCTTTGATCTCCAAGACTCTATACACTAGCTTAGAAGTTACTCTAACTGCACAAGGATGCCTCTGTAGCATCTAGCAGTCTCTGCAGACTGGCTCACACACAGCTATTGCATCTTTCCTCTGGAGTCCCTTCCTGTACTGCAGGGAGGAGGGAGGAGAGACATTTGTTACACTCCCTTGCAACTGGGCACATCATGGTTAATTTTAAGCGTCAGTTTTGCTTGGCCAGAGTGGTGCCCAGGTATGTGGTCAAATATTATTCCGAATATGTCTCTGAGGGTATTTGTGGATGAGGTTAACATGTTAATTTGTGGATTTTCAATAAAATAGACAGACCTCCATAATATAGATGGGCCTCTTCCAATCAGCTGAAGACTTGCATAGAGCAAAAGACTGACCCTCCCACGAACATCAGGGAATTCTGCCAGCAGATGCCTTCAGAGTTCATCTGCAACACTGATTGCTCCCGTGTCTCCAGCCTGCTCGCATGCCCTGCAGATTTTGGATTTGCCAAACCTCTGTAACCCATGGAGCCCATAAATCTCTTGCTATATGTATACACACAGCCTTTTAGTTCAATCCTCACCAGAGCCCTGACTAATGAGATTTATGTTCCACCAAACCCAATTGCCTGGGACTTGAATTCTCAACTGACTTAGAGGCAATAGAAGCAGGGTGCAACTGACGTGGACACACCTGAAACCTTGGACGCTCAGAGCTGCAGCTACAATGGCAGGGGACTTTCTGGTGATGACAGAATTGCAGCCCTGTGGTGGTCCATTTCTGTGATGTGCCTTTGGGAGCAGTTCCTGGAAGCTCAGCCTAGAGTTTCTTCATTTTCTTCAGTGTCACCAATGATTGTGTGAGTCACTTAATGCCATGTAATAAATCCTTCTCTGCTTAAACTAGCCAGAGCAGACTCTGCTCTTTGCAGTGAACCCTGACCAGTGCGGCACATCGGTCATTTAGCGCCTGAAACTCCTATTGTTAACGGAAGAAACCAGGAGTAGCAGCGATCCAACAAAGAACCTTCTAGGATGGCCCAGTGTGAGGGAAGCCAAGCTGAAGTTCTGAGTAAATGGAGACTCCACACCAGTGTCTCTTTGATGCAAAGACTCAATGTGCCTGAGTTGGATTTCATTCCCTGTCACTCACCACAGACCAGTGGGAACAATCCCCAGACCCCACCATCCAGGATGCCGGAGTCACTCCGGACCGTTGCGCAGCCTCCCATGGTGGCATCGGGCACTAGATTCGGCAGGTGCCTGTCCAGGGTCGAAAGGCAACAGGGGCTGCTGACCCAGCAGTCACCGTGGGAAATGTGGCTTCTCCTTCACTGTCTTGAAGCATTCAGGGCTTTCTGTTGGCAGCCAGTGCTGTAATGGCAAGCCCATTGCATTTAAGTGATCCAGTCTTTTCCCACTGAACACTGGCCACCATCATTTCCAGACAACCAAGGGGTGGTCTCCACCCCAGGGGAAAGAATAGTCTGCAGAGAAAGAAGAGTTTTAGGAGGCCACAGTATTCTTTTCTTTCACCATTTGATTCATTCTGCCGTGTTCTCATAGCTTCTTACAACAAAAGGTTAATGAACACAATCCGTATTATCTTGTGGAGTCCTGCTGGCAGTTGCTTTATTCCCAGGCTTATTGGTCTCCTCTAAAAGATGGACTGTAAAGAGTGGTCCAGAGAGTCCCGGCTACTAGGGCTGGCCAGGAAGTGATGAACACATGCGCTCCCCACGGGGTCACGCAGGAGTGCTTCTGCTATCCCACACGTGACCGAGTTCTTCAGGGTTCAGCCTTCAGCAAGGCGTGCCCCAGTGTGATCACTGCACTGCAGCCGAGAGCCTTTCAGAATCCAGGTCAGAGCATGGCCTCACTCCATCCAGAATAACAAAGCCTCCAGGACTGCTGTGGTCTGGGCACTGCTTTCCTCTCCTCTCTGGTCTTGCACCAACTGTGCCTCCCTCCCATCCTGTGCTCTCTGCTCTGGTC
Source organism: Manis pentadactyla (assembly GCF_030020395.1). Taxonomy (NCBI): domain Eukaryota; kingdom Metazoa; phylum Chordata; class Mammalia; order Pholidota; family Manidae; genus Manis; species Manis pentadactyla. The sequence goes on along the minus strand of NC_080021.1, from coordinate 95,674,206 downwards.
ACACCACCTGCTTCTAACCTGTCCACCTTCAGACTCCAGGCCCCCCTTTCCAACCCTCCCCCATCACACGACTCACCACCACCCTTCTCCCCGCAGCACTTACCCTGGTGCCATCTGACATTTGGTCACGACAAGTCTTTGACCAACATCTTTCTTCCCACTAAAGTCTGAGCAACATGAACAGGTACCAGGTCTGGTTTTGCAACTTGCTCTATCCCTGGTCCCCAGCTCAACACCTGCACATAGGAGAGATGTGTTGAGTGAACAAATGAACAGATGCATTTTGATAGGGAAGAATGCCGAGTAACTGATCACACTGAGGAATAAACAGAAGAGGAAGGGGCCTCACCCTCAGCAGGGCAGGGCAATCAGATGTCTGTTTTCCACAAAGCCAAATGCAAAAACCACAGACCAATGAATTTCTGTATGTCTCAAACCCAGCTCAGCATCTGGTCTGTCATGGTAGGTACCAGTCAGAATCTGTAGAATCAAATGCCACTGTGCCAGCCTGGCTCATTTCTGACCACCTCCATCTCTCCTGAAGTGTTTGAAGACACTGAACCATCCAATTTCACAGATCAAAGGCAAAATGCTGTGCGGCACTTCCATGAAAATGGATTGAGCTGTTGTCCCAAGGATGTGTTCATTTACTATTAGATGTTATTAGTCCAATAAATAAGGAGTGAAGAAAAGGAACTGCGTATCACCATGGCACTGGGTTTTCCTGCTCAAAAAGTGCCATAGTGGCAAAGACAGATGATGGAATATCAATTACAGATTCACTTAGCACTTGCTAATTGCAAGTGACAGCCAATTTTCAGCTGTATAGTAATTAGTGACAATTAAATATATATATTTATTTGTAAACAAAACTCAATTATTTTTGGTTACAAGGACTATGGCATGTTAGAGAAAGAGTGTTACGTGCACTGAGAATGGGCTCCTGTCCTGGAAGATCTGGTAGGAAGATGTCAGAAAAATGTCTGAAAAGGGCTCCTATGACTTGTTCTGTGAAATCACAAGAACTCATAGCCTTCCTTAAATGCCACAGTTGGATTATACTATTACGGTCTGCACTGCACTGTTCTGTATCAGACATTCACAAATGCATTCAGAAGTGCCATTCACATGGACAAACATTTAGAAATGAATGAAATGGACATAAAACATACATTACAGTTCTTTATATGTTATGATGTTTGTCCCAATGATTCAATGGAGGAATTAAGTGGCAATATTTGTATTTTGTTTCCTTTTACAATAACTCTGATCATGAGGAATAATGCCATTCCGTTTTCACAAAATGAGGAAATTATGGGGAGTTTAAGAAACACCCTCAGATGAGTCAACAGAACCCTGGATAAACTAGGAATCTGGACAACATTCATATACCCGAACCAATGAGATTTTCAAAATAAGCAGAAGTTAAAGAAAAGTCACTATTTCTGCAATAGTTTTGTACTTCTTTTTTTTTTTTTTGGTAAACATTAGGTTTATCTCATTGACTTTCATGTGTGGTCAGGAATAAGAACAACTTATTTTGTGTTAGAGGTTATTTTATAAACTAAGAAAAAATATCCCCAACTCAGATATGTTTGGAATATTCAAGAGCAAAAAGCAATATGATTACAAGTTATCACTGGGGGGAAAAAAAACCTCTGGAATATGGTAACAATCTTTCGATCTCTTCATTTCCTCATTGAAAGTGGCCAAATCTGACCAGATTCTCCATGCATGTCTTTCTGCCTTTGGTCCCATAAAACTTTCCATTAGACAAGAAGGAAAAAAAGAAAAATCAGAAGCCTACCACCATGTTTTCAGATTCACCAAGACAGGAGAAGTTGGAGACTAGGATGGAGACAAGGAAGGCCTGAACTGGGACCCTATTCGTGTGCAGGCCTTTTTCTTATTGTTATTAATCTCAAAGACTGAAACCTTTGAAGTGATCTCCATTTTCTCCCCACGGGGCCCTTGCCTAACCTCTCCTGTTAGGAAGGCTCTCCCAGGGGCATGATCAGTTTCAGTAAAAATATTTGAAGCATGTGGCATTGTAATCAAGTGAGCCCGTTCTATCTAAACCAATCCATAAAACAACAAATCTGTTGTTTGGGGATCCTTTTTAAAAAGCAGAAGGGCTAGGTAGACCTGATCTTAATTAATCATTCTTATTTTTAAAGTGCTCATTCAGGGCAAGTATACAGACCATGGTGATGCATAAATCACTGGATGTGAATGTGTCTACAACCTCTAGAGAAATTTATATGAACATTTTTAATGTGATTTCAAGTTGGTTATTTCAGTTTCTGAATAAAAGGGCCAAACCTCTGTTAGTTATGCCCTCCCATCAAAGTAGCCAATTTCCCTCCAGCACCAGCTGCCCAGCAGAGCGTCCTGGGGCTGAAGCACAGAGGGGCTCACAGGACAACTTCCACCTGCCCCTCCAGGGTCCCTTGAAATGGGGACACATGCAGAGACCAAGGGGGGTGTCCTAAGACTTCTGCCATTAGAATGTAGAATAAACACTGTATTTATTTTCTGCCTCTAAAATCTTCCTCTGCTTCCCCATCACCTATCTATCTATCATCTATCTATCTATCTATCTATCTATCTATCTATCTATCTATCTATCTATCTGTCTATATCTATCCACCATCCATCCATCTCATCTGTCAGTCTCTCTGCATACATATACATACATATGTGTTTTTTTCTGTCTTCTCTTCTCTCACCTCTTTGCTTAAATAACATGAACACAATCCATTGACTCTTCCAGAGACTCTACTTAGACTGGTTGATCCCACCCCAGGTTATACAGGCTGTACACATCCCTCCAACTTTCCTTCCTTTTCAGCTTAAAAAATAAAATCAGTTTTGGAAAGCAACCTAAATAAGTTTTAGAAGCCTCGGGCCAAGTCTGCCAAATAAATGTGGCAAGTATGGTAAAGGCGCCCCAAATAGGTGGCCCAGAGGAGATGGGCAGGGACCTGTGGCGTTGGACAGACGTCTGTGGAGGCCACACAGACTGGGGGTGGGGAGCCTGCATTCCCCTCCCAAATGTGTTCAGGGCACCTTCCTGAGGAGCAGAGGGGTGTCGCCACCAGAATGTTATATTAATGCAGGCGGACAGACCACAGGGCGATCTGAGGAGAGCTGTCACCCCACATCTCATCAGCATGACGGGCACCAGGGAGCACCTCTTCCTCAGCACCAGTGGCCCCTGCCCCCAATTCCAGGTTGAGATGGGGTCATAGGCACGGAAGGGTCTGAAAATCAGCCCACCAAGGACTAGTGCAGCCCTTTGTGAATCTGAAATTTAGTACCTGTCCATCCCCACCAAAAAAATATATGTATACCAGATGAAACTTTGAAAAATAAAAAAGGAAAATTATGAGAGAAAGCAAGTGTCAGACTTTTCTGGTCAGAAATCACAAAACAGGTAAAAAAAGCAAGTCTGGTGAGAAAAAAGGGGACCAAGGGAGCCAGAAGGGCAGTGAGCTGCAGCCTAGGGTGAGGAAGCCGGCCTCCAGCTGCCCACACACCTCGGAGCTCAGACCAAGGAATGGCCTGAACAGGACATCAGATGGTCCCAAGCGGCTTTATGACTGCCAGATGACGGGGTCTTTCCCAGGCTCGGGGGTGGCATCTCTCTCTCTCTCTGTGCTTTCCAGGCCACCCCTGTCCAGTCCCTAGTCGGTGGCAATCCGTGGAAAGCGCACAGGTAGGTGCAAGAGTATTCCCCAGGCTGCAGCAGCATTTTTGAAACTTAGGGTGCCCTGTGGAGCCTGAAGATTCTTTCCTCAACGTCTCTGTCCACCTGCAGAAATCACTGTCCAGGCTGGGTTACAAAATCCACTCACATCTATTACTTCCTCAGGGCAAGCTGAGCCTTGCAGCTAGCAGAGTGGGACCCCACCGGCATTCTGTACTCAGAAGGATCTTTCTTTTATTTATTTTCGAAATGGTAAGTTATTTCTAAGGAAATCTTGCCCTCTAGCTTTCTAGTCTCCAAATTGGGCTCAACCCAGAGGGAGAGGCTAGATAAGCAGGTTGATAGCACCATCTAGTGGACTACTGTCATATGGCAGCCCAAACCAAAGGAAACCCCAGGAATAGGAATAATGGCTTCTCTGTGGCTGAAGATGACACCTATGCACATATTCTTTGTGCTATCAGTACCTTTCCCACTTCAATTCTCCATAGTAGAGTTACTTTCTCTTGCATCATCTATATGTACGTCCTCTCTCCATAAAAGAGAAGGACTCAGAGTAAAGCCCATTGTCACTTATTAAGATGACATGCTCTGGCTCTAATAGATTTTTAAATTAATGCATTTATAAAGTAGCCAATTCTCATCTTCCCCCTAATTACCTGGAGATATGGGAGGCCAGACAGCACAGGAAGGGCTTCTGACATGGGCCAAAATTAGTGCCTCTGTCCTGTCGCCTAGTGGTTCAGTGGGAACCTCAGAGGACGATTATGACCTGGGACTGCCAGGCTGCATCTGAAGGTGGTGCAAGGGCCACAGGTGAGGCCTGAGAGATGCCTGACCCGCTGCTGTGGACCTATTTGGTGGAATTATTTACAAGGTGGCATTAATTATTTCCTATTGCTGAGTAAAAGATGCGATTCAACCCCAAGTGTGAAAGTGCACTGCAGAGCTGAAAAAGTGTAGCACCTTTATAACCTAATGGGAATAGGCAGTGGGAATGATTTGAGTCTGTTGTTTTATTCAAAATCTTTTAGGGAAAGGACAGCCTGCAGGCGTTAGTGACTGCTCCTTCTTTTGATTTCCCTTGAACTTTGGAATCATAGCTATGCCCATAATTCTGCTGCAAGTTCTAGTTATTTTTAATCTCATTTCTATCTTTTTCAAAGTCTAAGCTTTTTTTTTTAGTTAAAAAATATTAACACTCCACAACCACATAAATATACCTAACACTACTGAATTCTGCACTCAAATATGGTTAAAATGGTAAATCTTATCTTATTTGTTCTCTTAAGGCACAATTTTAAAAGTTTTATGTATTTACTAGATAGATTTATGAAAATAAATAGATATATATTATGAAAAAATGTCTTATGTGTGAACAACAGAAAGATATGATTCTAAGCAAAAAAGTGAACTTCCTTTTCTCCATCTCACCTACCTTCACATGCTCTTTGGGTTGGAAATGCATAGAACAACTAAATTCACCGGCCCTTGATGAACGGGTAAACAGGAATTACAGAACACATCCGCGTGTCTTGTGGCTATCTTAATTGTTCAGATAGAACAAACTTAATTTTAAAAATATTAGATAGAATTGCTTTCTATAAAAGCAATTATTTTGGTGACCCACAACCTGAGGAAATCATCAGAATAAATAAAAATATTTCAACAGTAATTTATAATTTCCAGATACTTCAGTCCACTTTTGGGTTCCCAAGGTCCTGTGGGGAGGCAACACCATCTCTGTTTTAATGAGGAGTCAGCTGTCTAAACCTTGGCCCAGAGTGTGGTGCTAACAAGAACTCAAACTTCTGGTACTGAATTTTCTGCCCTTTCCACTCTACGCACATGCAACCTCAGAGTCATAGCTCTGTACCATTCTGTCCCCCACCCTCTCATCACACTGGTTCACTGAAAGGGTCACCATATGCATGTTTTTAGAGCTTTGAACCAGACCTGCAGTGGACATGCTAGGCACCACTGTGGGCAGTGGCAGGTGGAAGTGAAAAGTGACCTTACCTCTTGCATGAAGCCACAACTATTGTAATCTATGAGCAGTGCACCCACTTTCTGAGACGAGTGTTCTGAGGGCAGAGACTGTCTCTCTCTCTCTCACTGGCCATCGTGTACACTGCCTAGAACATTGGTGGGTGCCAAATAAATAAATGTCCTGCACTCCCCCAATTGATCTGGGAATAACACAGAAGGTTGGTGGCAGTTTATATAGAGTAATGGGGGAAAGAAAAAGCCTAAGGAAGCAGATGTTTGATAGCATCTTGATTCTCTATTGATTAAATCCCTGCTCATTTCCCAAGCAGACTAAGGGAACTATCTCACTTTTTCCCTGGGCTAATGTGGCTTGGTATCCCAGAGAGCATTTTACTCATTTAACTTGCAAGAAAACCCTCAGAAATACATTGTTTAGGATCAAGAACTTGGTTGGCTCAGGGAGGTTAAATGATTTGCCCAAAGTCAAGCAGTTGGTGAACAGCTCAGCAAGACTGACCCAAGGCATTTGCCTAAACCCAGTGCTCACTGCTTCTCCATCAGGGTCTCTTGAGACAAACATTAGAATCCTCTGGAAGCAGGGGACAAGAAAGAGGAGGCCTCCTCCGCCTCCAGACACTGTTATTAGGACATGGAGAGCCCACGTACACCTGGACTGTGGGCGGGGTAACACAGGATGGCCAGCAGCCCCCCAAGGTTATTAAGGACCACACTCACTGACCTGCAGCTGTCCCTTCACGCTGTTTTGCCAATGGCAAGTGACAGGTTAGTGTCTGGCTGGTGGAACAGTAATTGTGCTAAGATGACAAGAGGCAAAAAGCTAATGATGTGTCGCCTTGTGAAGCAGAGCTTGCCACGCCTCATTAGATTTAAAAGAGTTATCGAGACAGAGTAATTATCAGAGACGGTAAAACTGTTGTATTAAAAGATAAAAAAGCCAGTATCAAAGAGAAATAATTAACTGCCTAATAGGGCACGCATGAGCTGCTCGTCCAGGAATCAGAAGATTCCCGAGAGGCTGCGGATGGGCCCTGCGGCTGGGTGGGGCCTAGTGTGGCATTAGGCATTTGGGATCATAACCTTTCCTATTATTATTTTTTAGTTTCAATGTTTTAAATTATGGTAAAAATACATGTAACATAAAATTTGCCATCCAAACCATGTTTATGTGTTCAGTTCTTGGCATTCTGTACATTCATATCATACAACCATCCCTACCATCATCCCTAGAACTTTGTCATTTGCCAAACTGAAACTCTGTCCCCATTAAACATTAACTCCCCATTTCCCCCACCCCCAAACCCCTGGCACCTGCCATTCTGCCTCCTGTATCTGACTGCGATGATGTTAGATTCCTCATATAAATGGTATCATACAGTATATGTCTTTTTGTTACTGGCTTATTTCACTTAGCATGATGTCCTCAAGGTTCATCCATGTGATAGCATGTGTCAGAATCCCCTTCCTTCTAAAGGCTGAATAATATCCCATGCATATTGGTCACCTCCTGATTAGGGGTGAGTGAAGGTGTCCATCTATGCCAACTGGCCCTCGGTTGCAGAAAGAAACCAGTTTAGAAGGATCAGATCAAAACATCTCTGAGGAGTTGTATTATCCAGCTATCATACCCACTGGAGCATTTCATAAAGCAAAAATGCCACCAAGCTGGGTTGGTCATATGAAGCTCCGGTCACAAGTAGGCACCCAGTGGAACTAGGCTCTTGCCTTTTGCTCCCATCTCTCTCCCTCTTCCCTTTGTCATCCCCTAATCTTCTCTTTTTTGTTTCCTCTACCATTGTGCCTGCACAGATCTTTGGTGCATCCTTGGTGCAACCAGCCCTGCTTCATACTGGAGGCACCAGAGCTTACGGGGACTACTCATTACTTCTAGAAGCACCCCCTTCCCACTCCCTCTTGAGCAGCTGCAGCACCAGCAAGGATGAGACTCCCCTTGTTGCCATCACCCCCAGGGGCCCCTGCCTCACTCTGTTTCCTGCACTCTGCAGGCTGACTCCCTCCCTCCCTCAGGTTCTCACTGTCCCCTGGAGGGCCTTAGCTATGTTGCTGTCTCAGTTTCCAGGGCTTTCTCCACCTGCTGGGCCTCACCTGAGTGTATTTTTAGAATTTGGTCTGCAACTGTCTCAAGGCCTCCACTTCAGCCCTCTTCCAACTTCCTGCAGAATTAAATCAGGGTGTGCTTCAACACTGGGCTGCACATGCCATGTGCGGTTTCCTTGCTGTGTTGTACATGCAAATTTTGTCTATGTAGCCAGGTTGCACACCCCCAGGACCAGGCTCTTTGGGTCTTTACTTCCTTAGCACTTCCTACAGCGATGGTCAGTCAGGTGGTCAATACATACATACATTAAATGGAATTGGAGTTTCCACCAATATCCTTTATACAGAATGACTTTGATGTTTTTCATATGGATTCCTTACTTAGATCCCAGTATGCACTTAGAGTCCATTTAAAAGAATATGGTTCAAATGCCTACCAAGGTCTATATTAACATGGTTCCATTTGTGGAGAGTGGAAAAAGGAAGAGGAAACTTCCTAGCATAGGTTATAAATTGCATTACTTTATACAAGTTGGGTTATTTCATTAAATCTTTGTGCTTACAAAATGTCCGCCAGTATTCTTCCTAGAGACACTTTATACCCTTAAACCTCAGTCAAAATTCAAAACTAGTGAACAGAAAGGGAGAAAAAGGAAGAAAAACAATGGTAAATATCACACTAAAGTGGTCTAATTTAATAGTTCAACTGTAGAGCAAAGAAGGTTTTGTAGCATTTTAATTTGCTTACTAGGGAAAGAAGGAAAGAAGAAACAAATAACCATCTTCCCAAAAAACATGCAATTTAAAAAGGACTGCACACCCCAGGGTATTCACAGGCTTGTATAAATGCTCTTTACAGAAGGATTTACTTAAGACCCATAATTGTAGCCTGTTAACTTGGCACCAAATAGGTCACAAGGAGATACTTAGTACAGAGTGCATAGAATTCCCCATTTCCTCAGAACGGTACAAGCCTGATCTACAAAGTTGACAGTTAAGAAATTTGGGTGCTTTTAAAACCTCGGTCCTCACCAGTTCAAATGAAATCCTTAGTTCAATTCAAGTAATCTAGCTACCATCAGCTAAGAGGGTGGAAAAAAAGAACTCTTATATTGTCAACAAGTCAAGTCCTATAAATTACTTCCTAGACTAGTGATTCTTATCCTTTGGGAGTCACGGTCTCCTTTAGAAATAGGATGAAAAGTCTGAAATTTTTTCCTAGGTTGAAAAAAAACAGTTACAGGTATAAACATACACATGAAGTCTTTTTAACTCTACTCTGAGAATCAAATCATTTTATACTTTCAGCACCGAATGCATAAGCCCCCAGTTAAGAAATGCAAATCTAGACATACACAGAAAAAAAGTCATAAATGAATTGATATTACATTCTGCTGTTTGAAATTTACCAAGAGCAGAGTGTAAATAAGGAAAAGTAATATATTATTTAAAACAAAATGAATTGAGTTAGGTGTATTTATTCTAAGACTCTTGTGCTTAATTTTCATCTTCAGGATAAAATAATTTGATTTTTTGGAGCAGAACAAATGAATAGAATATCTATCTCATAAACACTGAAGAAAAGAGAAAGCTGCACTAAATTTAACACTTTATGCTTAATGTTTTGGAAATAGCAGCTCAAAAGACTGGAAGCACCAGAGCTAAAAATGGAACTTAGAAAACAACTTTCTTCATCCCTAAATTTCACTTCTAGGAAACAAGAGAGGGAGGGTGACATTTCCCAAATGGGAAAGGCATGAAAGATAACCAGCTGGTAGATAAAGCTTTCAAGAGCTATATTTTATTGGTGACTCCCATAGAGTTTTCCTGATAAATCTACTCAGCTCACATATTCTTCCTCTGTTGTAAATTATAACATTATGAAAAAGTATTTTATTCCATTGGGCATGTAAGTATGTTTAAATGTGTATGCCCTTTGTCCTGTGGGAAATGAAACCAGAAATCATATGTCTCAGCACCACAGCCCTGTCCAACCAATGTCACCTCTTCCTTTTTATAGAAGAGGAAACAGAAGTAAAATGACCTGTTTAAGGGCACACTGCTACTTACGTCAGAGCTGGGATTTGAATCTAGGGCTGTCCCACTTTCTGTGTTATTTTCACAGCCACACCAGAACGGGTGCAGCCCCAGTGCTTTCTAGATACTCAGTTCATTCATAGCTTCCCAAAAGCCCATTTCCTTGTGCCTCAGTCTACCCACACACAAGAGCCAGGCGCTGGCTGTGGTCACAGCCTGGAGTTAAGTCACACAGAAACTGCTGATGCTTCTTGGGACACAGATTTTTTTTAATTGTTGATGAGAAATCATTTGACAAGCTGTCTCAGGTACCACTGCCATGGCAGATGTGAAAGTCCAATTTGGCTCTCTGCCACTGGATTATGCTAGAAAGCCCAAGGAAATGGGACCTGAGGGTTATTATTCTAAATGGAAAATGGAATTTCATTGTCTCAATCATACTAGGCAGCTCCAAAGTTTGTCTTAAAGAAATGAGGAAGGGACATATATGACGTCCCCGCAATGTCATAAAAGTATTACAGCCCGAGGAAATGGGGTGTGAGCCGGAGAATTCCTTTCTCCCCCCTGTGTGATACTGCAGCAGAATTAATTGTGCCTGACTAAAAATCTGTCCCTGTGCTGTCAGAGATGAGCTGTGGGGCCCCAGTTGAGCAACGTAGCCACATTGCCCTGTCACAACACCGAGACCGGATGGCCGATGCATGAAGGGCCTCCAGGGAACAGGTGCGGCTACCACAGTTTACCCCAGTGGCAAAGGAAGGTATTAGGACAGAAATTAGGCTAAATTATCATTTTTTTGAGAACCACTTTAAAAATGTCCTGCATGGGCCAGTATCCTTTGTCCTGGCCGGCAAGGATGTAGAGAACTGGCTTTCCTGATGAGCCATCATCTCTGCCTCCCAGGAGATACCCATATTGACTAAGCCTAAAAAAGCAAATAGTATCAGATAACCTACTAAAATAAAGCAGGGAAAGTCATTATGTCTTACCTTATTGATCCAGTTCCTTGCTACATGGGGAAAAAAACAACTTACATTGTTGAAGCTGAAAATCTCTGAGGCTACAACAGCATGTTGTTAAAATGTGGTGCATTTATCTGCCCTAAGAAACAAGACATTGTATTGAGCAGGCCTGGGATATGCTCAGCACCAAACAAACAATGCTGGGCTGGGCAGAAGGGAAAACCACCTCCCCAGATGGTATCTGTGTTCTGTTTTGTTTTGTTAATTGTTGAATGTGCTTTCTAAATGGATAAGGATACATTTAAAACGTTCTCCCTTTTTTTAAATTGAGGCATCATTGACATGCAGTCTTATATTAGCTTCAGGTGTATGCTGAAGCTATTTTTTTATATTGTGATATTTGTATATATTTGTATATATTGTGAAAAGGTCACCACAATACATGTAGTTAATATCTACATCTGTCACCACACATAGTTGCAGAACTTTTTTCTTCCAATGAGAATTTTAAAGATTTACTCTCCTAGCAACTTTCAAATATGCAATATAGTATTGACTCTAGTTACTGTGCTGTACATTAGATCCATATGACTTTTTTATTTTATATCTGAAAGCGTGTACCTTTTGACCCCCTTTGCCCGTTTTGCCACCCCCACCCCCTTGCCTCTGGCAGCCAACAATCTGTTCTCTGTAACCATGAGCTGGGTTTTCTGGGAGTTTTGTTTTGTTTTGTTCTGTTTTTGTTGTTAGATTTCACATATAAATAAGACCATACTGTATTTGTCTTTCTCTGTCTGACATGTTTCACTTAGCATAATGCCCTCAAGGTCCATCATGTTGCTGCAGTGGCAAGATTTCATTCTTTTTTATGTGTGAATAACATTTCATTGTCTATATACCACAACTTCTCTATCCATTCATCAGTAGCCTCTTCTGTTGTTTCCCTATCCTGGCTACAGCAAATAATGCTATGGTGAGCATTGGAGAGCAGAGATCCTTTGGAATTAGTGTTTTTGTTTTCTTCAGATAAATACAGAAGTGGAGTTGCTGGATCATATGGCAGTTCTATTTTTAACTTTTTAAGGATCCTCCACACTGTTTTCTATAGCGCCTACACCAATTTATGTCCTTACCAACAACAGTGTACAAGGGGTCCATTTTTTCCACATCCTCACCAACACTTATTTCTTGTGGAATGCTCTTTTGGAATTGTATTAATTATTTCAAGGACATTTTATAATAGCGGCATCCTCTAAACAGGTCTTGAAAATGGGGTGCATGCTGGTTTGGTTGACCATCCCGTACCAAGCTCATTAAATATTGGTGAATAAATAAATGGTGTCCAGCAAGATAATATTTAAATGTTAACAAATTTAACTTTGATAACTGTACTAATTTAGAAATCATTACTATAGACAAAAAAGAACATGAATGGTTGCCAGGATTAACAGTTTCTTGGTATGCACAAACACACATATGGAAACACACACACAGACACACAGACACACTGTATATAGTTCAGCAAAAGCATTCTATTTGACAGCCACCTAGTTGCACATTTGGCATTTGCAAAGGTCTGCATTTGCTAGGAAAAAAGGACCTGGATTCAATTGCTTCCACAAAGTCCTGATTTCTGGTGTGGTGTTTAAGATCATGTTTGTTTACATTTTTTTCAGAGGTCAGGAGATACTCGTCCTTTTTCACAAGAAACTTTCCCAATCAATCAATCAACTAACAAGCATTTATTAAACCATGTGTCAAGTTCTGTGCTAAGAGCTATATGCAGTTCAAAAAACTAATAATCTTGTCCTGCTACAAAGAAACACAGCTGAGTACGGAAGAGAGTGTCTTTTCAGGAGTCTGTGCTTTCGTACCAGGAAATGGTCCATTACCACATGAGAAATAAAGACCAGACCTGCCCAGGAAGCCTGGGTGTGGCTGGAGTCATTGAGCTGTAAGTAGGTAGTACATGAAACCTTGAAACAAGAATGGACCTTGGACGTCTGGAGAAGATGGTGACACAGAAGTAGGGTCCAAAGCAATGATTTTTGTCATTTCCAAGGTTTGGAAAACCTCTGTTCTAGATTTTATCCCAATTATATGGATATCAGAAGCCATATAATTAAACAGTACTGTTTAGACTCACCTGCAGAAAACAGCTTTTCCCTCACTGTTCTCTGGTGGCATGCCCTTAACAACCTAGAGCCAGTCTTCCAGAAAAACTATAAGAAAACCCCAACTACCTCACAAGTCTTTTCAACAAATGGTCTGGAACAACTGGACACCCACATGCAAAAAAAAGAAAGTCTATACACAGACCTTATGCCCTTCACAAAAAAAATTAATGCAAAATGGATCACAGATCTAAGTGTAAAATGCAAAACTATAAAACTCCTAGAAGATAACATGGGAGAAAACCTAAACGATCTCAGACTTGGTGATGACATTTTAGTTACAACACCAAAGGCATTGAAAACATACTTGATCATTTGACCCATGAGAAAAATAACTGACAATCTGGACTTCATTAAAATGAGAAACTTCTGCTCTGTCAAAGACACTGTCAAGAGAATGAGAAGATGAGCCATGGCTGGGGAGAAAATATTTGCAAAAGACACACCTGGTAAAGGACTGTTACTCAATATATACAAAGAGCTCTTAAACCTCAACAGTAAGAAAACCGACAGCCAGATTAAAAAATGGGCAAAAGACCTGAACAGACACCTCACCAAAGAAGACATGCAGGTGTCTTGCCTTCGGGGACTTTACATCCTAGGGAACTGAGGATAAAGATAAAGGAAATACTGATCTGAGCCAAACAGAAGCTTAAGTCTTAATGTAATATGAGCAAAACTGGTATCTCACTTTGGAAGTAGGTTATTGTATTGAGTAAACGGTTCAGCACTATAATGCTGTCCTTACCAACAGGGCTGCACAATGAATACCAGTGGCAGTGGTCCCAAAATGAGAGGCAGCTGGCAGCTCCTATGGGTCAAAACCACTCTTCACCCACCCACTGCCTACAGCTCAGCTGCCCTCTCTGTTTTCTGCTTTGCAATCTAGTGACAATTTGGGAGTTGGGGGGAGCTGGCCAGGGGGAGGTGGATGGGATGAATGAAATGATTACTTGTAATAGGAATCAATCACCCAGGGGAGAGAGGCACATGCCTCGGTGAATTTTTCTCCCTCTCTTTTCTTCTTTTCTTTACTGTCACAGCTTTCCAATCTATCTTTCCAAGCATTTAGTAAAGGCTTTTGAGAAACAAGCAGGTCAAAGTCTTGAGGACACATTTGCCTATAGTGCTTAGCACATTCCCTCCCAGACATCCACTTCCAACCTGCCCACCTGCTGCTCCGACAAGCCAAGTCTGTTCAGCTGTCTCCTTGGTCCTCATCACCAGACCCTGCTTTTATGCTGTGGAATCCAGCTTTGCCTTCCCTCCCCTCTGAAGAAACATCAGCATAGAGTTAACTTCTAACCACTGTGCCATTTCCTTCCACTTCAGATGTTCTGACAAAGTTAATATTGGTCTTAAAAGATTTCAGCTACTCTTTATCTGATCAATGATTTGCCACATATTCAGCCTCCGTAAAACAAAAACCCCTTCCTGATTTGTCTCTTCTCACTCTGAGACCTTCTCAGATGGACTTAATCATCATAATTCAGTAGAACAGTGTATATTAAGCCATTGGCATCCAGTCCCATATTTTAAAAGTTGGCTTTTATTCACAATTTGGGCAATAATATTACTGACCTAGAAAAATCACAGGACTAAGAACAAGAGATGTGAACATTGACAACCAGTGTAATCAAATCTATTCATCCTGCTCCAACTGGAAGACTCTCGTCTTCAAAGAGGAAATTATCCCCTTAATTCAGGACTGACCTAGGGACCATGAGGCTGTGGTCTTTTGCAGTAAAATTTTCTGCAGGCACCATTTTCTCCATTCACATCACAAGCCAGCTGGTGAATCCAAACCTTTGAAAAGGAGCTGGCTTAACCCTTTCTTTGCTGGAATCTTAAAAGGTCCACATCCCAGATGGGCCTGCCATCTGATCTGTATCCTTGATCAAAGGGAAACTTGCTAAGCAGCAACTCTACACTGCCTATACCCATGACCCCTCCAATCCTAATACAAATCTGACCAATAGTCCCCACTGCTTGGGAGCACATTTGCAAACTGCCTGAGTCTGGGTGGAACTCATAATCAACTCACAGACCACTGTCCTGGAGTTTGGGGTTTTAAAGCAGTAGGTCTCCTGAGGAAGACAAACTGAAGCTCTCTACTTACACAACAAAGTGCTGGAGGTGCCCACAGCCAGGAGTGCTTACAAGGCAGTTATGGATGTGGGTCCAGCAGCACCCTGTGGCATGGGACATAGGACAGCCATAGAGGTGTGTCCTTGGGGTTGCTTGTCTCAGGAAGTACCACCCTAAACCCCATCCCCATTGCCCTGTCCACCTGGGTGGAAGACAAGTGTGCAGGATGGGAAATCCTGCAGGTGCCTGAGGCATGGAGAGCCGAATGGAGTCCAGGCAGTGGGGAGGGCCCTGGGCCTCAAATCCTGTGCTTACAGAGTGGATGTGGATTTCTGAAAGGGATCTGGAGACATCCCTCTCCAGCTCTGTCACCTATTCAGACAGAAGACAGGCTCTCAGGTGAAGGGAGCAGATGCTCAGGGGGGTGGTGGTGGACACTCACAGAGGGCTGCAGGGGCGAGTCCCAGAATGCTGGCGAGACCTGGCAGCCCACGGGAGAGGGTCCACTTCACCAAGTGCAGATTGATCCAGCCTCTCTGCAGAGCCATTTGCTTGCAGCATCGCAAACACTCAAAAATGTTCCTTCCCTCTGTCCTAGTCATCTTTCTCTGGGAATGTGTACCAAGCAAAAATAGATACAGACCCATGGCGTTTTTTAAAAAAGGAAATAATCTAAATGTCTAACTACAGGGAAGGTAGTTCAATAAATTATGGCACGTCATGCCATACTGAAAGGGAGAAAAATGTTTTCCCATAATTTTTAGTGACATGGGGAAAAAAACCCAATATGATATTAAGTGAACAAAGTTCTTCTGACATCTAAAGTATGATGTCAGTTGGAGACTTAGAAAGGAAAGCTGGAAGGAGATGTAGCACAAATCTTCCACTGTCCTGTAACCTGTGGCTTGCAGCAATTAGAAGGAATTTTTTTCTGTTTATTCTGAATTTTCTGCCAGAAATTTCTTACAGAAATTTCCACAATTTCTATAAATGATATGTACAATTGGAAAGTGGATGTTCAAACCTGCTCTCATCATATCATCATTATCAACTCCATCAAAACTTATGACTTTCCATTTCTAAGGAACATTCATTATTGAATTAACACGCAAGCAGTGTGGTGCAGACCAGGCAGCATGTGTGGCCCCCTGGGCTCTCCCCATGCTTAGCAGCCCAAATCACTTCCTGTCTCACAAGACTGGATTGGAACCATTGGCTGAAGGATCAAGGTAGCTTTACACAAACTCCAGAGGAAAAATGCTTATGGGTCCCGTGAGTCATTTACATCACCTAAATTAGAATATTACTGAAATGCGGACAGCATAAAGTTCTTACTCCTGTGGTACTTAAAACCAAATAAATGTATAAATTAGCTGCAAAGAAAACTGTAAAATGGACCAGAAAACCTAGCGAAAATCCCAGCTATGCCACTTCTAGTTGGTGACCGTTGGCATGTTGTTAATCATCTCTGAACGTCAGCTTTTGTCTTGGCCAAATGGCATTAATAATAGTATGGATGTGTCTTGCTGTTTTTTGGGGGTTAAGTGATATACCGAACGGGATAGTAACTGTTCCTTATTGCCGTGGGGAATATCCAGCATGTGAGAGCTGGCAGAGAACGGCTGTCTCAGCTTTTAACTCTTCTCTCTGAGCTGTGAGTCAGCTGCGGCACTGAGATGCTGGGCTGGATAAAGCCCTGTTATTCAAACTATTGTTCTGTTTCTAACGAAAATGAAAGTCTGTATCCTGAGAGAAACTTGAGCCACCCTCTTCCTTTGACCCAATGCTTAGATGTCTTTCTTTGGCGCATTTTGGAATCTATAGTTTAGCTTCTTTCTCTTTGTACAGAAGTTCCCATAGAGATTGTATATTGTTATTAATTCAAGTAATGTTTAAAAGGAAATAATTGGAGGAATAGGGACAGAAGGTGAACAACTTTGCATAAAACGTATGGGGAGCTTCCTAATGGAGCTAAGAACATGGTCAGGTCAAAGCTGTGAACTCTGGAGGGGTTGTCTTGTGGGGGCCCCTGAGCCCAGACAAGTATTGTCTTTACCTTGATACCCAAGCACCTGCCTCCAGCCAAGGTCATTACAGAATCCCAGTTGGTGGCTTGATGTGCACTGAGCATATGTTTCATACAAAGGTCTTTGCTCAGTTTTTAAGACCCAATGGGTCACAGTCTTTTTCCAGCATCTTTAAAAAAGCATAAAAACCCATGGAAACATAGCAACAAACAATAAGAAGACCACTGGCAAAGGAGAAAAGAGGATATGAGATAAGGATGCAAGAAAAACAGGAAAGGCTAGAAAATGGAAATTACACTTGCATTTTAGACTTTGGGGTTTTAAAAGTGATTTTCAAATGGACTGCACTGCTTGAGATCTCTGCTAACTTGTGAGCAGTTTGTCCATTATCCTCATTGCTAAGTTGTAGAGAGATGAGATCACTGGGCCCAGTTAACCACACATGATTACTCACAAACTCACAACATGCTGTCTGAACTTTAACTGGAAGCAAGGCATCCCACCTTCTAATCTGCTCCACAAGAGCAAGGCACCGACATGGAAGGAAAGAGGGAAAGTTTCTGAATGTCTTCGGGGGCTGTGCACGAGCCTCTATAGGTTTTATAATCTATGGCTGAAGGGAACATAAGGTCAATGTTCAATTAGATTTCTTACTGCACTGATCAAAATCCATAGGCTGAGGGGAAGCATGTGCTCATTTATACCTCAAAGCTTCCAAGCTGCACATGCTCTCTACTAACTATGTGCGATGTTCCCAGAGATTTGCTTTAAAGCCACAGATCAGCAATTTCATTGTGTGTGCATTTATTTATTTGCTCTGCAAATATTTATTGGGTTTCTAATATGTGCCCAGACATTGTGCTATGTGCTGTGTATATAATAAGGAAACAAGATAGATTTATTTCCCATTGTGATTTAATGGGATGAGACCCCAGAGAGGCCCCTCCACTTCTGCCAGGTGAAGACAGCGCAAAAAGACTCCATGTATGAATCAGGACTCTGGCTCTCACCTGGTATCAAGTCTGCCAGTGCCTTGACCTCAGACTTCCAGCCTCCAAAACTTCAAGAAATAAAGGTTTGTTGTTTATAAGCCACCCAGTCTGTGGTACTTTTTTATAGCAGCCAGAATGGACTGATACACCATGCTGGGTGCCAGGAATGCAAGGCATAATAAGGTATAAACCTACCCACAGGGCCTTGCAATCCAGCCTGGGTTCTGTGGAAAGGGGTCTATGGTGAAAAACAAGTATATAATGAAAGCGTTCTTTCAGTAACATTGTTCTAATGTACCTGAGGCACTGAAAGCCCCAGACCTTCTTGTTGGAGCAAATGTGTGACAAGAGAGAGAGGGAGATGGAAAGGATACATCTGAGCCAGTCAGATGTGGAGAAATAGTGACCTGAGCAGGGGGGAAGCAGGCCTGAACCCCACACCTGTCAGGAGCAAAAGTCAGTTCTCAAGGCAGCTTCAGGTCGCTGGGCAGAGGACAGCGTCATGAGCAAATGGGAGACCTTACCCGTGGGACTCTAGAGCTAGCAGGGTGGGAAGTAGAGGCAGGTTGTTCCTGTTTTATGACCATGCATCAGTCTCAGCTGGTGGGGTTTGAGGAAACCACTGGTGCATTGAAAGAAGGTTGACTTCTTTCCCTTTCTTAGAAACCCACTATCAAACCAGATGAGCATGTGTGAAAAGAAATAAATGTTTTAATCAAATAAATCTTAAAACAAAGTTATCTTTACTCATTTAATGATATAAACACTGTCACTACATTTGATGCATGTAACTATAAATGGTAAGCCATTCACATTCACTTGGGGTAACTGGAGGGTGGAGAGTAGATTTCTTGGTTAGTTAAAGTTACTTGTGGCCCCACACCTAACAGAATACCACAGGATAACAGTTATTGCAGCAAGGTGGAAGTTTTCTTCTTTGTCACATAACTGCAGAGGGGCAGTACAGGGCTGCTCAGGTGGCCTATTGGGGTCCATGTTCTCATTTTTCTATACTGTTATTTCCAGTGCATGCATGGCCTTCATTTCCAAGGCCAGCTTGTTGGACCAAAATAGCTGCAGGAGCTCCAGCTATCTCATCTTTAAGGAAGGAGGGAACAGTACAGCAGAAATGCAAAAAGCACATTTCCCAGTAGTCTATGCCTTTCAAGAAACTTCCTGGAATTCCATTCAACAGTTTTAACTTACATCCTATGGACCACAACTTTGTCATATGGCCACTTCCAACTGCAAGGCATGCCGGCAAATGTAATGTTTAGTACCCAGATGAAAAACAGAGGTTTAATGTTTAGGAAAGGGAGGAGGGTGGGTATTGGGTAGTAACGGGCAGTCTTTTCTCCCTTGTCCCTCTGTCTTCATAGCTCTCTTCCCCCTGACTTCTCAATCCCACCTTGTCTTGTCTCCCACAGGGCCACTACTCCCTAATGACCCCTGAAAATTGTACACCATGATAGCCACGTTCCCGCAAGAGAGCACCAAAGGGCCTTGCTACTCAGATTGGATTGAGATTGAATAAAAGCTTCTAGGACATGTACCACATGCCCAGGCTATGCTCTGTACCTCCATGTGCTCTGTTCTTGGGGACATGGCCCACAGTCTGTGACACAGCATGACTCATCCCACATCTTCCTCTAGAAAGGAGGCGCCCTTCCCCCTGGTTGGCAGGTGGCTGGCAGTTGGCTGGCAGGAATGTTGCACACACCCTTCTTCCCCTTCTCCTCACTCTTCTTCCTCCCTAGAATAGAGGAGAATAGAACGGAATGGGGGTTAACTAAATATTTCCTCTTTCCAGCCTGGTCTCAGTATTTTCACTGGAACACTGGCACTTGGGCAGTAACTAGAGGCACTGCAAAATGGCAAATAGACCAACTTAGTCCTTATTTCCTTGGGGTTTCATCTGCTGCCTCCTCTTTCCTGGTTCAGAGCACATCCACATGGAGGGCAGGCGAGTGGGTGGAGTATGTGGGGGAGATGTTTGTAAGCAAAACTGGCCCTTTGTCTCCAAAATCCTGTGCCTGGTCCATGGTGAAATTGCTCAGTCAAGGGCCTGGGCATGCCACTAAGCACAGGTGTGGGGAGGGGGTTGTGAACCAAGGCCTTTCAGCGTTTCTTCTCCCTGGGATCCACTCTGGTTGTTAGAAGCAGAATTGATTCAACTTGGATAACAATCATGACAACATTTCCTTGCTTAAACTATTCATGCTTCAGGCAGAATATGGTTGCTGACACTTTTCCCTAATTTCTTTAACATTCCATCTTTTTGCAATGAATATATTATTTTGGCTGCCTTTTCAAAATGTTGAATCCTCCCCAAGAAATTTAGTGATAATTATTTGGTGGGTCCTTGTAATTCTAAGCAATAGGACATACCTCAGTAAGGAAGAAGAATTTGAAAGAGAAAAAAGAGCCAAAGACTGGAAAACAGAGGCAACCCAGGGGCTATCTGGGTAGAGGCAGCTCAAGGGTTTGTAAGGTTGTCTGTCTATAAAACTGAACCTCTTCAAAAAGAAAAAGGGGAAGGGTAGAACTCTTTAATTGGGTTGCAGAGGGCACACATTGCAGGAACTACCCACTTCAAATGATCTATGCACTAATTATGTTGAGGGCGTTTTAAATCATTATGGGAAACAAAATGAGTCACAGCATTAAGGCTACAGGAAAGATCTTTAAAGCCAAAAATGCTCCTTCATAGCAGCCTTTCCTATTTGCCACTTTGTGTAAGATTGGGTGGAAGGTCGTGGCCTTTAGAAAAAGTTACTGCATTAGATTTCTTTCTGGGAACCGTCACCCCTTACACACACACACACACACACACACACACACACACACACACACACAGATGATTCTAGGTTTGCCTAAGATGACCTGGAGTCTGTTATCTAGCCCTGTCAGGTACCTTCATCTCAAAGCACACCTTCCACAGAGAAAGACAAGTGGACAACGGGGCACAAACCCAGAATGGGCGAGTCAGAGAATCTGAGCTCTAACTCTGCAAATCATCAACACCTTGATGCCCAGGGCTTCTCTAAACGGGAGCAGGAGGCTGTCGGGTCCTTTCTTGATGAGCAATGCCACTTGTACTCCCTTTTGTCTGAAACTCTGCAGTGAGAAGGTCATGTCCTTGCCTGAAGGGTCCCTGCCTTCATCGCCAGTTTAAAAAGGAAGAG
Organism: Manis pentadactyla; assembly: GCF_030020395.1. NCBI lineage: Eukaryota > Metazoa > Chordata > Mammalia > Pholidota > Manidae > Manis > Manis pentadactyla. The sequence continues at coordinate 95,652,967 of NC_080021.1, read as the reverse complement.
CGCATCAGAGGGGTGGCCTCATAATGCATTCGGAGAAGTTTACAAATCAGTGTGAATTATTTTTTAGAACTGTAATTTAATAAAGCTGCAAAACCTTAATTTCAAGCTTATCACTGATAATACAGATGATTTTGCATAAGACAGAGAATTTGTTTATCTTGCACAAAGTGAGGGCGCACCTCAAAACGGTTGCTTGGGTGACATGCAGAGTTCTCTACAGCCTAATTAGCGCAGAATGGTGCAGTATAATTACCAACTCTTTCGTGTTTTCTCTGATTTTTTGTCTCAGTTCCTGTGTCTATTGATTTCAGTGAGCCTGCAGAGATTAATCTCTTGCGCTGAGCTGCAGTTAGGAAACAAGATTATGGTGATGGCAGCCAAAGGAACAGCTGTTTGTTTTTTCTTTTTTTTAAAGTTTCACAAGTGGTTGCATCCTGTACTTTTGAAATGGAAAACCTCCACATTTAAGCACTTATGTTTTCTGTGGTGTCTGGAAATTTCTTTTGGGAATGAGCCATCTGAATTTTTCTGTGGTCCTCTCAAGTTTCAAAATAATGATATGTAGAAGTTATTTTGCACACAGTCAAGGGCAGACAATTCTGAAAATCGTGTACTGTGAGGGCCGATGGAATTGCTGTCAGTTTGCCAATAGGTTTGTGTCATTAGCCTTTTTAACCCACAATCCTGCAAATTCTGATGGTGTCAGCAGCTCATTGGTTTTCTAACTATCTGCCCCTTTGTCCATTTGAAATGCTTCTCTCTGGCTGGTGAAGCTTTAGGAATGTGCAATTTCTTGCTTCCCTGGTTAGTAATAATTAAGACATCTTCTATTGAGTTTAAATCAACACAACAAACTGAAACCCATAATCCTAGAACAGGAGGTTTGCAAGGATGTCTTGCCTCTCTTGCAGCATGATACAGGGAAATCAATATTGGCTCCAGAATGAAATTTAAATCCTTGCAAGATGGCTTTGGGGGAATCACACAGCCTCTGAACCTTAGGTTGGTTATTTGTAAGATGCTGATGTAGATAACGATACTGCAGGTTTGTGCTGAAGTTTAGAGATAACATATGTCCCAAGGGCTAAATATGACATTAAAAAAATTGTCCATTTTTGGATGATTCAGTTGTTTGGGGGGATTCACTATTATAAATAATATTAACTAAACTACCTTGTAGCAGAGAGATTCTTCACTCCAAGGTGACCTTAGGTCCTGTTTGCCCTGTACCCCTCAGAGATTCAGCCTCTCCAGTAACCACCCAGTGGTTCATCATCCCTTTGGTTCAGGAGTGTAGGCACCTGGGAGAGGGTCTGGTGAGCATAAAAGCCAACACACCCAGCAGCATCAGAGGAGTAAGTCAGAGGCAGGTCTGCCTTGGCTTTGGGTGGGGTCGGTACATAAGGAAGACCTTTGTTCTTGGGGTCTTCCATTAAGGAACGAGGACATTACTTCAAGAGCATTATTACCCCACAAACCTGTTGTTTTATAATAGTCTGTGCTTTTTTTACTGGTCTAGCTGTTGCTCCTGTTGTGTCTCACTTGCTTAGCCTTTTCTCCTTTTCTCTGCATGTGTTCCCATGTCTGCTTTGCCTAGTATTTTTCTAGAAAGTTACAGAAGACATGTGGACAGGCAGGTCCAACAGAGGTGAAGGGATGCACAGGATGGTCAACAGGGAGGGTGCCAGGATGACCCCGTGCACTGGGTGGGAGCAAATGAAACTGGCCGAGCAACGAAACAAACCTGCACTTACTAACTCCAGGAAAAATAAAAGTGTGCAGGAAATGAAAAATAATCATAGTTCACTACTTGTCTCAGTGATGAACAGCATGTCCATGGTCACAATAAGGCAAACACCCAAATTAAACAAAAGTATGGTCACACCACATTGGAAAGATAAGAGCCTGGAATTGCATGTGTGAGAAAGGGAGAAAAAGAGAGAACACTGAATACTATGTGTCCAGGGTGAGAAACCAATAAAGGAAATTCTGAAAAGCTAAGAAACAACAGCAGAAGCATTTTACTAGAAAGGTGAAATTAATTCCAGAAGAAACAGCTAAAAAGAGTCTAAAGTAATTGTTTCTGTGGAGTAGGAGATTCTTTAAATCATGTGCATGTACAACTTTAATAAAAATAAAAAGGAAAGGGAAAAGAAGGGCAGCCATGGGAGAAATAGTAATCCCAGTACTTCTCAAGTAAATGTTCTTCAAATAGAAAAAAGCAATGTCTCCTTTAAAAATTAAGTTGCAGTTTACTTATGTGACACGAGTTTCTTTTTCCTGTAAAAAAACAATTCTCAATAGAAAAAGATATTCCCAGTCTTAAAAATACCTCAATGAAGCCCAAGTTTAATAACTACAATGGTACTAATGGCTTTGGTTTCTTCATTGACATGTAACATACATACAATAAAACACACTCATTTCGATTTGCATCTGTGCAATTTCTACCACTGTCAAGATAGAGTTGACGGGACATTTCCATCAGCCCTACAAGTTCCCTGTACCCCACTGCATCCGAAGCCACAGGCACAAACTGACCACTTCTTGTTACTTTAGGGTTGTCTCTGCTAGAGTTTCATATGAACGAAATAAAACACATATAGTACATGCCCTGGTGTGTCTGGCTTTCTTTTCACACATTTAAGTTTCATCCATGTTGCATGTGTCAATGGCTGTTCCTTTTATTACTGAAAGGCATTCCATTGTCTGAGTATACCACACGTTGTTTTTCTAGAAGTTTTTCACAAAACTTGGGGCAGTTAAATTTTTTTTATTCCCTAAGTCTCTTGATCACGAGCTTCCCCCTCACCAGCACTTTCTCCATGGTCAATTATCAGAAAGGAGACAGGTCCCTGAGAGGGAGGGAGATGCTTCTGGGGAACATAGCTCAGTTGCTTAGCAACAGAGTAACTGTATTAGTTTAGTGGATTTCTGAACCAAAAGGTAATCATCTTTTATCCCCAGATAGATAGAAGGCAATGTTATTCCAAGTGAAGTGGGCAAAAAAATAAAAACCATGAAAAAATAAAAACACATCTAGTAAATAAAGGCAGAATAGTCCTAGCTAGACCCACACCACTGATTCCTATCCCATGTCAGTTTTATACCAAGCTGTCTCATTTATATTAAATACCATGGTTTAGGACACTGGTGTGCAAAATCTTTTGAAAGGCCCAAATAAATGATGCCAGAAATAATTATCATCCATAAGAAGAAAGAAACACATGAACCTTTATTAGCATCAATACTTCAAAGAATAAATTTGCACATGTCTGCTCCTTCCAAAAGAAAGAAAGAATTCCATGAGACTTCATTCTTCCACCCCTCCTACTGAGTAACTGCTGTCTGTAGTAAAGGTGATGACTTATATTTGTTTGCCTGATTCCTTAATCGCAAAAAGAATGGGATCCATTTTGTAGGCAATCTTGCTAACAGAAGTCTTTTTAAAAACTTCCTCAGGAGCTTTGCCAACCTGATACTACTGCCTTCTCATTATCCATGTCCCCCCTGCTCTCCAACTTCCCCAACTGCATAATCCGGCAGAAATGGCTCTGCTGAGAATCACAGATTTAATGAGCTGACTGTACCCCGGCCATTTAATGCAAAGTGTTTAATAATCAATCAGAGATTGGTTTCACTTGGCTTTACAGGATTGAGAGGAAGACAAAAACCCTTCACCATCATCATTTTTCATCTATCCCTGGAGCTGTTCCCCGTGTGCCTCCTGACAACAGATTTCTTGGTTTAAATCATGCCCCAAGGCAACGGGTATGACACTCTGGTGGTGCAGTTTTCTGTCATGCCTGGGCATCTGGTCAAAGACAGCTTTGCAGTTTCGTTTATTTGAGGGGCAAAGTTGACTACCAAATAATTGGATTCACATCCCACTTTCCTTGGGGTTGCAAGGATCAGTCCTCCTGTAAACATGTTTAATTGCAGCCTTCAAAGGAAAGGAGATGGGGGAAGCACATCTTTCCAGGAGCTGCTATCTTTTCATTTTCAGTCTAATTAAAAATGTTCTGGTCTTTTCTGGTTTTGAATTGTAAAAGGCATCCACTTGTGTTCTGAATCGCGTGCTGTGCGAGAGCACACCAAGGCAGATAAACAGGAAGTCAGGCCCTGCCCAAGAGCTCCAGCACCTCCTAGGGCCCCACACAACTAACGAAAATCATGCTGCTCTCCAGCTCTCGCAAGCGCAGCAGCCGCTGGAGCATGAGGAGTAGTAACTCTGAGTACAAGTGCCCCCAGAGTTTTACTCCCTGTTGGGACATTTTGTGGCTGCGGTTTCTGCTCTGGGGAGATTTACCAGTTCAAAGAATAGACTTGATGGAAAAGTCTGGCTTTGCACATTAACAGGTTCTTGTTCAGCACGGCCAGGTTTTTAGCAATTTACTGAAACTGATACTTATTTGGACTTAAAGGCTGAAGCTCCCAAAGAATGTGTCCATGCCTCAATATATTAAAATCTACAAAATGAGAGCCAGGGTTCAGACTGGTTAATTTTTAGCTCAGTGTTTTCAAGAGACAGGTGATGGTGAAAGGCAGGTAACTAAAGGCTTTAATCAGTTCCCTAACATTCACATTTGGGGTTGGCTGTGGCACTAAGATTTCTGTTGGGCTGCATCTCATCCCTTCTTTATCTTTCTGAGTTTTGCTTTCTTGTTTCCTCCTCTGCTGTGAGCTTCTGGGGAGAGGGCAGGAAACTAACAGGGAGAGGGCAAAGTTAAGACCTGCTTTCTGTGCAGTGAGAATAAAATGGAAACTAAAAACTGTCGCCCAGCTGACTTCCCTGAGACAGAAGCCCACTACAACACACAGCAAAACGATGCAGCTACATCTGTTGTGCCTGCTGATCGACAAATTGAGTTAGCAAATATTTATTGGGCATCTGCTCTGTGTGAGGCACATAGACACCCATTCATAGGCCTCAAGAAATTTCTAGTAGAGAAAATTTCTTTTCAACAGCAATTCTCACAGGTCCTTGAGGGCCCTCCAGGAATAGCTTTTTTAGTCAGAAAGTGTCCAGCGAAATGAAGGCAAAAGGCACATGCAGGGCAGCTCGGGTGTTGTGAGCAGTCAGGCCAGAGTTGGCTCTGAAACTTGTTAGCTGTGGAAGCCCTGGAAAGGCCACTCAATCTGTCTTACCTCCATGTCCCTGGTGTCCAAGGAATCACAGTCACCTCCAACTTTCATATATGTGTTACTTAGGGTTCTCCAGACAAACAACCAACAGGAGGGTGAAATCTCTCTATTTATTATTTACATATATTTTCTATATCTGTATCTTCTGGATATAGACATAGACATAGCTGAGGATTTGTTATAGGAATGGGCCCACACACTTATGGAGGCTGAGAAGTCGCACGTCTGCCGGCTGCAGGCTGGGCCCTAGGGGAGCTGGTGTAATTCTGTCCAAGTCCAAACGCCCAGGAACCAGCACCACCATGGTCCAGTGGTGGGAGACTGAGACGCAGCTCAAGGCGAGAGCAAATCCGCCTTCCTGGTCTTTACGCTCTATTTGCGCTCAGCTGATTGGCTCTGCCCACTGCCCTGGGGCGGGGCCTGCTTCCTCAGTGCGCTGATTCACGCCCCAAGCACTCCAGGTGCTCCCAAGGCACCGCACAGGTACGGCCTCAGCCAGGCTGATGCGGAAAGTCAACTGTCACAACATTTTGTTGTTAGTGAAAATGGCCTCCAGGTGCCAGAAAGAGGAAAGGCATTCAAACCCCGGAGTTCTCATCAGCAGGACCAAGTGCACTGGTGGGTTTGGGTGAAAAGGAAAAGAAGGCGGTGGAGGGGGTGGAGGGATGGCTGAGTGGCTGCGCCCTCCGCTTCCCGCTGTCTTCCTGGCCACCTCCCTCCCCTCTCTTCCCTCCTCCTTGGTTCAAGAGGTGGCGATTACACACACACCGGTGGCTGGTTGTATGTGTTGAGAAGACGCATTCATTTCTCTCAAGTGCATTCTAGTCCCTGATTACAGGAGAGGGATGTCATGGCAGGCATTTCCTTCTTCCTGTAAAGATTTTTTACTCAAATACAGTTCTGCATTTGATAGTAAAAACAGACAGGCAAATTGCTTCACCAGTGAAAATGGCCCAGTGTGGACGTAGGGACCTATTTCAAATATGAATTAGAAGAAATTGAACAAGGGGGTCAGGCTTTGAGTACAGTAATTTGCAAAATGAAGGACCTTATTTCCCCTTTTCTAAGAGTAGGACAACTAACGCTGCTTTGATCCAAGTACAGCCTTTGTGGCCGGAACTAACAATGTTTGCAGAAGCGATTAGCTGAGAATGAAGGGCAACATCTGGTCATACGGGAGTTGTAGTGAGTGGGCTCAAATCCAGTGAACCTTGATCTATTTTGCACACCTACATATAATTTATGAATCAACTGTATTGATCCTGCCAAGAGGAAGTCTACAAAAAAAGAGGTGCTTGGCGTTCCTGAAAATGATTTTATTTTGGGGGGAAAGCAAGGCATACATACACTTTGAATAGAAATCAGTGAGCTGCGGCTGCAGAAAGCATTCATTATCTGGTGCTAGGATGTGCACAGGAAGCATGGCCCTCCTTAAAGGAGTATATTGTTGAGAAGGACATCTCTCAATTTTCAGTCTGGGAATATTCTGACGAGGCTTGGGTCTTATTTGATAAGGGCATAAAATTGCAATGTATTTATAGATATTCTTACATATAATCAATTAGCAGCTATTCTGACCCTGAAGCAAAGGGTAAGTACAAGTCCTGAGTTACATAAGTAAAAGCATCTTGAAAAGGGAAAATTAATACAGATCTTTCTTGACTTACAATGGGGTTACATCCTGATAAACCCATGTAAGTTGGAAGTATCATCAGTGGAAAATGCATTTAATACATCTAACCTACTGCACATCACAGCCTAGCCTTGCCTACCTTAAATGTGTTCAGAACAATTACATTAGCCTGATGTTGGGTAAAACCATCTAACACAAAGACTATTAGATAATAAAGTGTTGACTCCCTCATGTAACTTACTGGAGACTGTGCTGAAAGTGAAAAATAGAACAGTTGTCAGGGGACAGGGCAGCTGTCAGTGTCTCAGCTGTTGACACTTGTGATGGCATGACTACCTGGGAGCTGCGGATCACTGTCCTGCCCAGCAGCATGAGGGAAGGTCAATCCCATCCTGCCAACCTAGAAACAGATCTAAATTCAAAATTGGAGTGTGGTTTCTATTGAATGCATATTGCTTTTGCACCATGATGAAGTCAAACCATCCTGAGTAGGAGACCGTCCACATACCAACCAAAGGCACACTTACTAAGACATGCATTTTTATGTTTGATATAATTCAGAAAGAATCCAGTGTTCAACTCTAAGTTGTCTATCTGAACATTACCCTTCAGGATTGATGTGTGACTCACAAGCCATCTGTCAATTAAAAAGCTGTTCCCCTCCATGTATCTCATGGTAGATTTTGACCTTTCCTGTCATCTTCACTTATTCCTATTATTTCAAATCCCAGCTCCTGCATTCATTGGCTGTGTGACTGCAGAAAGTTGCTAGACCTCTCTGGGCTTCCATTTCTGCTTCTGTAAAATAGGGTAATACCTCTACTTCAGATACAGAGCAGCTAGTTTGCCATATGCCCTTGATAATGTTGGTTTTAATCTCCTCTTTTCCTCTCTTCCTCCACCTCTCGCATCCCTGGTCTGTGCCATCTCTCATTACTGAACAACTCTTGTAAAACTTCAATACCTCATTTTATTTCTCTCTTTAGCTACAAGACACCAAAAATGATAGTATGAATAATCATGTGAATTACGGGCTGCAGACTTCTTTGGCCGAAGACTCTCCAGAGATGTCTCTGAATAGGAGCACGTCAGTGATGCCCTCTGTGATCCACTAGATGACAGTAGTTCATATTCAGAAAATAACTATTCTCACTACAGCACACAAAGGAATGGAGTTGTCTGAATTGGGAGGTCTAGAGTGAATTTTCTCTCATCATTGCCTCTGCAAGTTTATCCACAGGCAGGATGGAAATAGTTGTAAGTCTTTGCCACCTGAATTACTTAATATTTTCATGTCTCATTTTTTCCCTGCTCATGTTTAATGACTTAAATAATACATACAAGTCTAAGACAGGATAGAAATCTTCTTTAAAACTTAATTTTGAGATAAAACTCCTGCTTTGTTTTTCTATGGACAGAATGGGTTTATAATTGGTAACTTTCTGTGAGCCTAAAATTTACAAACGGTGAGTGATAGATCTTGTCTTTATTTTAGTATATGGTGCTTTTTGTCTCCACTGTATGTCACTTAAGTGTTTGATTTCTAAACACTACGGTATTTCACTATTTTTTTGAACATGCACACTTAAAAATGAAAGCATGCAATTACATAATCTTAGCTAGGTGAACTACTTTCTAGGTATGACATCAAAGGAATCAACCAATGGGGAAAATATCACTACACATGACAAAACAAAGAAATTTTTAACATATATCAAAATGTCTCATATATAAAAGTAAAAAGCAAATAACTAATGAGGAGAAAGTAACTTCAATATGTGAGAATCAAGTTTAATATCCTTAATTTTAAAAGGAGAGACACTCATAAATCAAGAAGATATAAACAAATAAATAAACAGAAGAAAATGAGAAAAAGACACCCCAAGTATTTCCTAATGGAAGAAAAGTAAGCAATAAATATATGGAATATGTGCAACTCCAGTAAGGAAAGAAATGTAAATTAATACTGACAGTATTTTTAGCCACTTCACCTGGCACAATGGTTTCTTTTTTTAATTGTCAATTTAATATTCGTAAGGATACAGGCAATGGGAATTATCACATATACAACTCCTAGGAATGGAGCACATAAATGATATTAATTCCCCTCAACCCATGATTCCTCATCTAAACATTTACCCTAGGGAAATATTTGCAAAGATTTTGTTGCAATAATGTTTACTATAGTGTTCTTTAGAATAGTTAAGAAATAGAAACAATTTAATACATAGCCAACAAGGAATTCTCTAATTGAATTATGTATTTATACAAGAGAAAACTAGGCAGCTATTAAAAGTGACATTAATAGATTATCTCAGTCAATCTCTTCCATTCAAATCTGCTGAAATAAGTAAACAGGTAAAGTAAAGTAAATATTAGAAAGTCAAAACAAACTCATGAACACAGACACGTACTTCAGCTAGCTCATGGAGCTGGACTAGAAATAGGTACCAAGGCCCCCTTCCCACCCATACACCCCTGTGTCTCCTGTCCTTCCTCTCCCTACAGGCCCACCCTGCTATCCTGCCTCCATTTGTAGTAGATAAGCTCACTTCATCTGTTCATGGTATCTCTGTTCCCTCAGAACTTCTGTTTGCAGGTGGTATGTTTTTTAATTATTTCACCAGCCCCAGGACTGTTCAGGACTGTTCAGTACAAAGCCCTCCATCATGGGCTAATGGACTCAGTCTTTCCAATTCCAAACTCCTGGGAGAGGGAACTTGATGAGCAAGTCAGTGTGTGTGTGTGTGTGTGTGATGTTTGTTGGGTGACCAGTGAGTGAACAAAGTGGTGTTCTAAGGTGTGATCACATGGCACAAAGGTTACCACTTCCAGTTCTCAATGTGGGGTAAGGGTAGAGTCTCCACAGATGGCCTTGACATGTCTATTATGTAGAATAATATTTAATGACATAAAAAGATATTTACATTCTATTAAATGTAAAAAAAGCATTGCATTGTACTAATTACAGAATGATCCTGATTTTTAGAAATTAATATGCATAGAAAAAATGAGAAGAATTCCACATTGTGGAATTATAGAGGACTTTTCTTTTTTATGATTACTGTTTCCTACTTTTTTTCTAATAAACTAGTATGATGTAAGTAATAAGGAAAAATATACATTTCAATAAAAAAAGAATACGAGCATGCAAATTTTAAATGAAAAAAAAGAGCTTAGGGCACTTAACTAACCCTTATGAAAAGATAATTATCTATATTAATGGGAGACCCTTTATAACCTGCAGACAATATCATGGTTGATACTATTCTGAGTGTCTTAAGGCAAAAAGTCCTTTTGCCCTAAACTCATTGTTTCTAGTTGGCAGATGTGGGCAGTGAACATTTAAGATAATACATAATCTACAGAAAAATAATCAATATTGGTAAGTTTTTTTTAAGACAATTTTTTAGAGTTTTTGATTCACAACAAAACTGAGGGGAGAGTACAAAGCTTTCCAAAATGCCCTCTGCTCCCCCCATGCATAGCCTCCCCATTATCACCAGCCCCACCAGACGGGACATTTGTTACAACAGATGAACCTACAGGGACACGTCATTGTCACCTAAAACTCACAGTTTACATTATGGTTCACTCTTGTGCATTCTGTGGGTTTGGATAAATGTGTCTATAATTGTGGTGTCATATAGAGTAGTTCACTGCCCTAAACATCCTCTGTGTTCCACTTATTCATCCCTCCCTCCCTCTCCTCCTCACCCCTGGCAACCACTGATATGTTCTCAGTTCCCATAGGTGTGCCTTTTCCAGAATGTCACCAAGTTGGAATCATACAGTTTACAGCCTTCCAGATTGGCTTCTCTCAGTGATACACACTTAAAGTTTCTCCATGTCTTTTCACGGCTGATAGCTCACTTCTTAGTGCTGAATAACATCGTACTCTCTGGATGTATCACCATGTATTTGCCCCCTCTCCTACTGAAAGGCATCTTGGTTGCTTCCAAGTGTGGGTAATTATTAATAAAACTGCTGTAAATATCCGTGTCAGGTCTTTGTGTGGACATAAGCTTTCAACCCCTTTGGTAAATACCAAGGAGCATGGTTGCTGGATCACATAGTAAAAGCATATTTCGTTTTGTAAGAAACTGCCAAATTGTCTTCCAAAGTGGCTATACCATATTGCATTCCCATTCTGGAAAGTTTTAAAACTTTTATATACCTATTAAAGTTAGTAATCTAAAAACATTCAGAAAATGTGCAATTTTAGAAGAGAAGGAGAATTTTAAAGTGCTCCAGGAGTTGGGACAACACTCTTTCTCTTAGGAACTAACTGTATTGTCTTTTAAAAACACCCTTTCCTCTCCAATCCCTCCTTGCCTGCTTGCTTTCCAGCCCATGACTGCCACACTGCCCAGAAGACCAGCTTTATGAGAGCCTCCTCTTCTCTCCCAACACACATTTCATGGTTTGCCAGCAAGAATGGCCTTACGTTTTAAGAATGGTTATCTCAAAGTGAATTTTTAAGAGATGCCTAAAGCTTCCACTTCCACACCATTCTTCCTAGAACAGAAATATCTATTAAAGATTCACTTCTTTGCATTAAGGCTTTGGTGTCCAGAAGCCAGCATGTAAGCTGCAAACATCCCTGGGAGGGGAATGCATTTAACCACAAACACTTTAGCGTGAATACTTTTATCAGACTACACTCTCTCCTGTCCCTTTCCATGGCCCTGAGAGAAGGAGGGACCCTGGTGGTTTTTAAAAGAAAAGAATCAGAGGTTTGAATGGTTGCCAGCTGCCTCTAGGAAGAAACAGCTGGGATCAGCAGGAAAGCACTAGACACTTGGCAGGAGACTACACTGGGCAAGAGACAGGGGAGTGAGGGTTGAGAGGCAAAGAGCAAAGTGGTGATGTACCTCCAGGCTGGCCCTGGCTACTCCCAAGAGGTGCCCATCTTCTCACACTTCATCTTGAATTTCTGACCATCTCACTGCATACAAATTCAGGTCAGTTGGGAGCCCTGGAGCACTGTCCTCATGGTGGGGTTGGGGGATCACCACTTGGCTCTTTGGCTGCCACTGTGGTATCCCCTGGCATGAGGCCAATTGTTCCTGCCAAGAGTCATAAATCAACAGTTTTAACCTGTTGCTGTGAAGGTAGAGTCCACAGTTATTTTTCTCCTAGTGCCTTTAGCACCCAGCTGGGCTTTTGGCTAATTAGGCTCAGAGGAGCCGAGAACAGCCTGTTAATAATTGTGTTCACTGAAACGCATCACTAGCACACACTGCTCTGATTTGCCTGCAACTGAGATTTTACGTCTTAATATTTCACTGCTTGGTTTAAGCCTGCAATATTTAAAATGGGTTCCTTCTCCCTTTAAGTCTGTTTGCAATGGGTACATTGCAAAGCAAAGTACAGTGTATATTCTGAGAGTATCAAACGGTCTGTCTGCTGGGTAGGTAGTAAATGCAGGGGGGCAGTAGGAAGTCAATTCCAGTAAGTAGGTAGCTGAGACTGAAATACAATTAATAAAAAGCTTACAGAATTTGGAATTTATTATGAAAGTAAGGAGGGAGGAACCATTAAAAGTTTAGAGGTAGGGCTGCTTGCTGTGTGTTGGACTAGAAGCAAGAAACAATTGTACATGTACTTTAGGAATATAGGTAATATTAGATTTTACCTCTCTTGAGCTACAGTGGAAACATATATTCAACCTCAGAGGATTAGGAGACTGAATTTCAGTTCATCTCACATTATAAATTGGTCAAGTTAAAAGAGATTTAAGTCTAAGGGAAGTGGAGTCATTGGGGTTTCTATCCATTTGGGATACTTTTGGCTGCAAGTATCAGAAAATCCAAGTAACAGTGGGCTATTAAAAGACAGATGAACTTTCCTTTTATGAAAACCAGCATTCAAATTAGTGATGCCCTTGGCTTATCGGGACCAGTCAGCTACTGCCTGTCCTAAGAGTACCTAAAAGAAGTTTCAGTAAAATTTCCTAAACATTAGAAGAATATGCAGCCATAAAGAGTTATCAACCATGTTGGGATATTGGGAGGATACCCTAGGGTTATCTCAGTCGACTGCCCTCTCTTAGGCAGGATAGACTAGATGCTGCCAGGATTATAAACAACGTCCCAAATCTAAGTGGTTTAAAACAGCAAAGCTGTGTCTCTCACCCAGGTCAAGTAGCCAGCACAGGTTAGCTAGCATGCTCTGTGCAATGGTGCCTTTCCTTTCCTTTTTCCTTTTTTTAAAGAAACATAGGATGCAGATAAATGTGTGGACTTATTAGTCCCCTGTTTGTGTTAGACAGACAGCCCCCCCAGAGATGTCCACACTCTAATCCTTGGAACCTATAAATGTGTTTTGCTACATGGCAAGAGAGACTTTGTGGATGAGATTGAGTAAGGATCTTGTGATGGGAAGATTATCCTGGATTATCTCATGGGCCCTAGGCAATCACAAGGGTCCTTATAAGAAGCAGGAGGGAGGCACCCCATGAAAGAGGAGGTGTGACAACCAAAGCAGAAATTAAAGCGAGTGATGTATTTTAAAGATGGAAGGAGGAGCCTCTGGAAGCTGGAAAAGGTAAAGAATGAACTTTACTGTAGAGACTCCAGAAGGCACACAGCTGCCAACAATTTGACCTTCTTCCATAGAACCGTTTCTGACTTCTCTGACCTCCAGAACTGCAAGCCAATAACTTTGTATTGTCTTAAGCTGCTAAGTTTGTGGTAATTTGTTATGGCAGCAAGAGGAAACCCATACACCCATTAACAGACAATTTCATTTTCCAGTTTTTTCTATTTGGACAGTTGGGCCGAAGAGAATGAGGGTTAAACATCCAAACTCTGGAGTCAGGTGACCTGAATCCAAACCCTGATGAGTAGTTTTATAAATTGGGTTCATTGCTTAACTCCTTTGGGGGGTCTCGATTTACACATTTTGGTAAAATGGCTCCCTTTCATAAGGTGGTTGTGAAGATTAAATACTCAATACAGGTAACATTCTTGGACCAGTGTCTAGTACACAGTAAGCACTCAACACATTTGAACCCTTCATATAATACACCTTTCAATGTTGCACCTTTCAGTGAATGCAGAGCAGGGACTGTGCTGAGAACCCTACGTTGCTCCTGCTGCCACAACCACACCCCCTGCTTAGGGACCCAGAGTGGGCTTTTCAGTGCTGCGAGGCTGTGAGGGTTTGCAGTTCACAGGGAAACCCCCAGCCCACCCCCCGCAGCTCCCCGCAGCTGCACGTCCGCCGTTGGGAAGGAGTCTCTCTTCTGTTCCTCTTTTGGAGTCTCTGTAGATATCAGAACATTTGTGCCATCTGGTCTTGGTAGTGCTTTCAACCAAGTTTCATTTCTGTTTACAACAGTATAAAATACTCCAGGCTATATTTAAAACAGTTTCAAGACCAGCATGACTGTTCTGCTCTTGGCTTACCCAGAGAAATGGCCTCTCCCGGTGACTACCTGCATCTCCCTTACCTAAAATGAAGCATGTATAGGATTTTTTTTTTCCAGGACCCCACATTTTGAAGCGACTAATCCATGCTTTGTGTGTGGCAGTGAACAACTTCTGTCGGTGTATGCGTGTTGCACATGGGTGTGTACTATCTAAACAGGCTGCATACCTTCAGCTGCACATTAACTGCATTTCAAAGATGGCATTTGGAGCTCAGCTGTAACAAGAGCAACAGATGACCCTGTGACAGACCTTTAGAGCTGTATGAATCAGGATTTTTTAAGGTCAAGCACACTGTTTCTGGGCAGAGAGAAACCACTGCCCAATCCTAGATCATGAAAATGTTTGCCTATGTTTCCTCCTAAGATTTGTATGGTTTCAGCTTAATTTAGGCCTTGGATCCTTTTGAACGTGTGATGAGATAGAAGCTCACATTCATTCCTTTGCATGTGAATATCCAGTTGTACCAGCACCTTTTGTTGAAAAGACTATTCTTTTCCCACTGAATTGTCTTGACACACTTATTGAAAGTCAGTTGACTGTTAAACCAGGGGTTTATTTTTGGACTTAGATTCTATCTCACTGACTTACATATCTATCCCTATGGCAGTATCCTACCAGTTGATTATTGCACCTTTGTAACACGATTTGAAATTGTGACATGTGATCCTCCCATTTTGTTTTCTCAAAATGGTTATTTTGGGTCTCCTGTATTTCTATATGAATTTTAGGATCAGTATGTCAATTTCTGCAAAATAAAAGTGTCTTGGATTTTGATAGAGATTGTGTTGAGTGTGAAGGTCAAGCTGGGGAATATTGCCACCGTAACAGTTTTCAAGTCCATGAACACACCCTTTGACAGCCTTGAATTCTGAAGCAATGTTTCCAGTATGTGCCTGCCTGGCAAGGGTCAGCAGGTGACTCTGACATGTCTCTACATGCTCTGGACCCCACTTTTTCCACCCTTCCTGGGAACCAGTCCATCTTCAGCCATGCAGACAAGGATAGCCCTATAAGGGGTACAGGGATAAAAAAAAAAACCAGAAGGTGTTTAAAGGACTTTTGAAATGGAAATAAACTTCTATATAACTTATTTTGTTAATTTCATTTAAGCTGCTGTATTTTGAGGTTTTGTTGCTATAGCAATTTCATCTTTATCCTAACAAATTACCTATCTATCTAATGTATATTAATAAAAATTAAAAATGTGCCAGGGAATGATAAACACTAACCAAGGACAGTGCTATTTGGATGAAGAAGGATCTGTAAAGGGTATACAGGAGGTTTTGGCTATATTTGTAAAATGTTTTCATTCTTAAATTCAGTGGTGAATAAATGGGTGTCTATTCTATGCCTCTCTGTACTTTTTTGCATGTCTGAATTACTTTGTTAAAAGGATCTATACTGATATTGAATAAGAATGTAAGAATCATTGATGGGGTAAATGGAAAAATGAGTTGGATGAAAAAAGTCCAAAACCAAAATATTAATATGATAAATAATCATAGAGGGAAGGCTACTTGATTGCACTAGGCTGGTCATGGAACACTTTTTGCCTTGAGGAATAATGATAAGAATGATGCCTATGTGTGACATTTCTTTGCAGGGGATAAAGGGTTGAGAATTTGACCCTTAGGAAATAACGCATTCTAAATCCGTAGCTTCCTATTTCCTTAGGTAGACAAAGAGCTTCAGGGAAGGAAATGCCTTCAAAATAAAGATCAGGAGGGCATACACAGAATTCAGGTGTTCTTTCAGGGGTTTCAAATTTACACAAACACTGAGAAGCTCAACACTTTTTTGCTGAACAAGTTTGCAGTGGGTTGAGGTTATATGAGGAAATAAATCATTAACTCCCAATAAAAAGGAGGAGGGTCCTTATAAAAACTTCAGGATGTGTTTGAGGAAGCAGGAAGATGAAGCTTGTACATTGAACAGATGTTCTAGGTTCAGTAGATTCCCCATACCCACCTTCCTCCGGAGCGCTCAGGTGAACGTGGCCAAGCAAGAGGAATCACACACTGGGCGGTGCGGGGCCTGCTGAGAGAGATCTTAGGATTTTTAGTTGTTGTGGCCTATAGATCAACACATACTCTTCCTCCAAAGGCACCTTGAGACCCAAGAAAATGATGCCATCTGGTACACCTCAGCACTCTGGAAGTAGATTCCCGCAGTCCGGAGGGTGAGACCCAAGGAGAAGTTTGCCCACCATGCTCCTGCTTCGGCTCCATTCCTGGCTGGCATATCCACACCTTGGCTCTATTTTTAAACAAAAATACCCATGAAAACACATACACACAACCCCCACCTTACTTGTAGCCAGGTTTTCAATATTTTGGCCTGGTTCCAGTGACTGTCCTAACTTCCCCTCCCTTTTCTAAAGTGCTGTTTTGACTCAGTTCTCCTTTACACACTACCATTTTGCCATCCTGTCTCATTTTCTACATTTTTCTCTGGCTGCCTCTGTGCTGTGGGGGATGGAAAGAGGTGACGTGAAAGTGCAAACGCCTCTCTGAGGAATGAGAGAAATGGGACAGGGCAGCGCCACTGTCCCCACCCCTCAGGCCGCAACACAGTTTCAACTTCAGCAATTGTCAGCTCTTTTTGCTGCTTCTTTGATACATATTCAAGGAGATTTTTTCCCCAAGTCAAGGCTATATCTACCAAAGTATGAAGCACAAAGCAATCGTCCTCAACAGATATTCCACTGCATACATTTTTCCAATTTGTATCAGACTGTCCTTGGGACATGTCTAATGCCTTTTTCCCAGAGTCACTTTACTAACATTTTGGCTGATTGTTGGGCAAGATGCCCTGGTCATACAAAGTTAAACAAGGTTTTGAAAAATGTAATTTCCTTATACAAACAGCATGTTCTATACTCTGATAAATAACTTCAGAATTGTTTATTGTTTTTCACAGGCACTTAATCCCTAATCCCTTCCAAGAAGTCTTCCCTTATATTAATTCTGATTTTAATTTTTAAAGTAAACACTGCAAATAATCATCTAGTGAATGAGAGAGAGCAAAACCATTCCAACAAATGCGTTACAAAAAGGAGGGACATGAGGAATAAGTGTCAGACTTATTCTAACTTACTCTAAATGCACATCTTAAACTGGTCACCTTATTCATCCAACGCACTTTACAGGTGAGAAAGCAGAAGCCCAGGGTGTGGTAAAGTTTGCCCCAAACTG
Organism: Manis pentadactyla; assembly: GCF_030020395.1. NCBI lineage: Eukaryota > Metazoa > Chordata > Mammalia > Pholidota > Manidae > Manis > Manis pentadactyla. The sequence continues at coordinate 95,635,559 of NC_080021.1, read as the reverse complement.
CACGTGAACTGGGGGGATGTCCTGTTTTTGTAAAGACTAAAACCCCACTGTGTCCTGCTGACTTTTCCGGCAGCTTCAAGAACTGGCTGGGATGCCGGGACGCGAGGCAGCGTCCATGGGCAGCTCCCTGCTGCTCTGTGCTCACGGGCTACACACCACACTGACCGCCACTTTCATGTAAAACTCTCTCCTTGAGAGATTCAGATGGAACTTTTCTCCATTAGTCTTTGTGGAGGAGCAGAACGCAGAAGTAGTTAAAATGTTATTCCATTTCTTTTTGTTATGCTGGAGATCATTATTTTCTGGCATTTCTTCTATGTCAGCTACTCAGCCCAAACTGTGATATATGTGTAAGGGTATTTTTGATGAAATGCAGTATTAAAGACCAATTGTTCCCCTTTCTTTCTTAATCTTTAAATGTCTATGTCCAATACATTACTCTGTTTAGTCTCCTCAAAAAGTGTTAGAACTTGACTGTTCTTCACAGTTATCTCATCTAGCCATCTTGCTTTACGAACGAGGAAACTCACTCCTCAATGGGCACAGGCAGTTGGTGGTGGATCGAGTGCCAGCCACTGAACTTCCCCTCTGTTTGGACCCCTTTTCTTGCTCCCACGCTGCAGGCTGTATGTTCACTCAGAAAAGGGAATGTGTTCTAATAATTGCCAATGGGTAATCTGCATAGACTACTCTACCTGAGTGTCAGTTAGCTCCATGTGTTTAATTATGAAAGCACATCTCATCTTCTCACCAGGTTAGATGGACAGAATTACCATTTCCCCTTATTTTTTCAGGTCTGTAGTAGTGGGATATATTTATCCCAAAACAATAAAAAGCCATCCATGAAGATATATCAAGTGTTGGCATATGCTCTTTGGTCCAATTTAACTCACTTTGAATGAATGTCCACGATGTGCAAGGCCCTGTGACAGTTTCTTGGAAACACAACAGTGGATGTAATGGGGTGCTATTGTTGACAAGACCACTAATGTATTTTCCTTCTGAATGATTCCCCTGTGCCATTCCTATAGATTACCACCATGAAGTTTTTGCCATGAATGGAAATGGTGAATACCACCAAGAATTGGGATGCATATTGTAGCAGAGGAAGGCTGGGATGGGGGCTGAGCAAGCCTCTGGGTCTGTATCTCCCTCATCCTGGAGAGGTAGTAGGGTTTGAAGGGTATCACTGGTGTGAAATACTGCACCTGGGGAGCTACTGAACCAACACAACTAAAATACCTTTCCGAGTAACATTTCCACTGTTACCCAGTCAGGTGACATCTGAAATCATCAATTACTAGAATGGTAACAATTAACACTTACTCGGTTGTGGCAGTAAGTCTCTGAGGCCACTTCAACACTCTCAAAGCTCCTAAGGCCCTCAAGAGTCAGGAACATGAATATAAGTCATGAAGGTCTTATCTGGGGTCAAGGCAGAGAGTGAGGATCCTGCTGGAGGCCCGTTTCCAGTGCCTCTGATGACTTCAGGATACTGAATGTCAGTGACACTTCTGGCCATCAGCTCTTTGACAATGGGTCCGTGGATGGCCCCTGTTGAATGGCAGGCATGGGCTACATTACTGAAGGTTGCAAACTGGGAACAGAGATAAAATCTAGGTTACAGCATTGTAAAATGCTCTCAATCATTTTCTTGACAAATGTCATGTTGTGTGGATGATATACATACTATAGAAAAGGGAGCGTTCTTGCAACAACAGGAATGAGTTATGTCTTGCCTGTGGGAAATCTCACTCACATTCTAGGGCATTAGGTTGTTCTGGAAAAGCAGAGTGTGGATATATGAATATATAGGAGAGTCTGACATATGAATTCAGGAATAAAGCAGACTAAATGCAATAAACAATCACCCCAGAAATCTGAAGCTTATAGAGTGCTCCTTATTAAACACTGTTTTTTGCTTCAAACTAAGCACCCAGTGGGTCTCATCCAGTCAGGAATGTGGTGCTTTGTTTATTCATTTCCTTATTTATAGGTATTTCTGGAAAGGTTCTTATGCCAAGCATTTTTCTAGACTCCTGAGAAAACACAATGGTAAAAAGAAAATTTCTGCTCTCACACAGTGTGCTAAGTAAAGTTGAATTTCTTCCTGATCTTTGAATATTCTTATTTTAGTATATCAAATGGTCCTGGGGTAGAGTAAAATACCATTCTGGCACAGTATGTCAGTTTGTATCTGCAAATTGATGGAGTTAATCCACTTTCCAGAAATACCTGCAGTGCCATTGAAGACTACATCTGGTTTTCAGTGTGTGTGAAAGTCAAGTTATAATGTTATTTACACAGTGTGATCCCATTTTGCTAAAATATATGTGCAGAGAAAAAAGCCCCAAAAGGCTGTGTACACCCCAATTTTAAAAGCAACTATGGGAAGATGGAGGCATTTTATTTTCTTCTTTAAGCTTTTCTGTGTTTTCCAAATTTTATATACTAAAAGTGTTTTGCTTTGTAGTCAGAAAACAGTCATAACTATATATTTTTGCTAATTAATTTAAAAATAACATTTGCAAACAATTTTAGGATTGTTCACTCATTATTCCTTGCCATTTTCCTGAAGTATCAGATACATAAGACTGTACTACTTTACTAGCTTATCCTACTTTTACTTTTACTAGAACCATTGACAGAACATACAATCCTAAACATTTGAATCACGTAAGTTATTCATACTTCTTACTGTGGAAATGACTGCTGGTTGCCCTGTGTTAGTTTGGCCTTCTTCAAAGCAAGGCTCTGAGGTAAGGATCTGGGTATAAGCAGTTGATTTGGGAAGTGCCTCCAAAAGCATGGTGAGAGAGCAGAGACATAAGCTGGGAAGAAGGAAAGCCAGTGAAATCTGCAATAGTAAGAAGCTTACCGCTGCGCAGGCCCAGGCTCAGTCCTGCCTGGGAGCTCTCGGACAATGTAGAGCGTGCCTTACAACTGTTGCCCAGGAGGCAAGAAAGCAGAGGTATCTATGTGCCAGCTTCTATCCCTTACTGGATCAGGGTTGCTCCCAACAGTATAACTCCCTTCTTGCCCATCATCCCAAATGCGGGACAACCCCTATGTCAAAGAAAGTCCCCCGGTAGAGAGAGACCTTGGTCCCCGAGAAGAAGCTGCAGGGCACCTTCAGGGTGGACTCAGGGCACATGAAGGGGCAGGGCACTGATAGACTTTGGAACATTTCTGTAACAAACAGCTTTACAAGCACAGTGGCTTAGCAAAACCAATGTCCTTTTAGCTCATGTTCGCTCCTTTCCAGGTCAGGCAGGCTTCTGGGGCAGGTTTTCCCAGGTCTTATCTCTGTCCATTGTGCAGACCTCCGACTGCCATCTCTGGGCCGTCTGCTCTGACCACACAGACGGGGAAGATGGCACCGGATACTGGTCCCTTCTGCACAGACTCCATTTGCCAAGATTGCAGCATGTGATTCCCACCTAACCGCACAGGAAGTTTGGAAGTGTGGTCTGTGTGCCCCAGAAGAGGCCGTGAAATGGTGAGCAGCTAGCAATACACTGACATGCTTCTGATGTCCTCATCGGAGCTTGTGAGAGTTCTCTAAACACCCCGTACATACTGGGTACTAAATGCTACATTCTTATTTTGAAAATGAGCCCAAGTTCCTTTATACAGGGATTTTTAGATGCAAAAGATTCCATAGAATAGTTAAGATTGAGAAGCACAGAAGAGAAGGGATGGCTTCGTGTGGCAAGTGCTTTAGGCTGGGAGTCAGGACATCCAGGAGCTAATTCTGGTCTTGCCTTTGTGATATGTGATTTTGCTTACATCCGCCTCTTGATCAGAAAGATAAAGTTTCTTATAGCTACAATATTCTATGACTGCTTAGGCTAAGTAGCTAGCTCTATATTTTAAAACATGTATTTTTATACACATATATGTATACACATATATAACATACACACACACACACAAGACTATACATATCTGTGATGGTTAATTTTGTGTTAGCTTGACCTGGCCATGGGGTGTCCAGATTAAACACTAATTCTGGATGTACCTGGGAGGGTGTTTCCGGAGGAGATCAGCGTTTGAATCGGTGGACTCAAGTAAAGAAGATGGGGTGGGTCCCATCCAATCTGTTGGAGGCCTGAATAGAACAAAAAGGTAGAGGCAAGAAATTAGCCCATTGGCTCCCTTGCCTGCCTGCTGAGCTGAGATGCCGTCTCCTGCCCCTGCCTGGGAATTACTGTCAGTGTTCTGGGTGCTCAGGCTGGGACCTACTGACATTCCTGGGCCTCGGGTTGGCAGGTGGCAGATTGTGGGACTTCTCAGCCTCCATAATCATGTGATGCAATATTTCATCACGTATCTCCTCATATAAACATGAATCTATCTATCTATCTCTTCTTGGATCTGTTTCCCCAGAAAGCCCAGGGACTATTATTGAATAGTGAATATACAATAACAAGGCCAGGTGGGGCTAAAGCCAGGACTAGAATGTCCACTCTGGAATGTTCTGTATTTGTTGAACTTCCCTTTCTGTCCATGACGTCCTTTTATTGTCTTGCTCTCGCCTCCGAGAGCAAGTGTGTTCATTCTGTGAATCACTGGCCCGCCCGGTGTGTGTGGTCAGAGGTGGGTGAGCGCTGGTGGCAGCTGGGGGTTAAGTTCCTGTTCTAGGTGACTGTGGTCAAAGAAATACAGGTCCTGTTGTGAAACCCAAGGCAAGCGCAGACCTGTGGTCAATCTGCCCTCACCTGCAGGGCCATGCGCATTTCCCAGTTCTAATGTTTCTAGGCTGAGTGGAGCTTTGGCTATTTATTATACACCAGAGACCTGTAATCCACATACATATTAAAAGGCTACGTTTCCTAGCTAACAAAGGAGTGCCTGGTGCCAAACAACAGGGCAGTCTATTTTCAGCAAGGTTTGCACAGCCAAAGCAGTGGGGTTCAGGACCCTTACTCAGGAAGCTCAGCTAAAAGAATCTGACATTATGAGAGAAACAGTTAGTCATCCACCTAGAGCCCAGTTTATTTCAGAAAAACCACCTAGAGCCCAGTTTATTTCAGAAAAAATACTGGGTGATGATTTTCCTATCAGGTATGTGAAGCAACGACCATATTAAGCAGTTTCAGTAACTCTTCCATACTTCATTAACTTATTAATGCATTCCTTTCCGTTCATTCTTCAGAGACTTATTGAGTAGGTGTCCTTTCTGGATTCTGAGATAGGTGCCAGGTCACCTCTTTGGCTGCTTAGGTCAGAGAAAGCCTCTGGGCTCAGCCAGGGCAGCTTCCATGGACTCCATGGGCTCCAGGGATTGGCTTCTGGGCAGTCGCTCATGGAACAATGGCCCATCTGACCCCTGCCCGCACACATGCTGTGTTCTGAGTTAGAGCCACAGCAGTGCAAAATGGAACTAGTCTTTTCTGCATTGCAAGAGACTGAAATAATGACCTCTCATGACTTCCTATAACTGAATGAATAGAATAGGATATGAGGCCTAGTGAGGAATAAATAATAACACATTTAGTGTGTGCTAAGTGCTGTCCTAAGCATTTTACATGCATGAACCCATTTTGTCCCCCAGCAACACTATGAGGTAGACACTATCATCATTTCCATTTTACAGAACTGGAAGTGGATAAGAACAGATGAGTTTCCATCTGTTGGAGGGATTGATCTTCTTGTATGGAAGGTGCAATTGCCATGATATGTCATTCTGCTAGAGAAGAGGGCTATGTAAAAGGGAATGACCTTCCTCACCCCCTAAAGGACTGGAGGGTTTGGGGCCTTCAAGTGTGATCAGAAGTACATATAGAAAGGACTCCACAGACCTTGCACAGTTGGATATACAAGCAGTCAATTCATTGATTCCTTCATTCAGCAAATATAATCGCTGCCCACCCTGGCCTGGCATATGGGATGCAAAGATGAATGTGCCTCAAGGAGCACTTAGGCCAAGACACAAGAAAAATGTGTCAGTGACATGTGTGATAAAGGCTACAAATGAAATATTTGGGTAGGAGGAAGGGGGCAGATTGTAGTGTTATTAATGACTAGAGCTTACCGATCACTTATTCGGGGCTGGGAGCTTGTCTAAGAGATGAGCACGTATTAGCTGTTTGAACCCTCACAATGCCCCTATGATGCAGGGACCATTATGTTCCCAACTTGAGAGACAAGGAGGGTGAGACACCAAGAGGGCATATAATGTGCCTGATGGTTTTGTGAGAGGCAGTCCACCATGGACCCTGAGTTCCTGGATGACCTACTGGTACACCAAGAACTCAAGGTCTCGGCTGCCTTTTACCTGGGCTGTTTCCCAGGGCTGCATTTGCAGTGAGCAGCCTTGAGGGATGAGGTAATACCTTCCCTGGACAAAGAGAAGGCTTTCCACTCCGTGTACTGTAAAAGCATGACATCCCCCAGGCCCAGTGTCCGTCTCCTGCAATGTACCCCATTGTATGTGCCTGCATCCATAACGGGCCCTTTGTGTTACCACCAGGGTGCTTGGGGGCCATGGGAGCCAACACCCACTAACCTGAAGCTCAATCAGTCGCTTATGTTGTAACAAAGTCCTTTTTCTCTGACCCAGGAGTCGTGTCTTCTGCCAGCTTCTATGAAGCACTAACAGGCACGCATGATAGTTTGTTGTAAGTAGGATAAAATCTCAAATCCTGCATAGTTCTTGACAAGGCCACATAGCCAGTATGGGGTGAAATTTGAATTTGAACATAGTTTGTCTCTGAAGTCCATCGTCTTTAAACACTACTAATACTGCATCAAAGGTAGGTTAACAAAGTTTTTTTCTGGTATTGTGAAGGCAGGTGTTCAAAGAGAATGTAGTGTTTGGATTGAATTTTGAGGGATAAATGAGAATGTAACAGAAGAAAATGAAGAAAGAACATTCCAGGTAGATGGAGCAACACATGCAAAGGCCGGAAGCACAGAGTATGCTCCAGGCAAGCTGTCAGACTGCAGCGGCCAGTAAGATTTTGCTGGGGCAAGAGATGAGGTTGGAAAGATAAGCAGCAGCTAGAACACAAATGGTCACTTGTGCCTATTTATTTTTCTTTATGGACAGAATGTGTCCTTCCCTCAGTGCCATCACATTTGTCTGTGGAAATCCTAACCCCTAGGGTGACAGTGTCATGAGGGTGGAGCCTCCTGATGGGACCCCAGAGAGCCCTCTCCCCTTCCTCCAGGTGAGGAGACAGTGAGGGGACATCATCCACGAACCAGGAAGCAGCCCCACCAGATGCCGAATCTGCTGAACTTCCACCTTCCGGGGCTGTGGGAAATAAATTTCTGTTGTCATAAGCCACCCAGTCTATGGTGTTCTGTTGCAGCAACCCAAACAGACTAAGACACTTGTAGATATCATTTTAAGGATTTTAGGCAAGGAAATAACATGACCAAATTTATGTTTTTGAAAGATCCCTCTGGAACAGTGTGAGAGATGAACTGGAGAGTCAAAGGGACCAAGTAAGAAGCAGTTGGACTAATCTACGTGAGATGTGCTGAGGGCCTGAAATTTGTAGCATGTACAGTTTAAGTGCCAATATTTTATTCAATGCCTAATGGTAGTAGTAATTAACTTGGAATTACTCCAGCCGGCACAGTTGTATTTTTAGTTCTTGAGCCTTGATCTCTTTACTTTGTAAAACAAGTGGAGAAGGTTCACTGAATAGTGATCTTGTTTCTGCCAATTTCAGATAGAAGAGACAGGTGAGGAGAAGTGGATCTCCATGCCCTCTGACTGGAGTAAGCATGTATGAGACCAAGGGATCAATCAGTAGCTCCTTTCTGCACTGTGCCAAAGAAGAATGGACAGCTAGCAGGGAGTTCCTATCCAAAGCAGACTCTCAAAGCTCTCTCAGCAGAGCCCACTGAGGCAGGATAACATACCCCATAAGCATACAAAGCTCATTTTTTCTTTCCCTTTTTTTTTGTTATAGGAAAAATTCTGGTAACAACAGTGGTCACTGGAGAAGCCAGGTGGGGGTACCTGTGATGGTGGTGAGGATTGTGGATTTACCTGTTTTGGCAATGGGATGTGGATCCTTTTTTCTTGGTTCCCAAAGTTCACATGTCTTTACATTTAGTTATGGGAGAACACTGTTGATGAAGATAATGCATCATTGCACATGGCCCACTTGGCAAAACGATGATAACAAATTAAATTAATACAAGCAAAACTAAGGAAACTAATTAAAAAGCAACAATACCAGTAACTGAAAAATGTAACAGCAGAATTCCCTGTCACCTGTCATCCTTCCTCCTTCCCAGCAGAGCCCAGAATTTGTTGAGGAATATATTCTCCTCTGCACAGCCCACGTGTTAGGAGAGGCTGGCCCACCTTATTATTATATATAGTCTATGTAAGTCCAAGTCTCCCTGCTGGTGACTGGGTTAGGCACGGGCAGGTGACAAGAGCTCTTCTGGACACTGTTGAGTCAGAACACAATGCCTTTTATAAAGTTCTACCTTGCAACCTTGACAGGTATGGCCTGAGGACAAAGTGATACAGAGACAGATCTGAGGAGCTGAGCTTCTGTAACTTTGTGCTTCTTGTGTGTGTAACAATATGTGTGCTTATCTTTAAGGCATTTGAGTGAGGTTTCTGTTGTCTGTTGCCAAAACCTTCCTGATGGAATGATACACCTTGAGTGATTATGCATTGACCACAAAACCTGCTGTGGGAGGCTTTGCAACATTACAAGCCCTAAAACAGTAGTCTAGATTTTTAGAAGAATTCTGAGCCAGAATCTCTGATAAAGTCTAGAAACTGTTGATGGTAGTTTGTGAATACTGGCTTTTAGTAATCCTGCTAACTCCTTTAAGTTACTACCATGGAGCCCTTCCAAGCATATGTAAAATGAAGGTTGAGGAGCCAAAGGAAATATATCCGTTTTTGGACCAGCTCTTCACACAAGGTGGAGTCCAAACAACATTAAAAAAAGAAACAACAACAAAAAAAACCACTGCCCAAAAATAACTGGCAACATTCCACCACAGTGAAGGGACTGGGGGGTAATGTTTCCTTCAACAATTATTCCCAATAATAGCTAAACAGCTGTTTGTTGAATGCAAGCTGTAGATGAAATACAGTGCTAAATGATAACTATAAGGGACAATTTATTTTAACTGAGGTAATTTAGAAAAGACTCCCATAAACTCATTTTGGCTTCAAGTGCACAAGCAGTGAAAAGTTCTTTACTGTTCCCCTCCTGAGGAACTTTCCATGTGTAGACTTTCCCCCAGACACCAGTTCACGTTCTTCATAAAAAATTTGGACTATCTCATCAAAGCCAACAATCTGTTCTCTTTTTTTGTAAACCAACGGGTAGTATCTCATTCATTTTCTACTTTCTCTCTGAAGAGAGTTTGTGAAAATTTACATAATTTTATTTGAAAGATATTTAGTCCTCATGTGTAATAAGGAAATGGTTGCCTAGAAAGAGTCTGCAATGCTGGGAAGCAATCCTGGGCTCTGTTCTTCTGCCATGCTGGCTTTCCTCTGTGCTTTAATAGAAAATGTTTGTGAAATGTACCAAACACTTAGATGAGAAACCATCTTATCTCAAAAAATTGTATTAATTTGCCTCTTTCAGGTTGAAAGGAATAGAGACTTTCTCTTACTTCAGTGGTGACTTGTCACTAAAAAAGCAATGTAAGAAATGCAGGAGTCAGGAAAATACATCTGTGACTAGACAGTCACTACTCAAGAGGAAAAGGACAATGGCTCCTTATTAGTTAGGACACTGTATCAGCATTAATGACAAGAACTGTGGGAACCAGACATATTTTTGGTCCCTTAGAATTGGATATCTGTTACTTCCTACTTATGATTGCCACACTTGTGACTGTTTTTTTTCTATCTGGTTTGTCCATCTGCTGCCTCTGAAAGATAGTTTCACTATACATAGAACTCTAGGTTGACAGTGTTTTTTTCTTTTAGCACCTGAACATTATCATTGCACTGTCTTCTGCCTTGTGTTGTTTCTCATTAGAAGTCAGACACCATTCCTGTTGTTGACACTTCATTAAAAATTCTCTTTTCAATCTCTGACTCAGCTGGGTATTTTCTGTCTTCCTGTGTTTAAGTTCACTAATATTTTCTTTTGAAGATTCAAACTGTCTAGTGGATTTTTTTTATCTCAGACATTGCATTTTACAATCCTAGACTTTTCACTTTGTCCTTTTTTAGAGTTCCCTTTTCTCTACTGAAATATCCCCTATCTCTTACTCATTCTATTCACCTATTTCTGTAAATTCTTAAAATATTTGTAATAATTGCTCTAAAATTCTTGATGCTAGTTCCAATAACAGGCTAACTGCAGGTCTTCATCTATTGACTATGATTTTCCTTAATTATTGGTCAGTGTCTCCTGTTTGTTTGAATGCATCATCACTTTTTATTGTATCGAAGGTGAATGTATACAAAGACAATGAAAACTGAAGTATAATAATGTTTTGACTTTATTTCTCAGAGAATGCAGGCTTTTTTCCTTCTGTCTGACAGGGTGAAGGGCTGATTAGTAAGGTTCCTTCTAGAGTCAAACAGACCTGGGTCTGGGCTCAAGTTCTAATTAGATAGAGATGACTTATGCTTAGAATGATCCACAAATTCCCACAATATTAATGTCTTTTGAAATTATCAATATTTGAGCTGATGGCCTTTGTTTTAAATATTTTTCATTTACTTTGGATTCAACTCAGCAGAGCCCTGGAATCCAAACACTGTAGAAAAGCAGGAATATCTGTCATTTTGCTCTGCAATTTAGCCCTTCTTTCACTTATAAATAGATTTATAGAACACTTATACATTCATAAGTTCAGTTCATTTACAATTTTTTAAATAAATAAAACATCAGTGAACTTAAATACAGGTTGATAGAAATTACCCCACTGAGTTAGAGGTTGAAAAGACATTTTCTTTTTAATGAAATGTCATCAATAGGAATGATGGCTAACTTCTCATCAGAAACAACACAAGACAGAAGGCAATGAAATGATAATGTTCAAGTGCTGAACATTATAAAGAAAAAAGGATTCTTTTTTTCAAAGTTGAAGGGTAGGGATGGAATGTGAGAGTTTTTGGGTCAATTTATTTTTGCAGTTGGGACACTTCCATATTCCATCTCACCAGTGTAACCTCCACTACCCTTTGAAGCTCAGCTGATTTCTTCTCATCTCTGTGAAGTCTTCCTAGGACAGCCCTGCCAGATACCCCTGCCAGGGCCAACCAGACACTCTGCCCTGGAGTAGAGGCTGTCCTGCTCTCTGCTTGCCAGTGAAGGGCTCATTTCTCTGAGATTCAGTTCATTAAGCCTTCCTTTGTCTCTGATCTTTGTTAGCTCCTCAGGAAAATAAGATTTTGATGTCTGGGATTTTCTTGCTATTACCATGCAAGCAAAGGTCTTTCATGTCACTCTACATTCTAACCTAGAGTGGAAGTTGGACTCAAACATTTGAATTTAAAAAAATAAAAACCATAAAATTACCAGAAGAAAATATAAGATAATTCATTTTATAATTTGGAGTGAAGAAAGTCCTTTGAAAGCAAGACCCAAATCTCAGAATCTTTGAGACCCTTTTGAGAAGTCATAAGGAAAATGATTTAATTTCTTTCTCTCTCTCATATATAGGAGATATATACATAGATCTATATATGTCTTCAATTTCAGTACAGCAAAATATACTAAAGACAGGTGATAAACTGAGAGAGAAATATTTGCAACACATAAGACAAAGATTACTTTAAAAATTTCAATATTCAACAGATAAATAAAAAAGAAAATGGAAAAGGCAGGTAGTCAACATAAAAATCATAATAAATAAGACTATCAACATGAAAAGATGCTTACACTCACTGAAAATTAAGAAGAACTTGGACTGAGACACTATTTTTGCCTATCACCTTGATAAACTTAGGTACTAGCAAGGGTCTGGGAAACCAGCACTCACACACACTGTGAACGGGGTATACATTAACACAACATTCTTAGATGTGTTTTCTTCTTGTTCTCTTAAGAGTGTTATTTGGCAATATCATACAAAATTAGAAAATTAATAACCCTTTGACCCAACAATTCAGTTTTGGGAATTTATTCTACAAATATGCTGAAAATGCACATAAGGATGTGTATGAAAGTGTAACCACTGCTGCAATGTTTGCAAGAGCAAAACCTGAAAATAACTTTAATATCCATAGAAGAGGCTGGTTGAAAATTTATAGTGTATCATCTCGATGGAATACTCCATAGCTAGAAGGAAATTAATGGAGCTGTGTGTGCCGATATAGAGAAATTGCCAAGGTATATTGCCTAGTGTAAAAATCCAGATATAGAATATGATGTATATGTTCCCATTTGTACAAGAAAAGAGAGAGATGTATGGATGTGTGTCTATAGGACAATGTCTGGAAGGTACCCAAGGAATTGTTAAGGGTAGGAACTAGGAGTCTGGGATGGAAGGGGGTTTTTATTTTAAAGCATATTATTTGAATTTTGGAAAAGCAAGGACCATGTTATTTTTATAAAATAAAAGAAGTTATTATGCCATGAAATGGATATTTAGCAATGTTTATTTTTACTGACTTATATTGGTGTTGGATAAATAGACCGTATCATATTCTCTTTTGAAGATTCTCAGAGTCCACTACCGAGCCCCTCAATAGGAGAAGCAATGTGTGAGCTAATGAACTAATGAATTTATTGACCATTTGTGTGAGGTATAGAAATTGCAGACTCTTCTGATGACCTCAAAATGCTGATAAATTGAGCAAACCTCCTTTCTCAGCTGTTCAGATAATGACTTATTTTGCTGCCTTTAAGTCAGAACTACTAGTCATAATGGCATTGAAAAAATGTGAATGAACTTTTGCTTTCAGGTAGGGCTGAGTTGTCATTATAGAATTAAAAAGGATCTCTTGTTTTGTAAGAACTGAAACAGCATTTTGGAAATCCAGGAACACTGGTCTGGGTGGGAATCAAGAATCTGGGCTCTTCTGTTCTTGTTTTACTTTAAGTAGCATATAACATTAAGTGAGTTATTTTTCCTGTCTGGGATTCATTTGTGAAATGTTGGCTGATGGCTAAGGTTGTTTATCCTTCTAAAATTATGTAATAAAAAAAAATAATAAAGGACAACCCCAAACAAAAAATGTAAGTAGCACATTCCACATTTATACTTTCTAACATTTGTATTTGTGTGTAACAATCCTAACGCTAAGTCACTTCTCCAAGGAGGCTCCATGTGTAGACTTTGCTCCTATAAATCTGCATTTAAATTTAATTTAAATTTCATTACCCATGGAAATCTTGGCTCCCTAAACCTTGGTTACTTTGATTTCTGGGGTGATATGAAGTCAGAGACATGCATTAAACACATGTTTCTGATTTCCTGTTATCCGTGGATAGATAGATGTGTACACCTATTTTGTGCTAAATTATATTGCATGTGTCTAGGTGAAGGAATATTTCCTGGATGAGTTCACCTGGGTCATCATTTAGAATTCCTGAGCTTCATCGTGAAGCTAGAATAAAGCCCAAGTTCTTTTTCTTAAACCTGGAATCAAGGTTGAGGAAAAGTTGTTGCATATCTGGGTTTCTGACATTCCAGCAAAGAGCTGTTGAATTCTGCCCATTTGCTGTAGAGCCATATTGATTTGCACTGGTCTCTGCACTGGGGACACAGTTAAGATGGACAGTGGTTCATCTCAGGGGTTCGTTTGGCTCTAAAACAAGAAAATGAAAGACTACTATTTATCAGTACGTGAAACTGGACTGTGCTGGAACAGAGCCAATGGAGTTCAGGGAGGAGGAGAGAAATGGGGATGGAGGTCTGCACTAAGGCTCTGGCAGAAATCTCCTTGGAAAATGCTGGTGCAAAGCAGCTGCAGAGAACTACCACCCCTCCTGTGATCCAACCCCAGCCTGTACAGAAGCCAGCCAGGACAAAGTCTGTGCACACCAAGGCAGCCTTCTCTGCTGGAGAAAATGAGCTGATAGCAATGTTGCAGGGCTCCATATATTTTAGGATGGAAATGCTGCAGCCACCTTCTTTGGGAGCAGTTTTGTTTTCTTAGGGTCTTTATTTATTTGCAATAAATACAGTTTAAAAAGCCCACTCCTTTCACCAAAAATGTTTCTAAGTCATCTTTCTTCTTCACTACATCAATAGTTGCCAAAAATAGGTTTTGGGGCCAACCTAATGGTGTATGGAAAGAAAACTGAAAACTTCTAATTAAGTTTCTCTTTCTCTCATCCTTTAAATTCTCTCTTTTGTGTATTTTATATTGTATTGATTATATTAGTAAATAGCAATATATTAGTAGTAGTAATATATTACTGCACAATTGTATTCTATAAATCAATAATTACACATTTAACAAAGATCTTAAACTCAATTTTTTATGTACTTTTTTTATAGGTAGGGGTATGATGCAGTACAAAATTGTATATTTTAGAATCTATACTACTTTAGAATGTAGAGTTTAAACACGGTTTCTACCACTGGCTCTTGCTTATTTACCATGTGTCCTTGAGTTGCAAGAAAACACTAGCTATTGTGATAATATGAATATTTGCATAGCCACTCCAGTGTTATGAAATGTTTTTATTGAGAACAAGGAAACACAACAAAAATAAGTGTTCAAGAGGAATAAAAAGAGAGATTCAATGCAATGAATACAAACATTTAAAGGAAGGACAAATGAAAACAACTTTACATTCTAGGTCACAAAGCTATGTAATCACTTACAAATATTGAAAAAATGATCTTTTTTGGGGGGGAGAGGTCCCCAAGTGTGGACCCCAATTTTCCATCTCTTCTCTCTACCACTGAGTAGATATAGCTGCAGGCTTGCTAGCCCAGGGAGGATTGAGTCTATGGATTAAGCCTGCAAATAGTGTGCCCAGCCCCGTGGGTATGCCTGGGCCATCACTTCATCTTACTTAGAAGTCATTTGACTTGTTTGTTGAGCAGACTATTTTAATACTGAATTCCCCTTAGGCTATGTAGGGAAATAAATGATGACAGTGGCACCACAGAGCATGCAGGCATGGGGATGGTCTCACAGCACAGCTGGCTGTCTATACAGCATGATTTAAGCTTTACTGTAAGAGCACAGTTAGGCCCCAAGTAGTTCCTCCACTGTATGTCATGGCATTGAATTCCTCTCCAGTCTGCTACTCATTGTTTTGATTTGTTGAATTTCCCATGGCAAGTTTTGATCTCAGGCTTCTCCCCACCCCCACCCCCTGTCATGAGAGACCCTCAGCTGTTGCTTTCTCACTGTCCACATCCTCTCCTTGGCCACCTCCTAAGTCCAGGCACAACCGGGGCTGCAAACTAGCTGAGTACCACAAGGAAAGTGTCATTGGGAAACAAAGCCAGACATGCTTCTGGTAGAGAATCTGAGAAATGGAGCCACTGGCACTCCCTGGGCATGAGACTGGTGAGCAAAAAAACTGGATGGGTCACACAATTGTAGAATTCGCCTGAAGCAATGTACTGAGTCAACTAGCTGGAATGCAGGGTGGTCCCCAGACATGTGGCTCTGCATACGCTTGGTCCACAATGAGGCAGGAAAGAGGTGTCCCTGGGCTCTCCTGACTGTGAGTTAGCCAGCTGGGGGCCAGATCATGTGTTAGGTTTTACGCTGCTTCTTAAACCGCCACTGTAATCCTTCTCCATAAATCTCCTTGCAGGCTTACTGTCTGGGTATAGAGGACTGTTGGAGTGTCCCCAGAGGCAGTTAGATTTCATTTCCAGTTTAAGGCATATTAATATTTTATACGTTACAGGGAGTCCTGGAGTGAATGCAGCTTTTAGAATCCAGGTAAGCCACCCTCAGTCTGTAGATGTTTGAGTGACTTTTGGATCCTTTGGATTCTAACACACTAAAGAGCTCAGATGCCTGAAACAGTGAGGATGTTTTTGTTCTGTTCTGATTTTTGCTTTGAAATGCGAATCCATTTTTTTAACTAGTAATTTTAACTAACGACTACCTGCTTCTTCATTCCCCTAAATGATGCAAACGTTGACCAGAATATCCTACAATGGGCTCACCTGTCTCCTAGCGGTTGCTAAGCGGGCCAAGAAGGCCGCCTAACTGATCTTCAGGTGAAAGTGATGTGGGAAAGGGAGGAGAGTCATTCTTCTTCCACACCACCGCCTCTGCTCTCCTGTGACAAAGACCAGTGTCGAAGTGTGGCTGGTCTCTGTGGCCTGAAGGCTTGCGAATGATACTGGTGACCCCTTGATGGATCACGTCACAGCAGGGCACATGGAGGAAGGGGCCCTATGGTTTTCTTTTCCCAGTCTCTATCCTAATTTCATTCTTGGTCTACCTTCCTAACTCTTCCATATCTTCCTAATCACAGTTTCTTCTATAATTTCTGGGGATGCTTTTCCATGGCAAAAGCAAACCAGAGGATTTGCTTGAGAAGATAGAGCAAGAGTCTGCATCCCTGCAGGAGAGACCGAGGTTGAATGTATGTGTGTAAGTGCAGACTTCTCCACTCCCAGCTGTTGCTTAGACAGCTACACAACTCATATTCCTAGAGGTTACTCTTTATTTCACCATCGTCATCTCCAGCTAGGTGGCTGCCATGCACCACCCCTCTCTTGGGCAGCCAGCCACTCTGAGGGACCGCGCAGTGCAGGCGGAAGAACATGGGCTTTCAGAGTCCATCTGACTCAGTTTTAATGCCCAGGCTCTGTTACTTCTTAGCAGACAAGTCAGTAGGCTTCTCAGAGCCTTCATTTTCTGATGCTGAAATTGGGGATAAAAGGCCCCCACCTTGCTGGGCTGCTGGAAGGATTGTATTCAAGGTGCCAGGCACATGAGTTCTCAGAAAGGGAGCTAATCCAATCGTCAGACACTTACACTCACTGTAATGGGTAAGAAAAGAGTAAGTCAGATTTATTTTCTTTTAGGGCCAGTGCAAATGAGAAGGTGGAGCTGATACATTTTTGGACTAATGATTTCAGGATCTAGATAAGGCTGTGGTTTGAATATCTGAATAACAGATCTCCACGTTAGCGGAGTCCTTGTTACCTAAGAAGTGTCACATGTTTTATGAATGTCATTCTTCCTAAAGCTCCATGTTTGCCTCACAGGGAAACAAATGTCTATACTCTGACAGATTAACAAATAAAGCCCTGTGCTCCTCAGCTACTGTTCCTTGCCAACATTTCAAGCCACAAAAAGAAAAATAAAATAAAATAAAACCCTACACATGCATGCCAAGGCTTATAAAAACTGTACAGTAGTTGCAGAAAGTTTCCAAGCAAGGAATTTCTCTATAACCTAAATTATTTGTGAGGTGTTCTTTTTTTAATAGAAAATATGTTCTTTGCTTGAACCAATTCCCACGTTAAATGTCTGCCCTCATCATTCATTTTTATTTCCAGTCTAAACACAGACTGTTTCAACAGAGGCCATTTACAGCATACAATAAAAAGGATTCATTACTCATTTTCTCTTAGTATCTTTCAATTGCACTAGCTCATGATAATGCTTAAAATGGACATTAGGCCCCTGCAGCCAGAACATTACAGGAACACCGGTCATGACCACACTCAACACCTGCCACGCCAGACAAGGAAAACCCTCTCCTGCCCTAATGCCCGTGCAGGCTGCTTTTCATCACATTTACTCCACTTTTATCTCATTCAACTTCACACTTTTCATGGGATGTTCTTCCTCTTTTATTTGATATGATCTTGCCTCCTTGATCTGCTGTTGTCACAGGCCCCATTCAGTTAGCTTAAACAGTTTTTCCTTAAAAGAGAAAAAGTCCACACACAAACACCAACCATGTCACTCTCCTAATTAAATATGATTTCTCTGGACACAAGCTGACAGCAACCACTAAAAATGTGGTTGGACATTGAATTCCAGGGCTGCTTGCACATCATAACTGCTTTTGGATGACAGTCAATCGCATACCTCATAATCCAAATAGAGATGACAAACTATGTCCTGCCATTCATCCCATGGATTGTTAACTCTTCTCCAAGCCACGTCTACCTTCTTCAGGGTTGATTCCACTGTACTCATCATGATGCTCCTTCAATACTTAGATGGAGCTTACTAACACTGGAATTAATAGAAAATAGATGTTGAAAAATAGAAAAGTATGGCTCTAGAAAAATAGATGTTGAAAACCCTACTGGCTTTTATAATTCAAGTTAATGTCACTTCATTTATATATAAAAAATTTACTCTTTTGTTAGTAATCATCATAGGGCAGCTTTCTTCATGAAGCTTTGAACCATGTGCAGATCTCTGTGTAGTGGGCTTATACAAACTGGAATTTGCATCCTGCATTTACCACTTACCAACCATGGGAACCTGAATCAGTCATTTCAGCTCTCTACACTTCAGTCTCCATTTCAATAAAATGAGCATAATTATACTTAATTCTTAGGTGCTTTGAGAGGAGCAAAAAGAATAATGGTCATAAAATACTTATTGCTGTGTCTGGAGTATATTAAATGCTTCATAAATATTAGGTATTATGTCTACACTCACTACTTACTATGTGATGGGAGCTTTTATGTGCTATTTTAATTAAGCCTTACAAAATTCTGTGTAGTTGTCATTATCATCCCTACGTTACAAATGAGAACACTGGCTGACTGAAGTAATTTGCTAGTATGTTCCAGAACTGGCTTTGGAACCTGGGGCTCTCTATCTCCAGAGTCTCAGAGGTGTGTGTTGGGTTTGGAAGGAATTGGAGTCCATGCCATAAATATCTGGTCATTTCCCACCTTCCTGTCTCAGGCTTCTGTTGTCACCTAGAGGCATTCCTGAGCCCCATCCCAGTGATGGAGTACAGTGTCCCATGCGTGTCCCCCTGCCTGGACGAAGAGAAGACATTCATCCAAATGAGAACCATTTATTGATGAGGACTAAGAGACCTACTCTCTCGTCTTGAGTAGTTTCTGGTACCAGAGGAAGGCAGGGGATGGATTAATGGCAGAAAGCCTATAGTATGACACTGATATAAAAAAATTGCATGTAAGTTAAAAATAGGGCAAAAAATACTTTTCAGGTCAACTTCAATAATACAGCTCCATCCTGTTTCTTCATGATATAAGCTGAGCTTTGGAAAATGTGGTAGAAATTTAAAATCATTTTAACATCCACTTCCTTAAAAGATAGGCTTCCTGGGTCAAAAAAGTTAACTGAACTTTGATTCCTATCCTTTAATAAATCATTACAGATGAGAGCGCTTTTAAAAAATTTCAAGATGTGCACAAATGAACGTCGAGTCATTCTGAATAGAAGGGACACCTGGTAATGTTTGGATTTAGAGCACCCCCTTTAGAAAAGCACTGACTTAACGATTCATCATTTGAAAGCACTGCATTTGAGTTAGAGGGATTTGTAACAGCTTTGTGAGCACCTGACCCCCTCTACCGTAGGAATTGGAAGGCAAGGAAAGGAGATGAGAAAAATGGGAAGAACTGGGAGTGTAATATAAAGCTCCAGGCCAGATTCCTTCACATTATCTCATTTAATTCTCCCAACTGCCCAGACTGCTGACACCCCTTTAAGCCGCTGCACGTGTCCCAGCAATATCATAGCCTGTTCTGTCCTTGTTTCTCTTCTTAGGCTCATCTTTTGGAGTATGCTTTGCCCACATGGATTTGACATATGCTGTTGTCTTCCCAGCTACACATTGGCTTTTCTTAGATTTTCCCACCCCACTCTTCCCTCATTCTCAATTCTACTTCTGAGTTTTCCTTTTTCCCTTCTCATCCCCACACTAACCTAACCAGGAGCTGCCCTGCAGGTCCCACTGTTGCCTGTGTTTTTTCAGCCTTGGAATTGCAATCTGGGTGACACTGCCACAACTCAGCAATGTGGGAAATACTGTCCCCATTTTATAGATGAGAAAACCCAAGCTCAGAGGAGTTATAAACAAATGAAGCTCAAGGCAACATCGCTAAGTTTGGGAACCAGAATCTGAATCTTGAATTCATGTGTTTGACAAACTAATTACTTAACTGACATATAATACAAGACTTCTCATCCCCAAATTCATGCTTTTAAAACTGCTCTACAGGACATAGATAACAAGATACACTGGTTGAATCTTCTGTGATAATTCTGGCCCAGGGCTTCCACCTCATCTTCATATGTGATGGGGGCCCATGGCAGTGTTGACAAAAGGCAGCCCATACAGGTGTGATCACACTCACAGTGGGAGCTACTAGGAGTTCCAGTTTATGCGATAAAACACTTGGACTGGCACATATATAATGAACCAAAATAAACTAACAGTAAGGAATGGGAAAAACATTTGACTTTCATTTATCCTCGAATTAAAAAGCTATGCAATGAATATCTGAGAGAAAGGATTCGTATCATTCTCTGTATCCACTATGAGTATTTTCCCAACACTGAAACCCATATTCGCGTTTTCAAGTTAATCAATTTAGCCTTAAACTGAGACAAATCTCTTGACGCTTTTATTCAGCAAGTTCTTTTCCCTGAATGTAGGAGGAATTGAGGTGGTAGGAATGCTGTCAATAAATACCAGATAATAATCTGAACAGACTTCCGGACTTCCCTCCCACCTCCTTCTCAGAGCCACCCTCCAGCCCAGGTACCTGGGAAAGGGACTATGTGGGCACGGAAGCCCGGTCTGCAGTCACAGCTGTCATCTTCTGTGCTCAGAAATACTCTGGCCTTTGCCAAAGGAGACTGCCTTTTCCCAGCTGTGTGGCCTTGAGCGAATTACTAAATCTCAGTCTTGGTTTCTGCCACTGCAAAAATGCAGATGATAACTACTTCATGTGGTTTTGGGGAAAATTCAGGGAAAGAATGCTTGTAAAAATGCCTTTCACAAATAGAAAAGGAGGACAAAGATTTTCCTTCTTTCAAAACATAACATAGCTGGAGAAACAAATGTTTCCTAATCTCCAAATGAAAACACATGCTCTAAAATTACAGACCCATCACAACTCATGCAGACATGTGCGTAACACCATGTAGTGGCCAGCCCAGTATCTTTTACTAGTATATTTTATTCCTAGCTCAGCAAGGGGACCTTAGAAGGTGGATCAATTTCTCTTTCTGCCACTCCTACTGAAGAAGTCCATGGAAAATAGGTTAATAGATTTTCCCGAGTGTAATCAGAATGTGGAAACAAAACTGTACTGTTGCAAAGCAAAATAAAGACGCATGCCAGCTAGATTCCTACTGCTAAGTTCAGAATTTTAAACTTTATTCACTAAACCATTTTCATAATTGCATACTTCATTAAGAACTGTTAGGGATATGTGTAAACATTTAGTTCCCTTAAAAAATACAGCATGGCTAGGCTTATACCACTCAAGTCTGCGTTTATGCTTTCAGGCATTCGACTGGTTACTTCAACAAGGAAGGCATTTGTTCTGTTCTTTTCAAACACAAGTATCTGCAGCCTCTCATTTGCTTCCCTCGTAGGGCACTGCTGCCTTTGGTTTCTCAGTCTCTCTTTGTTTATGCTAATGAAATAAACTGTCCCTAGGGAGTTCTGGTTAAACATAATATTAACTAGTCAGCAACATAATCAATTATTTTATCAGCAGGCATGGCTTTTTTCCATAATCCATCTTTTAAAAACAGTCATTTCCAGAAAGGTACTTTGTACCTTATTTTGACAACATCAGGAAGCTCCACTGTTAATCAGAAGCACATTAAAGCCAGCAGACATACATAAAGGCAGCAGCCAAGATGTGTCAGCTGGACTGACTTTTAGAGCGCGAAGTTGTAGAAACATTTTATAGGCGGAAAAACCATATAGCAGCCCTGTAAGCATATACTGTGTGACACAGCTCAGCCCAGATGAATCTAAAGGCAGAATTGTGCATTAAAGACCCAATTTCATTTTAATACACCATTTTTATAGGACAGGAGGACTTGCAAATTAAACACTAACGATGGGAAAGAATATTATGAATTAATGAATGTAGAGAAAAGATAAAGAGTCAATGATTCTGAATAACTAAATGTATTGGTTGATTTATTTTGACAGGTGCAGCTTACTTTTAATGATTTCATATAACACTTCATAGTAGGAAACTAACAGCCCTGCTGTGTGCATTGCATGTGTATGGTAATAAAATCTTGGTAATAGGAGTTTTGCTGTAAGTCCTAGCAGCTAAAGCTTCATTAAGAATAAGTTGTTCTTTAGGTTTGTATGTCAGTGAAGTGAAATTATGCAGGTTCTTCTACTTTATGATTGGATTTTTTAAATCATCTTTGCTGATCTCAAGGTTAGAATACTTTTTTTTTTTGAAGAGAACCCAGAGAATTTATTTATCTGCTGGATAGTAATTCAAGCACTAGTACCAAGTTCTTCTATGACTTTAATATGTCCCTTCACTTTCTGCCTCAATTTCCCAAGGATGCAAAATAGGGAAGTCCCTCGTGAGAGAATTAATTAGCATCTGTAAAGAACTTTAAGATCTCTTTATGAAAGAACTTTTCATGAGGGAAAATGTTAATGCTGAATGGGATAAAAGAGCAGTGGCTGTAGATTTCAAACACCGTGGAAGTTATTGAAGAATAAAAAAATACCGGAGGGATACAATTATATTCAGAAAGACATATATCACCAGACAGACTATAATACAGGGATGAAAGATATATTAAAAGGGAGTTTGATGAAGCCTTCAGGGAATTAGGCACCACGTCATTGGCAAGGCGACTGAGACTCAGGTTGTAAAAACTCTAAATCAAATATGATCCACAGACTCAAAGAAATGAGATCAGTTAAATCGTAACTTGAATGCAAGGCTCCCAGTAATGCTCCCAAACCTTTTCATGACATGTTTTCTTCCTTACTTTAATGCTTCCACTACGTACCATAATGGTGCTTCATTACTGACGCAGATAACCCTTCCCATAGACCTGAAGACCAGATAATTGAGGAATACATAAGTCTCCATCTTTCCCTCCATCCCTCCCTGCCTTTGATTTGGGGGGTAAGAAAGGAATGTTCCACCTACAGTTGTTGTCTGCATAACTTCAGTTTAAACAAAACTCTGTCCCTTTGTGCTTGCTCACTCTCAAAAAAATGGCTTGGCATTTTTGCAAATACACAGCCCATTTTGTGCAAAAAGTATCAAGCTTCAGCAAAGTATTGGGAAATACTATGTTTCCTTTTGTCAAGGACAAATAACTGAAGCCAAATGATTCTTTCTGAAGAGGACTGTGAGAGTCTGGCTCCTGGATGATATTTCCAGCTCTGATGGTCATTTCCTCCATGATGCCCACTCCCCTCTGTCCCCAGGGACCATGTTGGTCCTAGAAGTGCCTCCGGTTTTGGTTTTCTTTCAGTAGTATTGATTATATTTTAGCCATAGGCGATTAGGGATTCCCAGATAATAAATCATTCGAGCAAGAGAAAAGTTTCTTTGGAATAAATCCTAGATGAGGATCATTGCTTTTAGAAACTTGAAACTCATGGACGAGATAACAGGTAAACCCATATGGGACAGTGTGTTAACACAAGTGCAAACTCCTGCTTCTGTGCTGGGTACACAGTAAGAGCTTAAAATATCCCAGTTGAATTTTTTGCACAGAAGGAAACGTGTTGAGAAAGAGATGGATACATATTATTATGTGATATAGATAACTCCAAGACTATCTTTACAATTATGACATGAATCCAGGCCATGAGAGTTGGATGTTGCTATGGACTGAATGTCTGTGTTCCTCCCAGATTCATATGTTGGAGTCATAACCCCCATGTGGTGGTATCAAGAGGTGGAGTCCTTGGGAGGGGATTAAGTCATGAGTGGGGAGCCCCAGGACTGGGATTAGCTTGCCCTCACCTTCTCTGCTGCTCTCTCTGGGTCATCTGAGGACACAATGAGAAGGTGCTGTCCACAGCCAGGAAGTGGGCCCTGGATCTTCTGGGACTTTGTGCTTGCACTTCCAGTCTCCAGAACTGTGAGAAAGAAATGTTTAACCCACCTAGTCTGTGGCATTTTATTAGAGCAGCCTGAACTAAGACAGATGTCAAACACAATTATCTATATTCAGCTTTGGTAAGCATCACAGTTTTCAGACCAACTGTGCTACACTATTACCATCTCTAAGCATTCGGGAGCTAATTCAATTTTCAACCTGTATCTAAATACTATTGAATCATTAACTCCTTCCAAGAACTTAGAATTGAGACCAACCAAGTTTACATACCTACAGTTGCTTTATCTTTTCCATGGATGAACATATAAATACTTGCTTTTCTCCAAAAGGAAAAAAGAAATAAATTCTTCTAATAAATACCTAGCTGATTCGATACTTTCAAAAATCAATTGAGAAATTGAAATGATGGCAAATCATAGTCTACAGCTAAGATGTTGCATTTAACATTTATATTTTTAGAAGAAGATTACATTTTAAATATGGTAGTAATTATCATATCATGGAGAACACAGCCTAAAAATAAATTTTTTTACAGTTGCACCTGAGGACTAGGAGGAAAAACTGATGTTAGGAAAATTACCTGCATTAAGAAAATACATTTTGCCCAAGAATAGTACAAATTTGTAGGGAAAAGAGTGGCTGGGGTATACTAATTATGAAGTTCAACTGGTTACACAAAAGCTGAAGTTGCTTCCCATCTCAGCATCACCTATAACTCGCACTTATGAGCACAAAAATTATTATTACACATAGTGGTCAGTTTGCAGCTCACTGTGTAAAACAATTTTGTATTAGTCCCTTGGTATTTTCCAGTTTGGTTTTGAACCTTGTCTCTATCAAGACTGAGCCATGTGAGTTCGACTCCTTTATAACACTCTGTGTTTTCATCTGCAAAACAACAAGATTAACTAGATCAATGTTTCTCAAACTCAATGTGCGTTTGAACCATCTGGGTTTGAGTCCAGGAGGTTTCTGCTTTGGGGCCTGAGCGTCTATCCAGTTCCAAAGTGATGCCAGTGATGCTGGTTGGAGGATCACGTTTCGGGTAATGATAATTTACACACTTCTTTTCATCTCTATATTTCCTGAGATGACCCAAAGATTCCTATTTTTGCCTTCGCATTATTTGAAAGCCTAGCCAATTTAGGATACTTGATAGGCAAGCTCTCAGCACCTGGAAAAAGGTCCAGTTGAAGTTGTACTTTTAATTTTTACAGTGTCACTTTGGAGTTCCTATCAGATGCTGGACACAGTCAAATTTTAATAAAAACCACAGGCTTGGAAAAGACTAAGTTCAACTCACCTAAGTTTATGACCACAGACCTGGCAGTGATACAATGACCCCACTCTCCAGCCACTTTCCCATTGCTACCTTTTAATGTTCTTTGAATACTCAATTAACACCCAATTAAATGACAAATATTCACTCAATTTCCTTTCAGTTTCTTGAACTGTGGTCTGTCACCTGCAAATGAGGCCACTCTCACAGCCTTCAGGGAGGGAGTGTGGTCTAGGGATAGAGTAAGAGGCTGAGATTCAGAGTTCTGGGCTCCATCAGTGATATTAAGATATTTATCTTGGGCATACAACAACAGTAAAGTGGTGTCTTATTGAAGCCCTGAGCTTATTTCTATTTCTCAGCTGTAAAATACTTTAACAGGCTTAGTTGGAAAGTACTGGCTTACTAACATGAGCAACACCACCCACTCCCCCAAGTCATGTGACAATCTGGGGTGAGTTACTTATTTTTTCCGTGCCATGTTTTCCTTATCTGTAAAATAGGGGTAATGTTCATATGTTAAGAAAATTAAGTGAGTTAATACCTGTCAAGTATTTAAACTACACTTGGCACATAGTGAGTACAATGTAAGTACTTGCCAACATTATCGCTCAAGACCAAACTGCTAAATCTAGTTTCAGATCATATACATTCATTTACTTAAGAGTAAACAGACATATTATTTCCTGTTTGCTGTATACAAACTATGATTTAGCACTCATGATAATCCCCAGTATTAACAAAACCTTGTAACTTATCTTTGTGATATGTAAATATTGTAGTTAAGGTATTATTTTAATTAATTTATTTTATTGTATGTAGGCATCATGGAAAGCACAAAAATTGCCTGACACCAATTCTGCCCTCAAAAAAATGTTGTCTTATGGGTAGAAACACATCTACTTAAATAAATGTAATATAACAACAAAGGTCTATCACTTGCCTCAGAGTTGGGTAATACATTCATTATTTCCTGACCACAGCTCTATTGCAAAACAAAGAAGATTCAAGGAGTTATATTACTTTTTCAGTTCCACCACTTCATTTAACTCTCACAGACTTAATTTTAAACTTCATGAAATTATTTTCTCAAAGTAAAGCTAGTGTTACTGTTCTCCTCATCATGAAAGTAATATAGGAAAAAGTATAGACTATCTCAGGAAGATTAGGCAAGATGGAGGTAGTGGTATGCTTTATGGAAGGGAACATAGCAGGAAGGGAGCCTTAATTTTTTTTGTTTACTCTTTTGTATCCTTTAAGTTTTGTATCATGTGCAATTTTTTATCTGTTAAAAATAACTAACTTTCTAAATCAGTCGGTGCATGTTGTAATATATAGTACATGATACATAGAAAGTTATAAACTAGAAAATGAAATTATGCATAATGCATATTTTGGTAGCAGTTTGGTAAAACATGTATTTATTTTTCTTTTTTATAAAAATGAGATCATGGTAATACATTTTAAAAATGTTTTCCATGCCATTAAATATGCACCTACAACATAAATTTTAATGACTGTGTCATATTTTACTGTACACATGTACCCTAATTGGCTTAATTGACTCCTTACAGATTAGTATTGACAATAGACCTGAATGAACATCTTTGTCCATACATATTTGTATAATTGTCTTGTTTTCTTAGGATATTCTTTAAGAATGGGCAAAAGATGTGCATGTAATCTTGAAATTTTAGAAACAGTATGAATAGAGAAATGAGCCACCTGGTCCCAGTTTGGCCTCCATGGGGGAGAGGTGCATTGTGGTTATTTATCTCAAACATCACCTTTAATATGCCAGGTAGGGATGAGTTGAGCATTGGCAATAAATTACGACTGATGTTTCTGGCAGAATTTTATTTTTATTTCTCTGCTTTGTTTCTCTTTGAAGCAGTGTGAATTATTTCTGCTAATGGACTCAGAAGCAGTTAATGTTAATATGTCTAAAGCTTTCTTTAATCAGCAGGGGGATAGAATTTGAACGAGCAGAAGAGCTCTTTCGATTGCTAAAGCTAGATTACACTTTGTACCTAAGTAGAGGAGAGAAATGGAAAACAATGGAAAATACTAGATTTAGGAGGCCTAAGGAACTTTATTAGCACTTACTCTCTCTGTTTTTCCCTCTTTCTCTCTCTTTCAACATGAAGAAATAGACTGAAAGGGTTTATATTACTCATTCAACATCAGATAGCTGGTGAAAGGCTAAGCTGGAAGTGAAGTTAAACCTCAATTGCGGTTCAGAGTCATCTGCAGTGCACCATATAAGCCTAATATTGGGAACGTAGAGTCTTCTAAGCCCAGACAGCAGTGTGCAAGTCCTTCATCTAGGATTTTGCCCACTGAATGGTGCCACAGCAGAGATCCACATGGTTCCTGCTGCTGAGCAGGGAGCTCCTAAGAGAGTGGATGGGAGTTAGCTTCCAGTAGCAACCCTTGTTGATTCAGCCAGTGTGGATAAAATGAAAGTCCCTGCAGCCAGGATTCATACCTGGCCCTGGCTGGCTTGCTCACTACACAGGTGTGGGCATTACATTGTTATTGACTGTATATAAAGAGCCCTGCCCAGTGCTCTGGGTGACACAGTGGCATGGCTGCAAGGCTACAGGAGAGCAGAGCAGAGGCTGGAGTCTGGCAGTGCTGAGGACAGAGGCCCAGAGGCAAAGACTGGCTAGCTGCGCGCAGACTCAGTCTGAGTGAACGAGATTTTAGTGGCTGACCTGCTACTGTGGAAATAAAGGTAGGTATAACCCTTTCACCCCAAGAACGTTCTACTGTAATTTCTTTGGTCACACTGAATCCATAGTGAACTTGCCCAGGGCTGAAACACATTGGCAAGACAGCCAGCTTCCTGGACGCTGGAATGCCAATGGGTTATTTTTAAAGGGTCCGCTTTCTATAGGTGCTGGTGTATAATGTGGCCTTGTAATCAGACTATTAAGGTAACTAATGAGACAAGGCTTGGATAATGCCCGTAATCTACTTGAAAACCTGAAAGAAACAAGCTAATGAGCAAAGGATGCTCATTTAAAAAAAAAAATTTTTTTTTGGAAATGTGGGGAGCTTCAAGGAGAAAGGAAAAATAATTTGCTGCTCTGGCTTCGACTCCTGTTTTGGAACCATAGCAAGGATCAAACAAATGGTGGTGGTTTTTTCCTAAGTCAGAGGTCAACTGTTTCTCGTGTGTTTACATGCAAGAGCTCTCCTGAACTATAATGAACACCTGCCACTTTCCACTCAGGTGCTCAGGACACATGCTGCACCCGAAGGTGCTCTGCTCCATCTACAAGTGCAGATTACGTGAAATCTAGAATTTATGTAAAGCATAGTCATTTCAGTCTTTTTCAGAGACAGACTTTGGGTTTGTAGCATTTCTTTCATCTTTTATTCAACAAATACTTATAAGGCACCTACTGTGTGCCAGGCTCTGTTTTCTCTATCTGCAGAGAAGAGAGAATCGCTGTTCTCCGGGTGCTATGACAGTGGGAGAGATGGAGAATGAAGTGCCTTAATGATAACAATATGATGTTGATGATGGTAAGTGCTGTGAGGGAAAAAAACAGGAACAGGAGGCCCTGGAGATGGAGGGCTTGGAAATATCTGGGGGTCAGGGAAGTGGCAACTGGAAGGCAACAAAGGAACATGCTGGCCAATACTTCTAGCAAGCAGATACTGGGCAGAGGCAATGGGCCAGGGCCAAGGCCTGCAGACTGGTGTGCTTGGCCTGTGCAAGGGACAGAAGGTACAGCTGAGCAAGTGCCCAGCCAAGTCAACACAGGAGCAGAGGGGAAGCACATTGTGTGAGGGCTTCAGGTCACCCAAGTCAGGCGGGAAACCTGGAGGGTTGGCAGCAGGGCATGGTGTCACTTGGTTGACTCTGGAAGACCCAGGAGGAGAATCAGGGGGGCCAGGGGCAGGCTGCTGCCCCAAGCTCACCAGGAGGAGGCGTGAGCCTGGTGGCTCAGACCAGGGAGGAGGAGTGGCCAATGCAGAGCCTGTTTTGAAAGTGGGGCCAAATCACTGAGCAGCATCTGTTGACTGAGACATGCTCTGTGTTTACTGAAACAAAACTACCAGGTTCTTGTCAAATATGTAAGCGTCAGAAATGTGACTAAACTGTTGTTGTCACGGACACAGCAGTTGTAACTGTAATGTAACTGTAATGTAAATGTAATGTAAATGTAAATGTAATGTAAACATACAGATTGATTTTTAAAACTTTATTTTAATATTTTAGATAATTAAAATGATTAATCATTGATAACTAATACTACTGTTATTAATTAATATTAATAAGAACAATCAGATAATGAGGATTATAATATGAGGAAATACCACAGCAGAAAACCAGAATCTGATGGGTCATAAACCACACCCTGGGGTTCATCTCCTTAAGCAGAAAGGGGCCCCAGATGAGTCTACACCCACACTTGGATGAGAGATGGCCAGTTATGACTGTGGCAACTCCACCAGGTCCACATCCTCGAAGCTGCATTATTTCAGCTTCTCCTGATTTCTGCCTGGTTCCTGTAGCCCCTTTTGTGGTGAAGGAGACCAAATCATAGAGGAGCCTAAGCCCACAACAGGTGCACAGAAATGGGTGCAGTGGGCTGTGTTTACAGCCACAGAAGAACTAGAGGAGAGTGGTATTTATAAAGCATCCCTTATAACCATCTGAATTCACCAAGGTTCTTCAGAGAAACAGAGTCAACGAGGTGTGTGTGTGTGTGTGTGTGTGTTGTAAGCAAGTGGCTCATGTGATTGTGGAGATTTGGTTAAGTCCAAAATCTATGGACCAGGCTGGCAGGCTGGAGATGGGGCAAAGTTGCAGTTCAGGTCTAAAGGCTATCCACTACAGAATCCCCTCGCCTAGAAGCGGTCAGCCTTTTGTTCTGTTACGGCAGTCAACTGACTAAATGAGGCCTACTCATACTATACAGGATAATCTGCTTTACTCAAAATCCACCAATTTAAACATTAATCTGATCCAAAAAAACACCTTCGCAGAAACATCAGAACAATGTTTGACTGAATAAATATCTGGGACCATAGTCCAGTCAAGTTGACAAGTAAATCATTCATCACCCACCCCCCATCCCTAAACTCTGTGCACTCACACTTCTGCAAAAGAGGGAAGAAAGTTGAGGTTTTAGGCACAACAATGCTGGTGCCATTTATTTGCTCCCTGACTGCACCTTCAAGTTGGTGGTCTAAAGATATACCATTTTATAAGTGAGGAAATGGATGTGTGTACTTCTCCCAGGATAAACTGTGAAGTGCACATCTGCACATCTCCTTCTATCTCCTCCCAGGACTGCATATGACCTTTGTACCATTAAAATTCTTGGCCTGGGGTTATTACATTGAATGTCAGGTGAAAGTTATAGAATGCCATCATAACAGACAGGAACAAGTAAATGAAAAGTTTACCTCTCCTGGTCTCCTCTAGGGAAAACACAAAAATACATTTTATGCTTTGGATGGAAAGGAAGGCCCATGGCTCTGAACTATTTTCTCTCCTTAAGTTTTAGGAGTTCCAGTCAAATCCATTTCCTTTTTAAAGCAACATTACCCAGGCTACTTTGAGATAAAATAGCCAATGCAATGGCCACAGGGGCCCAGGACTGAGGCTCCAGCTAGAATAATGGCGGTATTAATAACGGTGCAAATTTGTATCATTCTTTGAAGCTGGCAATGTGCTACTGTACTGCTGGCAACAAGAAAGATTTTGAGGTCCTTAATCCCACTTCTAGGGTTCTCTAGTTTGAAAGTCATATTATCTACAGCTTTGTAAAAGTCCAGTCCACACTGCTGGCCTCAGTATCCAAATGCCATTCAAATCCAGTTCATAAAAATAGCTTTATTAAATGTACCAGCGACCTGTAGCTGGGGCTTCTACCCAGCAGGATATCTCCTCCTGTCCCAGAGTGACAAAACACAAAGTAAATAAGCACCAAGAGCACAAACAATGGGCTTTTGGAGCACATGGGTCACTCAGGAGCTATGTAAACAATGTTTGCTTTCAAAAAACACAATCCTTATTGTCCCTTTTCTTCCAAGAAGCTAGAAAAGTGACAGAACTGTAATGACTTCATACAATCTTTCTGAAGGTGTATACATTCACACTCACTAGACAGGAGAGGGAGGCACATCACTCCACTGGCAGGTCAATGCCAGAGCCAACAGGGAATTCCATAGACATTCAGTGGGCTCCTGTGTACAAATTTCCGTGGGAAATATCAGCTTCAGGTTCTGATCTTTAGATACGAGTTTTTTTCACTACTAAAAATTTGTCAGAAGCTTTTAGTTGACAAGTGCAATGAAGAGGAAAAATCTGGTATTTTTTTTAAACTAGAAAATATTGGCTCATTCAAGGTGATTTATGCTCCTTAGTGTGGAGAGATAAAAAGATTTTCCTTGTTTTACAGATATTCTTTTTTTTTTGTTCTTTTTAGCAGCTAAAAGCATACCAACAAAAGATTTCCAAGACATATGAGACATACATTAAATTTTTGTAGCTCTGTTCTAAGTGCCCAAAGCAGTTTGAAACAAGTATACAAATTTGAAAGCAAATAGTGCCTAGCACAATGCCTGGAATAAAAACAGACAATAACTTACAATGACTTGGATTATAGCATTGCCTTACAGCATGCCTGTTTCTATGGCTTTCTTTGACTCATGATTCGGGCTAGAATTGGAAACTTAGTTTATTATTATTAATTACATATATTATTAATTATATATTTACAATTATTTAATTACATATAAACTTAATTATATAATTATACATAAACTTAGTTTACTATTGTTAATTAGTTTATTAGCATATTACTGTTTTATAGGTAATAAGCTTATTATTAATAATAATATTACTAACTAAACAAAAAAGGAGGATTAAAGGAAATTTTTTTTAGCATCCAAGTCAAAACTCTGTACCAGTTACTGGGTATATTGTATCTCCAAAAATTCCCTCAATCCTATGAAAAATATTATAAAAGCTTATGCTTATGCTGTTAAATATCAACCTTTTACATAGTTTATTCTTTCTTTAAAATGGAGCCAAGACAACCTCAGGGCTTTTGCACTTCCTGTCCTCTCTGGAGTACTCCCCTCCCCTCATCAAGCCCTTGCACAACTGTCACCATATGAGAGAGAACTCCCTGCCCCCTTCCATGTAACATGTCAACCCTCCTTCACCTTCTTGTCACTTTCTATACCTTCCCCTGCTTTTTTCTTTTTGATTGTACTACTCTCCCTGTGACATGCTATATATTCATTTGTTTACTGTGGAGCTCTCCTTGATAAAAAATAAATACCATGGGGCAAAACTTTTTATTTCAGACCTTAGAATAGTGCCTGGCACATAGGAAGTACTCAATAAATATTTGTTGAAAGAATAAATGTAAGCAGTTTGTTTGTTTATTTATCATTAGTTAATTTTCTTCTCTATGTAATTTAAAAAGTATTTACATCTTCAAGAAATGGGTTTGAGCAACCTTGAGACATCTTTCTGTGCCTCCCCTACAAGGTATGACAGTAACACTAAAACCTCCAAGAATTCATCAACTGTATCTATTTCAGAGGAATTTACAAGTGTAAAAATCTCTTAAGGGGATAAGAGAAAAATAAAAAAATCACAGCGCTCTACTACAAAGCTAGTTGTAATGACTCATTTTAGAAACTGGAAGAGATTTTACTTTTCAAAGAAACATGAAACTACTCTATATATTATTGTAAAATGATTTGATATGAATATATTTCAATTTATTTAAAACTAGAGCTTCCAAATGGTTATCTGTAACCAAATATGGTCAGGACCTTATTCTCCTCTTACGTTGGTATCAGAATGTTGGT